>NC_079215.1:2551031-2866031 GCF_029633865.1 Lampris incognitus | reverse complement strand
TGTAGGACGGCCCTCACAGGGATGGAGGGATGGACACACACACACACAGGGATGGAGGGATGGACACACACACACACACAGGGATGGAGGGATGGACACACACACACAGGGATGGAGGGATGGACACACACACACACACAGGGATGGAGGGATGGACACACACACACAGGGATGGAGGGATGGACACACACACACAGGGATGGAGGGATGGACACACACACACACACAGGGATGGAGGGATGGACACACACAGGGATGAAGGGATGGACACACACACACACAGGGATGGAGGTGATGGACACACACACAGGGATGGAGGGATGGACACACACACACACACAGGGATGGAGGGATGGACACACACACAGGGATGAAGGGATGGACACACACACACACAGGGATGGAGGTGATGGACACACACACAGGGATGAAGGGATGGACACACACACACAGGGATGGAGGTGATGGACACACACACAGGGATGAAGGGATGGACACACACACACACAGGGATGGAGGTGATGGACACACACACAGGGATGGAGGGATGGACACACACACACAGGGATGAAGGGATGGACACACACACACACACAGGGATGGAGGGATGGACACACACATGGGATGGAGGGATGGACACACACACACACAGGGATGGAGGGATGGACACACACACAGGGATGGAGGGATGGACACACACACACACACAGGGATGGAGGGATGGACATACACACAGGGATGAAGGGATGGACACACACACACACAGGGATGGAGGGATGGACACACACACACAGGGATGGAGGGATGGACACACACACACAGGGATGGAGGGATGGACACACACACACAGGGATGGAGGGATGAACACACACACACAGGGATGGAGGGATGGACACACACACACACACAGGGATGGAGGGATGGACACACACACAGGGATGGAGGGATGGACACACACACACAGGGATGGAGGGATGGACACACACACACACACAGGGATGGAGGAATGGACACACACACAGGGATGAAGGGATGGACACACACACACACAGGGATGGAGGTGATGGACACACACACAGGGATGGAGGGATGGACACACACACACACACAGGGATGGAGGGATGGACACACACACACACACAGGTATGGAGGAATGGACACACACACAGGGATGAAGGGATGGACACACACACACACAGGGATGGAGGTGATAGACACACACACAGGGATGGAGGGATGGACACACACACACAGGGATGAAGGGATAGACACACACACACACAGGGATGGAGGGATGGACACACACATGGGATGGAGGGATGGACACACACACACACAGGGATGGAGGGATGGACACACACACACAGGGATGGAGGGATGGACACACACACAGGGATGGAGGGATGGACACACACACAGGGATGGAGGGATGGACACACACACAGGGATGAAGGGATGGACACACACACACACAGGGATGGAGGTGATGGACACACACACAGGGATGGAGGGATGGACACACAGGGATGAAGGGATGGACACACACACACACAGGGATGGAGGGATGGACACACACATGGGATGGAGGGATGGACACACACACACACAGGGATGGAGGGATGGACACACACACAGGGATGGAGGGATGGACACACACACACACACAGGGATGGAGGGATGGACACACACACAGGGATGAAGGGATGGACACACACACACACAGGGATGGAGGTGATGGACACACACACACAGGGATGGAGGTGATGGACACACACACACAGGGATGGAGGGATGGACACACACGTGGGATGGAGGTGATGGACACACACACACAGGGATGGAGGGATGGACACACACACACAGGGATGGAGGGATGGACACACACACACAGGGATGGAGGGATGGGGACACACACACAGGGATGGAGGGATGGACACACACGTGGGATGGAGGTGATGGACACACACACACAGGGATGGAGGGATGGACACATACACACAGGGATGGAGGGATGGACACACACACAGGGATGGAGGTGATGGACACATACATGAGGATGGAGGGATGGGGACACATGTGGGATGGAGGTGATGGTGAAAACCTCTCAGCGAGACGGAGGACAGGGCACATGTTGGGTTGGATGGTCACAAACAGGCAGCTAATATAAGCACAGAGCGCTCGATGTTTGATGAATGACTCCCCCGACTTCACACGGGTGGGACGAGTCACAGACTCCGACCGGACACCACCAACATAACCACCGACTCAGGAGACATACAGGCATGTATCTCCATCACCTCGGTGAGGACGACCGCCATCGCAGGAGGGAGACACAGCAAGACAACAAGACTCCATCTTTCTGCATACCGGACGACGTCTCTATAAATATGTCCATCCATCCATCCATCCATCCATCCATCCATCCATCCATCCATCCATCCATCCGTCCATCCATCCATCCACCCACCCGCCCATCCGTCCATCCATCCATCCATCCATCCGTCCATCCGTCCATCCATCCATCCATCCGTTCATCCACCCACCCATCCGTCCATCCATCCATCCATCCATCCATCCATCCATCCATCCATCCATCCATCCATCCACCCACCCGCCCATCTGTCCGTCCATCCATCCATCCATCCATCCATCCATCCATTATCCGAACTGCTTATCCTGCTCTCAGGGTCACGGGGATGCTGGAGCCTATCCCAGCAGTCACTGGGCGGCAGGCGGGGAGACACCCTGGACAGGCTGCCAGACCATCACAGCCCCCCCCCAGCACACACACACACACACACACACACACACACACACACACACACACACACCTAGAGACAATGTAGTACGGTGAGTCACCTGACCTACAGGTCTCTGGACTGTGGGAGGAAGCCGGACCCCCGGAGGAAACCCACACAGACACGGGGAGAACATGCCAACTCCACACAGAGGACGACCCGGGACGACCCCCAAGGCCGGACTACCCCGGGGCTCGAACCCAGGACCTTCTAGCTGTGAGGCGACCCCGTTATCCACTGCCCCACCCTGCCGCCCTCTATAAATACAGTTCATGGTAAGTAGCGCTCATCGTCCTCGTTACGCACCTCCCTTGAACGTCTGTGCTTGTACACGGGGGTGGGGGTGGGGTGGGGGGGGGTCGCAGTATTTACTCCCCGTATGAAGTACAGGAAGCTCTGCGGTCTCTACAACTCACTTGCAGTGGTGAGACATTTCTGTATCGTCCAGTCGAATTTCATTTGCACCGCCCTAAATCCGGGCTCAGCCGGAGGGACTGATAATCCGGTTAGGTTGGGCGCGGTGTTGGAGACCTCCTCAACGTTAGGCGAGATGAGGAGAAACTCCAGAGAAGGAAAAGCAGGAACGGCAGAAACCCCAGGAGGAGCACCGGAGGAGGGATTCGTCCTCTCCCTGGGCAGACAGAATAGAACAAGCTGGCAGATTTTAGGGCTGCACCATATGTCGTACGTTTATTGTGATTTTGATATCAGCTTCCACAATTAATTGATTGTTGCTGGGGGCGACAATCAATTAATTGATCGTCGCTGGGGGCGATGACTCACGCCGGGTTTCACTTGCTCTGGTTTGAATAAAACATTATTTTGATTTGAACACTGGAATGTTTTTTTTTTAAATTTTCATTCATCTCATCTCGTCTCATCTCATCTCATCATCAGCCACTTCTCCGGGGTCGGGTCGTGGTGGCAGCAAGCTAAGTAGGGCACTCCAGACCTCCCTCTCTCCAGCAACGCCCCCCAGCTCCTCCTGGGGGATCCCAAGGTGTTCCCAGGCCAGATTGGACATGTAGTCCCTCCAGCGACTTCTGGGTCTACCTCGGGGTCTCCTCCCAGTTGGACGTGCCCGGAAAACCTCCAAAGGAAGGTGCCAAGGAGGCAACCTAATCAGAAGCTGAACCACCTCAACTGGCTCCTTTCGACGTGAAGGAGCAGCGGCTCTACTCCCAGCTCCCTCCAGATGTCCGAGCTCCTCACCCTATCTGTAAGGCTGAGCCCAGACTCCCTACGGAGGACACTCATTTCAGCTGCTTGTATCCACGATCTCACCCTTTCAGTCACGACTCAAAGCTGGTTTGAATGGGGAGTCAAAGAGGCCATCTATGTGAAGAGGAAATGACCCCCCCTGAACCGAGCAGAGGGCCTAAGAGTACATGTCACCATCTTACAATGCTGTGACGGCTAACATCCCAGAATCTTCTGGGAACAGTACACAGGACCACTGGAACTCCAGCTACTGCTCATGTCAACCCGCATATGGACCTGGTCCTGGTTTCAGTTGTTATGCCACTGTATTGTTTATAAGGGTGGGGACACCTGCAGTCACTGTATTGTTTATAAGGGTGGGGACACCTGCAGTCACTCTATTGTTTATAAGGGTGGGGACACCTGCAGCCACTGTATTGTTTATAAGGGTGGGGACACCTGCAGTCACTGTATTGTTTATAAGGGTGGGGACACCTGCAGCCACTGTATTGTTTATAAGGGTGGGGACACCTGCAGTCACTGTATTGTTTATAAGGGTGGGGACACCTGCAGCCACTGTATTGTTTATAAGGGTGGGGACACCTGCAGTCACTGTATTGTTTATAAGGGTGGGGACACCTGCAGTCACTGTATTGTTTATAAGGGTGGGGACACCTGCAGTCACTGTATTGTTTATAAGGGTGGGGACACCTGCAGTCACTGTATTGTTTATAAGGGTGGGGACACCTGCAGTCACTGTATTGTTTATAAGGGTGGGGACACCTGCAGCCACTGTATTGTTTATAAGGGTGGGGACACCTGCAGTCACTGTATTGTTTATAAGGGTGGGGACACCTGCAGTCACTGTATTGTTTATAAGGGTGGGGACACCTGCAGTCACTGTATTGTTTATAAGGGTGGGGACTCCTGCAGTTAGTGTATTGTTTATAAGGGTGGGGGTACCTGCAGTCACTGTATTGTTTATAAGGGTGGGGACACCTGCAGTTAGTGTATTGTTTATAAGGGTGGGGACACCTGCAGTCACTGTATTGTTTATAAGTAGGGCCCTACCAAATTCACGGCCGTGAAACTCGCGTCACGGACCGTGAAATCAGCCTCTTCCCGTGTAATTGACCATTTGCCGTGAAATGCAGTGAAATGCAGAATTTAAGTGCGCAACCAGTTTGAGAAAATACTGTGCTGACATGATTGACATTTTGGATGCGCGAATAAAAGCATTCACGTGTCTAAGACATTGATTGGTTAAATGAGCATCCGGGGTGGTCGCAATGATCATTGTTGTTACTAGCATAGTTTGAGTTAGCTGTCGCCAGCATGTTAGCTTAGGCCCTAACGTGCTGAAGATGTCGAAATCTAAAGCCTCAAAAAACACGACTGCAGACGACAGAGTAATTGAGTTTGGAAAACATATTTTACACGCTGATGGCGGGAAATTATTTTGTACGAGTTGTAATATCTCGTTAGATCACAGTCGACGAGCAACGATTCAGCGTCACTTGGAAAGTGAAACAAAAAGAGGGCTGCCGAAAAAGAACCACAAGGTCGTTCGGAGACGAGTCAAACGAGAACATTACGCAAAGTAGATTTAAACAACCAGCGGCCGAATTCCTGAAAGCAGTGCGCATTTTTGACCCTGCACAAACACTTATTTTGACGGTGGATTTAAACTCACTCAGCACGGACATTCCTGGATTTGACAAAAACTGTAGGCTGGAATTGCCGAACTACAAACACATCGCACAAGAGGTGGACACAACTTTACCAGCGCTAGCTTTTTGGAAATCCTCCGAATCTAGGCTACCACATCTTGCTAAAGTAGCGTGGCGCTGTCTGTCAATCCCGACGAACTCTGTGGACGCGGAGAGGGCCGTGTCAAAACATGGACAAGTATTTTCATCGCAGAGACAGAGCATGAAGCCAAGCACCATCGCAGGATGCTCAGTGCTTACATTAAACCACCAGTACGGTTATGCTGTGTACAGTAGGCTGGGCTATTCAGGCCCTGTGTGAATAAAAAGTGTAATTTAATAATTGCCGTGAAATGTCGCATTTTTCTTATAGATTCCGTGAAATCTGTGATTTTCGAGAAACTAGGTCCGTGAAATTGAGCGAAATGTACCGTGAATTTGGTAGGGCCCTATTTATAAGGGTGGGGACACCTGCAGTCACTGTATTGTTTATAAGGGTGGGGACACCTGCAGTTAGTGTATTGTTTATAAGGGTGGGGGTACCCGCAGTTAGTGTATTGTTTATAAGGGTGGGGGTACCCGCAGTTAGTGTATTGTTTATAAGGGTGGGGGTACCTGCAGTGAGTGTATTGTTTCTAAGGGTGGGGGTACCTGCAGTGAGTGTATTGTTGATAAGGGTGGGGGTACCTGCAGTTAGTGTATTGTTTATAAGGGTGGGGGTACCTGCAGTTAGTGTATTGTTTATAAGGGTGGGGGTACCTGCAGTTAGTGTATTGTTTATAAGGGTGGGGGTACCTGCAGTTAGTGTATTGTTTCTAAGGGTGGGGGTACCTGCAGTGAGTGTATTGTTTCTAAGGGTGGGGGTACCTGCAGTGAGTGTATTGTTGATAAGGGTGGGGACACCTGCAGTGAGTGTATTGTTGATAAGGGTGGGGGTACCTGCAGTGAGTGTATTGTTGATAAGGGTGGGGACACCTGCAGTGAGTGTATTGTTTCTAAGGGTGGGGGTACCTGCAGTGAGTGTATTGTTGATAAGGGTGGGGGTACCTGCAGTGAGTGTATTGTTGATAAGGGTGGGGGTACCTGCAGCCAGGTGAGACTGAAGAGGACACTTAGATGATGATGAAACGTTTCTGTCAGTAACTGTGGAGTCCAGATGAACTGGTTCACCTTTCTGGGACTTTGTGGAGGTCCCAGAAATCTGGAGGAATGTATTTACAGCAGCTCCCACTGCTCCCAACCTGCCTCCAAACCAACTGGTGCAGGAGGGAATAACCGGGGGGGAGGGGGGGGAGTGGAAAAACAGATTCCCCTTAATCGTACTTGATTTGTGGACGTTGCTTAAAGGCCCACACAATGTTTAAGTGGGGTTTCCACCATGTGAATACTGCACAGTCTGTCCTGCTGGAAGACTGGCAGCATGTTGGACTTGGTGTTCTTTGGGCAGGTGGGCTGGACCGAGGGGCAGCCCGAGTTTGACTGAAGCCCAGCACGCTGCTTGTTAAGACCTGATCAGGTCTGTTTAAAGAGACCGCACATCTGCCCTGTGTTTGCCTTTCCTGGGCTGTAAAACCAGAAAAGTGAAAGGAGGGGTGGGGGGAGGGGGGGGAGGGGGGGGGAGGGGGGGGGGGTTTATGGTTTTATGAGAAACCCAGACCCAGAAGGTGTATACGGGGTAAGACTCGTTCAAACCAACCTTTTTCTAGTGGTCACATGGCTGCTGCACGTAAAAACTACCACGTGAATTCATTACGGGAAGGAGCTCGAACCCCCGAGCAAATCCACACCGTCCCTCTTCCAGGTGGTGTTTTGTGACAGGCACATTTAAAACAACACCGATATCTAATGATGCCGCCATGCAGATCAGTCTGAGCACAAGGCTCAGAGAGCCGTTAGCACGTCTGCACCGCTGCTCTACAACCAGCAGGCCTGAGTTTCCCTTACACACAACACACAGACCCTGGACCAGCTACACTGTCCTGTACCCAGCCCACAGCACTCACCACACAGACCCTGGACCAGCTACACTGTCCTGTACCCAGCCCACAGCACACACCACACAGACCCTGGACCAGCTACACTGTCCTGTACCCAGCCCACAGCACGACAATACACAGACCCTGGACCAGCTACACTGTCCTGTACCCAGCCCACAGCACGACAATACACAGACCCTGGACCAGCTACACTGTCCTGTACCCAGCCCACAGCACACAACAAACAGACCCTGGACCAGCTACACTGTCCTGTACCCAGCCCACAGCACTCACCACACAGACCCTGGACCAGCTACACTGCCCTGTACCCAGCCCACAGCACTCACCACACAGACCCTGGACCAGCTACACTGTCCTGTACCCAGCCCACAGCACGACAATACACAGACCCTGGACCAGCTACACTGTCCTGTACCCAGCCCACAGCACGACAATACACAGACCCTGGACCAGCTACACTGTCCTGTACCCAGCCCACAGCACACAACAAACAGACCCTGGACCAGCTACACTGTCCTGTACCCAGCCCACAGCACTCACCACACAGACCCTGGACCAGCTACACTGCCCTGTACCCAGCCCACAGCACTCACCACACAGACCCTGGACCAGCTACACTGTCCTGTACCCAGCCCACAGCACGACAATACACAGACCCTGGACCAGCTACACTGTCCTGTACCCAGCCCACAGCACACACCACACAGACCCTGGACCAGCTACACTGTCCTGTACCCAGCCCACAGCACACACCACACAGACCCTGGACCAGCTACACTGTCCTGTACCCAGCCCACAGCACGACAACACACAGACCCTGGACCAGCTACACTGCCCTGTACCCAGCCCACAGCACGACAATACACAGACCCTGGACCAGCTACACTGTCCTGTACCCAGCCCACAGCACTCACCACACAGACCCTGGACCAGCTACACTGTCCTGTACCCAGCCCACAGCACACACCACACAGACCCTGGACCAGCTACACTGTCCTGTACCCAGCCCACAGCACACACCACACAGACCCTGGACCAGCTACACTGTCCTGTACCCAGCCCACAGCACGACAACACACAGACCCTGGACCAGCTACACTGCCCTGTACCCAGCCCACAGCACGACAATACACAGACCCTGGACCAGCTACACTGTCCTGTACCCAGCCCACAGCACTCACCACACAGACCCTGGACCAGCTACACTGTCCTGTACCCAGCCCACAGCACTCACCACACAGACCCTGGACCAGCTACACTGTCCTGTACCCAGCCCACAGCACTCACCACACAGACCCTGGACCAGCTACACTGTCCTGTACCCAGCCCACAGCACGACAACACACAGACCCTGGACCAGCTACACTGTCCTGTACCCAGCCCACAGCACTCACCACACAGACCCTGGACCAGCTACACTGTCCTGTACCCAGCCCACAGCACGACACCACACAGACCCTGGACCAGCTACACTGTCCTGTACCCAGCCCACAGCACTCACCACACAGACCCTGGACCAGCTACACTGTCCTGTACCCAGCCCACAGCACGACAATACACAGACCCTGGACCAGCTACACTGTCCTGTACCCAGCCCACAGCACTCACCACACAGACCCTGGACCAGCTACACTGTCCTGTACCCAGCCCACAGCACTCACCACACAGACCCTGGACCAGCTACACTGTCCTGTACCCAGCCCACAGCACGACAATACACAGACCCTGGACCAGCTACACTGCCCTGTACCCAGCCCACAGCACTCACCACACAGACCCTGGACCAGCTACACTGTCCTGTACCCAGCCCACAGCACTCACCACACAGACCCTGGACCAGCTACACTGTCCTGTACCCAGCCCACAGCACGACAACACACAGACCCTGGACCAGCTACACTGTCCTGTACCCAGCCCACAGCACTCACCACACAGACCCTGGACCAGCTACACTGTCCTGTACCCAGCCCACAGCACGACACCACACAGACCCTGGACCAGCTACACTGTCCTGTACCCAGCCCACAGCACACAGAAACACTACACATCCCAACACAGAAACACTACACATCCCAACACAGAAACACTACACACCCCAACACAGAAACACTACAGACCCAACACAGACACACTACAGACCCAACACAGACACACTACAGACCCAACACAGACACACTACAGACCCAACACAGACACACTACACACCCCAACACAGAAACACTACAGACCCAACACAGACACACTACAGACCCAACACAGACACACTACAGACCCAACACAGAAACACTACACATCCCAACACAGAAACACTACACACCCCAACACAGACACACTACACACCCCAACACAGAAACACTACAGACCCAACACAGAAACACTACACACCCCAACACAGACACACTACAGACCCAACACAGACACACTACAGACCCAACACAGAAACACTACACACCCCAACACAGACACACTACAGACCCAACACAGAAACACTACACATCCCAACACAGAAACACTACACACCCCAACACAGAAACACTACACACCCCAACACAGAAACACTACACATCCCAACACAGAAACACTACACATCCCAACACAGAAACACTACACACCCCAACACAGAAACACTACACACCCCAACACAGAAACACTACACACCCCAACACAGAAACACTACACACCCCAACACAGAAACACTACACACCCCAACACAGAAACACTACACACCCCAACACAGAAACACTACAGACCCAACACAGAAACACTACACACCCCAACACAGAAACACTACACACCCCAACACAGAAACACTACACACCCCAACACAGAAACACTACACACCCCAACACAGAAACACTACAGACCCAACACAGAAACACTACACATCCCAACACAGAAACACTACACACCCCAACACAGAAACACTACACACCCCAACACAGAAACACTACACACCCAACACAGAAACACTACACATCCCAACACAGAAACACTACAGACCCAACACAGACACACTACAGACCCAACACAGACACACTACAGACCCAACACAGACACACTACAGACCCAACACAGACACACTACAGACCCAACACAGAAACACTACACACCCCAACACAGACACACTACAGACCCAACACAGACACACTACAGACCCAACACAGAAACACTACACATCCCAACACAGAAACACTACACACCCCAACACAGAAACACTACACACCCCAACACAGACACACTACAGACCCAACACAGAAACACTACACACCCCAACACAGACACACTACAGACCCAACACAGAAACACTACAGACCCCAACACAGACACACTACAGACCCAACACAGACACACTACAGACCCAACACAGACACACTACACACCCCAACACAGAAACACTACACACCCCAACACAGACACACTACAGACCCAACACAGAAACACTACACACCCCCAAACAGAAACACTACAGACCCCAACACAGAAACACTACAGACCGCAACACAGACACACTACAGACCCAACACAGAAACACTACAGACCCAACACAGAAACACTACAGACCCAACACAGAAACACTACACACCCCAACACAGACACACTACAGACCCAACACAGACACACTACACACCCCAACACAGAAACACTACACACCCCAACACAGACACACTACAGACCCAACACAGAAACACTACACACCCCCAAACAGACACACTACACACCCCAACACAGACACACTACAGACCCAACACAGAAACACTACAGACCGCAACACAGACACACTACAGACCCAACACAGAAACACTACAGACCCAACACAGAAACACTACAGACCCAACACAGAAACACTACACACCCCAACACAGACACACTACAGACCCAACACAGACACACTACACACCCCAACACAGACACACTACAGACCCAACACAGACACACTACAGACCCAACACAGACACACTACAGACCCAACACAGACACACTACAGACCCAACACAGACACACTACACACCCCAACACAGACACACTACACACCCCAACACAGACACACTACAGACCCAACACAGACACACTACAGACCCAACACAGACACACTACAGACCCAACACAGACACACTACAGACCCAACACAGACACACTACAGACCCAACACAGCGCTCATAAAACCCTAAATTCGTTGTCTACCCATCAAACGTTCCACCAGTTGTAACTTGACATTTGAAATGTCTTGGAAAAATGTGCTTTGGGAGAATTTGTCATTTGAGGTTGAGGCCAAGAATCCTGTTATTTTACCGCATAGGTGAGAACACACACACACAAACACACACACACACACACACACACACACAGACACACACACACACGTGGACTGAGAACATATCAGTCCATCTTTAGTGACTCATTGTGCAAGGGAACAGGGACTCTGCCACTCTGTCATTCTCTGGCTGCCCCCCTCCTCCACCCAAACACACAGCCACTCTGTCATTCTCTGGCTGCCCCCCTCCTCCACCCAAACACACACGCACACCTTCCCCTTATCTCCGCCCTGCCAGAAGCAAGATATGATTGACTGGACACTAATGCATGTCGTTGAGATAGGACGTAGGAGTTTATAAGCTCCACTCCAGCAGGTCTGATAGGACGTAGGAGTTTATAAGCGTCACTCCAGCAGGTCTGATAGGACGTAGGAGTTGATAAGCTCCACTCCAGCAGGTCTACAGTGAAGTGATGGTGCCGGTGTCGGCTCATGACCGTTTGCTCGTGCTCCGGCGACAACGGCTGCGGTTTCCTTTTCCCTTGCTTTATTTGGGATACCGCCTTACCTTACATCGAGGGGCAATCCTTACTAATCATGGCTGCCAGTCTACCCGGGATTTGCTCCAGTTTGTCCAGAATTTTCCTCCCCTTAACCCCCCAAGTTTTCCTCCCCTCCCACAAAGGGAGTCAAAACTCGAGTTTTGTGTTAGTCCTGCAACAGGTCACGAGACGAGAGGAAATCAGGGATGTTCAAAACTGGGGACGCAGATGTGGGACGGTTGTATATTCATGGAATTTAATACATTAATTTATACATTTCACATAAATGTCTCACACACACACACACACACACACACACACACACACACACACACACACCGGCTCAAACCACAGAGATTAATGCCAGTTCCCGAGCTTTAGGGAAGGTAATACTCGGTCAGCTGTCTCATTATTTGAAAGTTAGCCCAAGGACGGTCTTACAACCTAATCACTGTAATCCACCATAATGGCAGGGATGGATGGCACCGGTTACCATGGGAACGAGAGAAGATAATAAGGTGTATCAGTATATGGCTATCTATAGCCTGTCTGCTTAGGAAGGGAGCGGCGTGACTGTGTGTGGGCTGGACTGGTGGTACTTCAACAGATGCTTCCCACCTGCATGGGAGCTGCAGGCACGTCACCACTGCAGGACTGCACAGCACGCACCTCTGAACTTCATTCTGGGTTACTTCAAAACCCTACACCCATCCAATACCGATAAAGGTCATGGCGGATGAGGGCTGGAATCAATCCCAGCATGCACTGGAAGGAAGGCAGGGTGGCACCCTGGACAGGTCACCAGTCATTTACAGGACCCACACACACACAGACACATATTCAGTCACACACCATTCTGTTCTGCTTCCGGTGTGGGAAGATGGCGGCGCCAATTCCCATTTGCAGCGGCCTCACCCAGCACCGTCCATGCAGTGTCTTTGTCCACATCTTAAGTTTTGTCTTCGTTTGATGGCTGGGAGAGCTGGTGCTGGATCGACTGGGAGAGCTGGTGCTGGATCGACTGGGAGAGCAGGGCAGGCAAAGCTAACTGCTAGCCCACGCAGACCGGCAGTGTCCTGGCTGGTGTTGTTCCCTTGGACAGGGTTTTTTTTGTTGTTAGTGTGGGTGGTATGTGTGTTAGTGTGGGTGGTATGTGTGTTAGTGTGGGTGGTATGTGTGTTAGTGTGGGTGGTATGTGTGTTAGTGTGGGTATGTGTGTTAGTGTGGGTGGTATGTGTGTTAGTGTGGGTATGTGTGTTAGTGTGGCTGGTATTTGTGTTAGTGTGGCTGGTATGTGTGTTAGTGTGGGTGGTAGGTGTGTTAGTGTGGGTATGTGTGTTAGTGTGGGTGGTATGTGTGTTAGTGTGGGTATGTGTGTTAGTGTGGCTGGTATTTGTGTTAGTGTGGCTGGTATGTGTGTTAGTGTGGGTGGTAGGTGTGTTAGTGTGGGTATGTGTGTTAGTGTGGCTGGTATGTGTGTTAGTGTGGGTATGTGTGTTAGTGTGGGTGGTATGTGTGTTAGTGTGGGTGGTGTGTTAGTGTGGGTGGTATGTGTGTTAGTGTGGGTGGTATGTGTGTTAGTGTGGGTGGTATGTGTGTTAGTGTGGGTATGTGTGTTAGTGTGGCTGGTATGTGTGTTAGTGTGGGTATGTGTGTTAGTGTGGGTGGTATGTGTGTTAGTGTGGGTGGTGTGTTAGTGTGGGTGGTATGTGTGTTAGTGTGGGTGGTATGTGTGTTAGTGTGGGTATGTGTGTTAGTGTGGCTGGTATTTGTGTTAGTGTGGCTGGTATGTGTGTTAGTGTGGCTGGTATGTGTGTTAGTGTGGGTGGTATGTGTGTTAGTGTGGGTGGTATGTGTGTTAGTGTGGGTGGTATGTGTGTTAGTGTGGGTATGTGTGTTAGTGTGGGTGGTATGTGTGTTAGTGTGGGTATGTGTGTTAGTGTGGGTATGTGTGTTAGTGTGGGTGGTATGTGTGTTAGTGTGGCTGGTATGTGTGTTAGTGTGGGTGGTATGTGTGTTAGTGTGGGTGGTATGTGTGTTAGTGTGGGTGTGTGTGTTCTTGTAGTTTTTGGATGTGTTTTTGTCTTTGTGTTGTACTGCTGTGGGCTGGGGAAACAGCAAGTACATGAAGTGGGATGACAAATCAAGTGTCCTGCTTCCCACCTGTGTCCAATCCAGAGAGTCCAGTTCACCTAGTGATCCTGTCTTTGGACTGGGAACTGCTGGAAACCCACACACACATGTGGGGGCGGGCTGGAATTTATCCAAGACCCTCCTGCATGCTGCCCGTGAGAAGAAACAAAGACGACTCTAAAGTTAAAACCCTTGATTTCCCTGCTCCGCCCCCCCCCCCCCTCTCTGGCAGTAGGAACTACGAACCAGCTGTTGCAGCCATTGTGGCTGGTGTGCCGTCAGCCCAGCGGGAAAAAGTTCCCACCCTTGTAAAAATGGACCCTCGCACCAAAGCTACCACAGGCAGTCTGATGTACTACAAACTACATCAGACTACATGGGAACATCTGTCCAGGCCAAGCATCGCCACACCTCCGTCATGCCAGTCATTCACTCATCTCATCTTCAGCCGCTTCTCCGGGGTCGGGTGGCGGTGGCACCTCCAGACCTCCCTCTCCCCAGCAACGCCCTCCAGCTCCTCCTGGGGGGTCCCAAGGTGTTCCCAGGCCAGAGTGGACATGTAGTCCCTCCAGCGAGATGGGCAGAGGGGGTGGAGCAGCGACCGGGACGGCTCAGAAGAGTGGGGTAATTGGCCAGGTATAATTGGGGAGAAAACGGGGGGGAAATCCCAAAAACAAAAGGGGGGAGGGCTCTCTCTCTCTCTCTCTCTCTCTCTCTCTCTCTCTCTCAGCCAGATATGGACGATGGGAAAGGACAGAAAAGGGGTTTCAATCTAAATGTGGGCGTTCATGTTATTTCTCCCCTTGACAGCTCGCGTCACGCAGCCTCCCCTGGAGGGAGCGTGTCAGGAGCGACCGGTGTTTGAGCACTCGGGACACGCCAGATAGCTGAACGCCGATAGCATATCCAAGTAAACACAAGGCCACTTTAAAACCATGTTCACACTCGAGTGGAAGCGTTATCAGGGTAACATTTGCTGAAGCAGCGCAGGGATCATAAGTCTGTGTTGGGCTTTGAGAACCGCATGGGTTTATCCCGATCTTGTGATAACGTCTCTTTCCCAGGCCTGTGCAAAAAAGAAGGTCGCACACTCGGCTGACCTGAAATCCGATGGTGGATGAACAAACAGATACCACTACTGAGTCACCGGCATGGGATTCTCTCCCGCTCCCACACAGCAGTCCTGCTTGTTCAGAGCCGGGCTACTTCACACCAGCCCATCACATCTTTGTGAGCCTGTCTTCACAGCCAAGTAGACGAAAGGTCATCCTGTTCTTACGCAACGCTTATTTTTACAGCAGCCACAGAAATGTGTGCCTTCCACTTTCACGCACTGCACAGAACATCTGCACATTCAGGCTTCACAACAAACACACATTAATAAGCCGACATCAGCAATCGAAGGCCGTTGGCGTTGTTGACGGTGGACATGAATCTGGACTAAAGACTGCACAAGAGGCTAGAAAGTTGACACAAAGAGCCCACGTCTGAGTTCGCAGTGGAGTTTCTTTTCTCTGTAAAAGAGGAAATCACATCGACGGGCTGAAAGCTGCTATATATCAGGAAGCAGGAACACTGTGGTTTCACCTCGCGTACTGACGGCACATGGAGAGAAACAAGGGGGGGCCGTTTCCCAGCCCACAGCTCTCACCTAGCAACGATGTGGTACGGCCCAGTCACCTGACCTACATGTCTGATCCACATGTCTTGGGACGGTGGGAGGAAACCCACGCAGACACGGGGAGAACATCCAAACTCCACACAGAGGACGACCCGGGACCACCCCCAAGGTTGGACTACCCCGGGGCTCGAACCCCGGACCTCCTTGCTGTCAGGCGACCGCACTAACCACCGTGCCACCCTGTTGCTAAATGTTAATAAAATAACTCTATACTGTAAAACTCAATATTCCAACCAAACCCAACACAATGATACCCGGAACACAAAGGGAGGAGGGAGGTTTATTTGGTTTGGTCTGAGATGCGGGCAGTGAATATCGTATTGCACCTTTAAAGTGGACGAGAGATCTTCTGCAGCACTGTTGTTGCCTTGGGACCAAAAACGGCAGGTTTACAGTTTTCCTCATTTGCTCGAGCTCATTCGTCCATTCAGAAGTTACATTCTCAAAACAATTCACACACACGCCTAAACTGAAAGTCTCTGGCCAAAAGAACACATTTTTGTTTACAAAATGCTCTAAAACTCACAAAACATTAAAAATGTGCAACAAAAGCAAATATTTCCATCACACACCACAACATGAGGTCAAATTAATATATTATTTCAATCAATCATTACACAACGGACGACAAAACACAGCTATCAATCGGTCCAACCTTAATTTGTGCGACATACTACCTGTGCCATTTGTTGATACTGTAAGGACCACAGGTGACTAGCCTCGCTAGCCCTTGGCTAACGGGTCGGACCCTTTAGTTGACTGGTTAGCACAGTCGCCTGTGGTGCGGGAGACCCGGGTTCGCTCCCCAGCTGCCCCTGAATTCACTACTTTACTGATATAGTATGTGCCTAAAGAGGCAATCAAGAACATCATGGCACGAATCGTATTCTTTTCTCCAAGGATGATTTTACCAGCGATAACAAATCCTGCTGCCCTCTACACCTGCACTTTCAACACTTTTTTGAGCTGCCCTGTTCAAATACTGTAAAAAAGGGACATTTTCTAAGAAAGTTTTCTTTATCCATTTTATTCTTGTGTCCAGGTCTTTCCATGCCCATGGACTGTCGTTTACATGCAAGACTTACAGTAGGCACCTAGACTAGACAACTTCGGACATTCGTTACAGTACAGCTTTTGTACTGCACTCCTTATTCACCAAAGAACCAAAAAAGAATTTCACCCAAAATCCCAAACACTCAACAAAATGTGTTGTACTGCATCAGATTTTTCCATGTCATCCTTTTTTCCATGCTTTTCAAACTCAGAACTGCTGAATACTGTACATCTTAATAAAATACACATACTCAGAACTTCACAATTAGTCCATTTCTTCCTGACGATTAAGCCAAAGGTTCTCATCAACATCACCTTGGATGTTTTCCCTTGCAATGCACTGAGGGACAAACCTCCTTGCATGGCATATCCATCCCTGGCAGTCCACTGCACCTATTGCCAGGCAACCAGCATTTATTGCCTCCCAGAGGGACATCTGGTCATATGGCTGGTGATCATATACCTTCCATCTTCAAGCAGAGAATTCCTCAATTAGGTTCAGAAAAGGAGAGTATGCAGGGAGGAGCTGCACCATCATACGGGGTTGTGCGTGCTGCAAACCGTTCATTCACAAGGCGAGAGCAGTGGAAGGCCACATTGTCCCAAAACGGCAGGTTTTTGTAATTTAAAAGAATGAAACCAAGAAAAATCTTGTCACAACTTTTCCCACCTTAACTGCGAAATTGCAACCTATACTACAATTCAAGTGAAAAAACAACCAAACCTTTTAGGGGGGAAAAACTACAGTAACCTGGTTGCATAAGTGTGCACACCCCTCAAGTAATAGTTTGTTGAAGCACCTTTTGATTTTATTACAGCACTCAGTCTTTCTGGGTAAGAGTCTGTCAGCCTGGCACAACTTGACTTGGCAATATTCCCCCCACTCTTCCTTGCAAAGACGTTCTAGATCCATCAGATTGCGGGGGCATCTCCTGTGCACAGCCCTCTTCAGGCCACCCCACAGATTTTCTACTGGATTCAGGTCTGGGCTCTGGCTGGGCCTTTCCAACACGCTGATCTTCTCCTGGTGAAGCTGTTCCTTTGGTGATTTGGATGGATGCTTTGGGTTGCTGTTGTGCTGGAAGGTGAAATTCCTCTTCAACTTCATCTTTCTAGTTGATGCCTGAAGTTTGTGCCAAAACCGACTGGTATTTGGAGCTACGCCTGATGCTGCCTCCACCATGCTTCACCGTGGGTATTGGGTTCTCTTGGTGATGTGATGTGTTGTTTTTGTGCCAAACATACCTTTTGGAACTGTGGCCAAGAGTTCAACCTTGCTCTCATCAGACCAGAACACATTTTTCCACATGGTTTTGGGAGACTGGATGTATATTTTGGCACAGTTTAGCTGGGCTTCTATGTTTTTTTGTTTTTTCATCTGAAAAGGCTTCCGTCTTGCCAACCCTACCCCATAGCTCAGACACATGAAGAATACAGGGGATGGGTGTCACATGTAGGGAGCAACCAGGACTTGTCAGAAGTTCCTGCAGCTCCTTTAATGTTGCTGTAGGCCTCTTGGCAGCCTCCCTGACCAGTTTGCTCCTCGTCTTCTCATCAGTTTAGGAGGGGCGTCCTGTTCCTGGTGATGTCACTGTTGTGCCATATTTTCTCCACTTGATGACTGTCTTCACTGTGTCCCGTGGTATATCTGATGCCTTAGAAAGTCTTTAGCACCCCTCTCCTGATCCATACCTTCCAACACTGAGATCCCGTTCATGCTGTGTAAGCTCTGTGTGGACCAGGGCTTTTGCAGTTGGATGCAACCAAGAAGATGTCAGGAGAATCCTGCAGGAACAGCTCAACTTTATTTGGGGCTCATCTCAGTCACTTTAACTGATAGCTGCTATTTGACACGAGTTTGAATGTGATTGGTTCATTCTGAACACAGCCATATCCCCAATTATGAAAATGGTTTGCATACTTTTGCAACCAGCTGATTGTAAGTTTTGTATTTTTCCTTTTATTTTTTCCCTACAACGTTTCTGATTGTTTTTCACTTTTTTATAGGTAGCAACTTCACATTGAGGGTGGAAAAAAGTTCTGACATGAATAATCTTGGTTTCATTTTTTTACATTACAAAAACCTGCTGTTTTAACAGGGATGTGCAGACTTCTGTCCACTGTGTCACGGGAGACGGAGAGCTTTTAGCTGGTCGGACTGGTTGAGCACGAAGACGTTTCAGCCACATGGAAAAAAAGAAGTACTAATTATAGACGTCTTTTAATTCCTTGTTGCAGTTTTTTTTTTGCAGTACAGAGCACAGTCTGAATCAATGAGAGGTGAACTTCATGAGAGTCTGGATGTGTGTCTGAATTTACCATTGTTATGTCTCTATGTTGGAGGCCCTTGCCATAGACGAGGGAGCAAGTTGAAAAAAAAAAACCCAGTATGAAATGAACATCGAGGTAAAACTGATGCTTCTGGGCGTCCGGGTGGCGCGGTGGTCTATTCCGTTGTCTCCCAACATGGAGATCACTGGTTCAAATCCCCCGTGTTACCCGGCTTGGTCGGGCTTCCCTACAGACACAATTGGCCGTGACTGTGGGTGGGAAGGCAGAAGTGGGTATGTGTCCCGGTCGCTGCACTAGCGCCTCCTCTGGTCGGACAGGGTGCCTGTTCGCGGGGGAGGGGGAACTGGGGGGAATAGCTTGATCCTCCCACATGCTACGTCCCCCTGGTGAAACTCCTCACTGTCAGGTGAAAAGAAGCGGCTGGTGACTCCACATGTATGGGAGGAGGCATGTGGTAGTCTGCAGCCCTCCCCGGATCGGCAGCGGGGGTGGAGGAGAGACCGGGACGGCTCGGAAGGGTGGGGTAATTGGCCAAGTACAACTGGAAGAAAAGGAAAAAAACCCCCAAAAAAAAAACAAAACAAAAAACGGATGTTTGTGTCCACGCTGAGCAGAGGACATGAGTGCAGGGGTGCTGCTATGCATCTACTACACCATAGATAGGGACAGGACGTTGTAATGCTATAAAACCCAGCAAGGCGAACTGTCATTTGTGATATTGGGCTATACAAATAAAACTGACAAGACTGCCTCCACTGTGCAGCCAAGGTTATATCCAACAAATTACATCAATAGCCCAAACTGTGCCTTTGCTCCCCTCCTCCAAGAGGAAACCGTTGAATAATTTATATGATGCAAAGGGCTTGTTTCACTCTCCTTTGGCTGCAGGAATAATGGAACAGCCTGCAGGGTAAGCAGGCATGAGAGAAGAGACTTTACCCCCCCCCCCTTTTTTTCTCCCCAATTGTACTTGGCCCAATTGTACCCCACTCTTTTGAGCCGTCCCGGTCTCTGCTGCACCCCCTCTGCTGATCTGGGGAGGGCTGCAGACCACCACATGTCTCCTCACCACAACTCCTTCATTTTGGAAGACGGAGTTTCACTTGGCTCGTGATAGCAGATATGGCCGTCAGATGATAAAGGATTTTTATCAAGATATGTTTACCATTTCCATCAAATTTAAAGAGTTACCGCTGCTTCTGAATGAAACATAAATAGTCAAGGTCAGAAGCCCTTAAAAACTTTTTTTGCCTATCAAATTATGCTATTTGTATCTGTGCATGGTTACTGCGACTAACGGTCAGAACAACCGTACATTTTAAAACACAACGAACAGGAAATACATTCTCAGTTTGATATTCTTTACACAACAGCCATCTTTGAATAAGAATAAGCTAATATAAAAAAATTGGTTGAATCCTCTTTCAGTAAAACTACACCTGAGACCAGTGGTGGAATGTAACTAAGTACATTTACTCAATTACTGTACTTAAGTACAATCTTGAGGTAATTGTACTTTACTTGAGTATTTTCATTTTATGCTACTTTATATTTTCACTCCACTACATTTCAGAGGGAAATATGGTACTTGTTACTCCACTACATTTGACAGCTTTAGTTACTAGTTACTTTGCAGGTTTAGATTATTAATACACATTATAAATCAACTAATAATGATGTATTTTTATAGGCTAAGCTACCCAGCAGTATATAAAGTAACTGAAATTAGCCCCACATTTACCAGCTGCAACACTAATGTGATGAACACATTATTGCATCAATAATTATAGTCCAATAACATGATTCTGAAATGGGCCATTCTGCATGATGAGTACTTTTACTTTTGCTGCTTTAAGTATATTTTGATGCAAATACTTTTGTACTTTAACTTAAGTACGATTTTGAATGCAGGGCTTTTACTTGTAACAAAGTATTTTTACACCGTGGTATTGCTACTTTTACTTAAGTAAAAGTTCTGAATACTTCTTGCACCGCTGCCTGAGACAGACAGCGTAGGTGGCAGGTACCAAGGAGGGGATTAAGACAGTGAACAAGTCTTCTTCATTGGTAAGTACATTTTCTACTCGACTAAAACTATTCATTGACAGAAAAATAAAAAAACACACAAGACGCCTGGAACTTGTGTTATGCACAGTGCCCACCAGGCGCACGGTCCAACAAGGAAAATCCAAGGTCGCACAAATGCCCAGAGAAAAGGGATCTTGTTATATTATGACTCCAATTTATCAACGCCTCCTCAGCTTTTCCCAGCATGCCGAGCTCGCTGTATTGATGTCCTGCAATAAGCTGCAGAATTACTGAAAATACAGACACGGTATGGGCCGGACTCCCTCCTGTAACGTGTCTGAACGTGTGTGTGTGTCTGTGTGTGTGTCTGTGTGTGTGTGTGTGTGTGTGTGTGTGTGTCCCACTTAAGAGCAGATCCATAGACACATTAAATGGAAATGGTTATGTCTGTGGGCTGATGTTACAGACAACAAGTTTGAGAATGAATGTTGGAAAGGCTCACGTTGGAACCACTGTTATGAAATAGCCCTGCAAGCCAACCACACACACACACACACACACACACACACACACACACACAGACACACACACACACACAGACAGAGGGAGGAAATGAGAAGGCCTCATCTGTGGATAATGGTCCATCGCGAGCCGTGATGGTTTTCTCTGGAAGAGCAAATGGCATCTTGATTGAATCAAGACGCGGTCATGTACGGCGGATGGCAGAGGGGTCCTTCCACCTCACCGAGTCCCTCCATCTCGAGAGGCCGTGTCAAACTTGGACTGGTGGGAGGGCGTCATTATGCAGAGAAAACAACACTTCTTGAGAGTAGTGTGACAGAAGACAGAATAATACGGTGAACAAACACCGACCACTGAATACTTCATGAAGATATCACCAGTCTGACACGTGCGTCATCGTGTCCTCCACGGGGCAGCAGAACCGACGAGTGGGAAACACGCCTCACCCAGCCTATCAGCTGCTGCCAAATACTGGAGTGACGTGCAAAAAAAAAGAAGTTGTCCCAGTCCAGATTCAGCGTTTAAGACCCGTATCTCAAAGTGCGTTCGGACATGAAGCAAGGCCACTCCAGCAACTGGCTCCCAGACTCCATTCATTTGCTATGAAAGAGCAACGCCAGAGACTGGGGGCGGGTGGGCATTATGGGCAGACGGCGAGCTGGATGGCGAGGTAGATGGCAAGCAGGCAACAGCCAATCAGATTCGAGCATTTTTCTTTTTGGGGGGGGGGTGACCAATTGTACTTGGCCACCTCACCTCACTCTTCTGGGCCACTCCACTAACATGTTATTGATAATCAACAATCATTTCTCCCTCAGTTCCTGCTGTTCCTTCCATATAACCGGTTGCTTGTGTGTTTCTCTGTCTCTCATACATTTCACATGTAAATTGTGTGAATGGAACGAATGTGTATTTTTGTCCCAAGTCCTTTTCCCCTCACCCGCTTTCCTCAAGAGACCGTCTCTTGCCAGGCCGCCGCCACTGCAAACAAGGAAAAAGTTCTTCATGCTTGGTCAGCTAAGTGTCTGTGAATGTTCTCATTCATCCAGGTCATGGTTATCCAGAGGGGTTGGATTCAACTCCTTCGGACTGGTTAACTAAGGTTGACTCAAAACTAGAAATAAAACTGAGGTAAAACCAAAAAGGACCAAGGAGAAAACCCCCCGCGGCAGAAGAGCCCTGGAGCGGCCGAGCGGCCCGGCGTGAGAGCCAGTACGTACAAGGGAGGACTTCCAAAGCCTACGTCTTGCGTTACATCACACCTGGGATAGTGGTGAGACAAGACAGCAAAGCGAGGGGGCCCGGGGTAGGATCCAGTACGTACGAGGGAGGACTTCCAAAGCCCACGTCTTGCATTACATCACACCAGGGATAGTGGTGAGACAAGACAGCGCAGCGAGGGGGTCCGGGGTAGGATCCTGTAGGTACGAGGGAGGACTTCCAAAGGCCACGTCTTGCATTACATCACACCAGGGATAGTGGTGAGACAAGACAGCACAGCGAGGGGGCCCGGGGTAGGATCCTGTAGGTACGAGGGAGGACTTCCAAAGGCCACGTCTTGCATTACATCACACCAGGGATAGTGGTGAGACAAGACAGCAAAGCGAGGGGGCCCGGGGTAGGATCCAGTACGTACGAGGGAGGACTTCCAAAGCCTACGTCTTGCATTACATCACACCTGGGATAGTGGTGAGACAAGACAGCAAAGCGAGGGGGTCCGGGGTAGGATCCTGTAGGTACGAGGGAGGACTTCCAAAGCCCACGTCTTGCATTACATCACACCAGGGATAGTGGTGAGACAAGACAGCAAAGCGAGGGGGCCCGGGGTAGGATCCTGTAGGTACGAGGGAGGACTTCCAAAGCCTACGTCTTGCATTACATCACACCAGGGATAGTGGTGAGACAAGACAGCAAAGCGAGGGGGCCCGGGGTAGGATCCAGTACGTACGAGGGAGGACTTCCAAAGCCCACGTCTTGCATTACATCACACCAGGGATAGTGGTGAGACAAGACAGTGCAGCGAGGGGGCCCGGGGTAGGATCCAGTACGTACGAGGAAGGACTTCCAAAGCCCACGTCTTGCATTACATCACACCAGGGATAGTGGTGAGACAAGACAGTGCAGCGAGGGGGCCCGGGGTAGGATCCAGTACGTACGAGGGAGGACTTCCAAAGCCCACGTCTTGCATTACATCACACCTGGGATAGTGGTGAGACAAGACAGCGCAGCGAGGGGGCCCGGGGTAGGATCCTGTAGGTACGAGGGAGGACTTCCAAAGCCTACGTCTTGCATTACATCACACCTGGGATAGTGGTGAGACAAGACAGCGCAGCGAGGGGGCCCGGGGTAGGATCCTGGCCCTTCTCCGCGGAGCGTCCATGCTGTCCACATGCTGGCGGGGGTTTTCTCCCGAGTCATGCTGTATCCTGCCGCAGCCCCGAGTCATGCACGTCAGATGAACTGGAAACGCCACATGTGTGTGTGGGCCCTGCAGCTGAGCTCTCTGTGCCGTGTGGCCACCGCCAAGGACCCGGCCCCCTGAAAATACCCCTGTGACCCTGAAATAGATTACGAGAGGACGAGGGAATTAATGAATTACGTACAGGGGATTAACGATGTTCTGACAGGTGAGGTAGCAAAACATAAAAAGCCACAAGAGGGCAACGGCGGTTGGGCTCTTCTCACCGACCACCAGTCAAACTCAACGTGCCGCATGTAACATCTGGATTAGCTCATGTTTGATGCTGCTTACAGGCCCTCAAACTATTTGTAGTAGCTTGATGGGATCCATAGCTTCCAAATGGTACCTTTTTTTTTTTAAGACTTTTATATCGAGATTGTCAACACAACTGAATGTGCAGCGTGGTTGGTAGCAGCTTTCAGGTTATATTGCAGTTCCCCGATTACCTCCCCAAGAAAGGGAACCGGATCAACACTCAGGAACACCAAAACCAGCCACTGGACAGCCATCCATCCATTATCAGACCCGCTTATCCTGCTCTCAGGGTGGCGGGGCTGCTGGAGCCTATCCCAGCAGTCACTGGGCGGCAGGCGGGGAGACACCCTGGACAGGCAGTCAGGCCATCACAAGGCCAACACACACACACACACCCACACACACACACCCCCACACACACACACACACACACACACACCTAGGGACAATTTAGTACAGTGAGTCACCTGACCTACATGTCTTTGGACTGTGGGAGGGAACCAGGGCACCCGGAGGAAACCCACACAGACACGGGGAGAACATGCAAACTCCACACAGAGGACGACCCGGGACCACCCCCAAGGTTGGACTACCCCGGGGCTCGAACCCAGGACCTTCTTGCTGTGAGGCGACCGCGCTAACCACTGCACCACCGTGTCATGCCGCCCACCCATTGGACCGCTGTCATCGATTACTTTATCTGAAAACCGAGTGCATAGGGAAGACTTATTTCCAAATGTCACTTGGCCAAGGACGGACATTTGTTTCTCCCCAACTCAACATAAATACACTTTTGAGTCTGAGGATGCCTGAAAGTGACATCATGGATTCATATTCAAGATGTCAACATGGCGGTCAGTCTTGCTAAAGCTACAACCCTGAAGATTTCAGAATTTGTTTAACGTACTGACAACTATGATGTGATGCTGGTGTTGGACCAGTTTATCTCCCCGACATCCATTCATAATGAAACAGTCAGCCGTGCTGTCTCAGACACCCGCCCCACACTGAAACATGGTGGAACATGAGATTATGCTGTTGTTGCCATATCTGTTGGCAAGTCTCGCACGTATTTGGTATGCCATGTCTGCTTTTCAGCCACAAGAACTTCTTCAAATTCACCTCTTCCAACTTCCTTCTTCCACACTTGGCTGCTTGGTGAAGACCTAAAACACCATGTGCCGTACCACTTTTCATAGGGAAGTCCTAACAGATGGTAATAACTATGAGAAACTGTGGAACAATTCATGATTAAGACCAGGTTTAAGACCACGGCTAATCCGTGATGGATTAGCCGTGGTCTTAAACAGGTTAAATGCAGTGACAGGCAGGCAGGGTAGGCACTGCCTGACCGAGGCTATTAGCAAAAATGAATTAATCAGTTAATGTTAGGTTTATTTTCCGACGTCAGATACCTTACTATAGGCTTGAATGTGGCAGCATTTGGCGCTTTTCATAGCCTAATAAAAATGACTCAACATCGCTATCCTCTGGCCAGGCAGAGGCTGCACAACCCATTCAGCCTTGTGCTGCTTGCTAGCCTTGCCTGTGGGGGGCACAGCCCCGCTCTGCCTTCGCATGTCATATTATCGCAATGGCAGGGCGGCACAGTGGTGCACTGCTTAGCGCGGTCGCCTCACAGCAAGAAGGTCCTGGGTTCGAGCCCCGGGGTAGTCCAGCCTTGGGGGTCGTCCTCTGTGTGGAGTTTGCATGTTCTCTCCCCGTGTCTGCGTGGGTTTCCTCCGGGTGCCCCGGTTTCCTCCCACAGTCCAAAGACATGTAGGTCAGGTGACTCGGCTTTACTAAATTGTCCCTAGGTGTGAATGTGTGTGTGTGTGTCCTGTGATGGTCTGGCGGCCTGTCCAGGGTGTCTCCCCGCCTGCCGCCCAGTGACTGCTGGGATAGGCTCCAGCATCCCCGTGACCCTGAGAGCGGGATGAGCGGTTTGGATGATGGCTGGGTGGATAATCGTAATGGTGTGTGTTCGCACATGCACAGTCAGTTCCCACATAGTTCAATAGTTACGTAAAAAAGCAGATCGCCACGCTGCTTTTAAACGTCACTGTAACATGCCAGCGCTGCACTTCCATGTTGAAGGGGCTTTCGTGAATTGACACTCACACACCCTCCACCTCCTTCGTACGTCCAGCAAGTCCAATCGGGCTCATGCGACGCCGCTATATCGCAGCTAAAACAACTTTCACGGCTTTTGATTCAAGAAAAGCGTCAACTTTTAAGTGATGGGCGACCAGCGCCTGACCCACTGGATCTTCCACAAAAGAAGGGACAGAAAAGTGTTTGTACTTTCCAGACTGAATGGTCCAAGAGTAAGGCTTGGCTTTGTGGATGTGCTACACTGAACAGGCCGTTCTGTTTCCCTCGTTTGCTGTTTGGCAGCATCACCAACAGGGTCTGGACTAATGCAGCACATTGCGACTTAAAACAACTTGCCCTGAGCGATAGCCAAACACAAAAAGTCGGTGGTCCATATTCGGAGCCAGATTGGTCTGAAAACATTTGGACACAACAGAATCGACCCGGCTTTAGGTGAACCACGGCGGCTGAGCATTAGCGTCCACAATGAGAAGGTAAAGAAAAACAGAAAATCCTAAAATCTCAGAGATGCTGTATGTTTCCTTGGTAAACAGCAGCTAGACTTCGGTGGGAGCAATGAGAGGGCAAATTCCTCAAACCGGGGGGCAATGACACATTCCACGGGCAGCAGCTACCAGACGCAACTAGAACTCGCGGCTTGGTAGAAGCTTTGCGAGGTGTTTAACCTTATTCAAGAATGATTGGGACGGAGAGGCACCAACTGTGGTCTCTGGGTTCGATCTCTGGCTTTCTCAAACTTCTACCTGCGCTCTTCTCATGGCACACAGCACTTTTTTCACACAGACAGACACGTTGTTCTGTGTTCCCCGGACCAAGATGATGGACGTAGGATTCTGCTCCCAGTTGTTTCGCTCGTTTTATGAGTGTTTTGAGGAGCGGTGCAAAGCCATGAATTTTCTCGACAACAGCATATACGGCAAGCAGCTGGTGCGAGACGAGTGACGAAGGCTGTTCTAGAGCATCCTGGACAACATCGATGTACAAATGGAGACAAGACTCAAGAACATGGGAGAACTTGATGTTCTGGCTTTAGTTGACTGTACAAAGTTTAATGAGCCATCAGCCCACTTTGATGACGCAAAACTGCATAGCCTCACTAAATATGGAAACTACTCTGATTTTGTCTGGCTAAAGGCCGACCTTATTGGATTATATAGTTCACAGATGGTCAAGGACAAATCACCTCTTCAACTGCTGGCTTTTCTGGTTGAAAATGACCTTGACCAGACTGTTCCAGAGGCAACATCCATCCACCCATCCATCATCCAAGCCGCTTATCCCAGTTGGGGCACAAACTGC
Source organism: Lampris incognitus (assembly GCF_029633865.1). NCBI lineage: Eukaryota > Metazoa > Chordata > Actinopteri > Lampriformes > Lampridae > Lampris > Lampris incognitus. The sequence continues at coordinate 2,837,694 of NC_079215.1, read as the reverse complement.
TGAAATTGGTGTTGACCATTCCAACCACCACAGCATTAATGGAAAGGTCTTTTTCTGCCTTAAAATGCATAAAGACCTACAGCTGACACAGGATGGAGCAAGGAAGACTTTCACCCCTGGCTCTCGTATCGATCAAGAAAGACAGACTCAAAACTGAAGGCCAAGACAGAGGAGTTTATCAATGCTGTCATCAACATATTTTTCAAGAAGGATAGGCACATGGACTTCATCTTCAAATAAAGTAAGCAAGCCTGGGGTGTTCGGGTGGCGTGGCGGTCTATTCTGTTGCATACCAACACAGGGATCGCCAGTTCGAATCCTCATGTTGCCTCTGGCTTGGTCGGGCGTCCCTACAGACACAATTAGCCGTGTCTGTGGGTGGGAAGCCGGATGTGGTTATGTGTCCTGGTCGCTACACTAGCGCCTCCTCTGGTCGGTCGGGGCGCCTGTTCAAGGGGTGGGGGAACTGGGGGGAATAGCGTGATCCTCCCATGTGCTACGTCCCCCTGGTGAAACTCCTCACTGTCAGGTGAAAAGAAGCGGCTGGTGACTCCACATGTATGGGAGGAGGCATGTGGTAGTCTGCAGCCCTCCCCGGATCAGCAGAGGGGGTGGAGCAGAGACCAGGACGGATCAGAAGAGTGGGGTAATTGGCCAAGTACAACCGGGGAGAAAAGGGGCGGAAAATCAATCAATAAATAAATAAATAAAGTAATGAAGCCTAAACACGCACACTCTCACTCACACATTTTTTTGTGTTGTTAATTGTTGTGTGATGACAGCGGTGGTCATTGTGAAATATTGTACGTGGTCAAAGATCTCGATTTTGTTCAGTTTACTCATTTGAATTGCCGGTTGGTAATATCTGATGTCAGGATAACTGTGTGGATGGCATGAATTATGGGGCAGAGATGTTGCACATTTTAAACTACATGGATCTGTGCAGACTATTGCGCTTAAGCCTATTTGTTGTGAAGTTTTTGCTCTGTGTCTGTCCTCTCTCTGTTTTCCTCTCTTGCACAAACAATGCACTGCAGGGTTATGAGAGGTAGCCTACTGGGGGAGTGTAGTAATGGGGACTGTTGTGGAGTAGCTGTTTATGTTTGGTATTTTACGATCTTGATTTTGAAGGAGAGGTGAGTGCAGACCAGGCCACACGACCGGTGGCTTGCTCTTGCGAGCCTTCCCATGCCGGTAAACGGAGATAAACTCTGCTGCATCTGCCAGCGAGGCTGAGCTAGTGCTACCAATAGCAGCTCTGCTGCCAGGCCCGGCCGGGGCTAAGGCTATCTGGAGTGCCCGTCAAGTCTAACCGGTCTCCACCCCCCACCAGCTCTGATGGTACGGCGAGTTACATGGGGGGGGGGATTATTAGGTGGCCTGTGATGGACTGGCGGCCTGTCCAGGGTGTCTCCCCGCCTGCCGCCCAATGGCTGCTGGGATAGACTCCAGCATCCCCGTGACCCTGAGCAGGATAAGCGGTTTGGATAACGGATGGATGGATTTTGAAGGATTCTCTTAGAAAGCGTCGTGCACTCGCCTGCACATATGAAATACTGATTGGTGTGTGGGTCCCGGTCTGTGACGGCCTACCTGGCCCTGGACCTCAGCGCACTTTACTGGTTAGATGAGAGAAATAATTTTGGGTGTGTAAAGCTTCAGGATTTTAGCTTTACGGAGCCTCCATTAAAAGGAATGTTTAACTCAACTGAATCATCATTCTCCCTTGAGACGATAAAGGAATAAGAGAGATTAGATGGTATTAGCTGGAATTTAGATGCTATTTTCATTTTTAAAAAAAAAACTTTTTCCACTCATGAAAGCCTCAGACAAGGTCAGCCGGGGGAAAGAACTGGTCACAAGGCCAACATCAGTTCATATACGTACATAAAACTTAAGTATACAACTGGACCACAGGGAAGCAATGAGCAATCCGGTGTAATAGCCCTGCTCTTTATATCTAAACCAGAGTAAACAACCCATTGGGCTCCGCGGTGCGGTCACACAGCCCAGCTGCCATGCCAGTTGAGTAGTACACCACCTGTTTGCATTTCCACAGCAGTGTCTGCACCGTACGCCGTCCGCTATCTACCAAATTGTTCATACTACACACTAGTAAGCAAATTCTGAAATATGCAGGTAGCGTGCAAATTTAGCATGTGTCAGTGATGTACATGCATACTATGTACATAAAAATGGGTGGTGTGGTGGTCTATTCTGTTGCCTACCAACACGGGGATCGCCGGTTCGAAACCCCGTGTTACCTTGGTTGGGCATCCCTCCAGACACAATTGGCCGTGTCTGCGGGTGGGAAGCTGGATGTGGGTATGTGTCCTGGTCGCTGCACTAGCGCCTCCTCTGGTCGGTCGGGGTGCCTGTTTGGGGGGGAGGGGGAACTGGGGGGAACAGCGTGATCCTCCCACGTGCTGCGTCCCCCTGGTGAAACTCCTCACTGTCAGGTGAAAAGAAGCGGCTGGTGACTCCACATGTATGGGAGGAGGCATGTGGTAGTCTGCAGCCCTCCTGGATCAGCAGAGGGGGTGGAGCAGAGACCGGGACGGCCCGGGAGAGTGGGGTAATTGGCTGGATACAATTGGGGAGAAAAAGGGGGAAAAATAAAAAATACAAGTATGCAGAATGTCTGAACAATCCGGACACCGCTGAAGCCATTATGGCCCAGGGAGGTGACCACAGCACCAGGCTGGCGAAATGTAGGTAGGTAGAGAGCATGGATGATGGGTGTGTGTGTGTGTGTGGGTGTGTGTGTGTAGGTGTGGGTGTGTGTGGGTGTGTGTGTGTGTTTGTATGCATTTGGTTGCTTCCGGTGTGTGTGCATTGGTGTGTGTGCGTGCTTGTTGGCGCTGGTGCCAGCCCACAGCTGCAGTGGGTGTCAGCGGGTTGTCGGAGGATTGCAGGGCAGATCTCTGTCCCAAGTCGAAGCATTCTCTGGACGTGATCCGAGAGAAGACAGCAGTCAGGCGAGCTGACGGAGCAGACAGGCGAGCTGACGGAGCAGACAGGCGGTGGCAGCGGCCTGCTCCAGCCAGGAAGCGGAGGCACTAACAGACAGGCAGCTGATTAAAACCACGACAGTCTGGATACTGGGGACAGATGTGGCGGTGGCGTGTGTAGGGTGTGTGTATGGGGGGAGGGTTGAGAAGGGGGAAGATGACTTCAGTTCATGAAGCAGGCTGCTTTAAGTAGGGGATATGGGTCCAACGGTTTTCACAGTTGTGTGTTTTTGTGCCGTGTGTTTCTTACTACGTGTACACAAGTTTACCATATACCCGCGTGTCCGAGTGGTTTGATAGGCTGTGTGTTATTTTGGGGTTTTTTAAAATTTTCCTTCACAATTGCATTTTGGCTAATTACCCCACTCTTCTGAGCCGTCCCGGTCTCTGCTCCACCCCCTCTGCTGATCCGGGGAGGGCTGCAGACTACCACATGCCTCCTCCCATACATGTGGAGTCACCAGCTGCTTCTTTTCACCTGACAGTGAGGAGTTTCACCAGGGGGGTGTAGCACGTGGGAGGATCACACTATTCCCCCCCAGTTCCCCCTCCCCCTGAACAGGTGCCCTGGCTGACCAGAGGAGGCGCTAGTGCAGCGACCAGGACACATTACCACATCCGGCTTCCCACCCACAGACACGGCCAATTGTGTCTGGAGGGACACCCGACCGAGCCGGAGGTAACACAGGGACTGGGACCGGTGATCCCCTGTTGGTAGGCAACGTTACAGACCGCCATGCTACCCGGACGCCCACCTATATCTGTTTTTACATGTGTTGGATCTGCAAGTGTGTGTGTGTGTGTGTGTGTGTGTGAGTTCATCACAGACGGCTGATAAAATCTGAAGCACCATGCAGATGTTCGACGGTCAACACATGTCGTACAAATGAGGCAGGACGACGTGCTGCTAAAGGTGCGAGTTGAATTCCAAGAGTTTTTGCTTTGGCAAGTGTCGGGTACAACGCATCGAGGGCGAGACCAGAGGTGGTGCACACTGGCTGGCAACTCAGCCAAAACCAAAGCTAGCCAGCGCTACACTTGAAATGGCTGGTTACTCCCCCATACACATCCATCCATCCAGCCATCCATCCATCCATTATCCAAACAGCTGATACTAACTCAGGGAGGCGGGGATGCTGGAGCCTATCCCAACAGTCATCGGACGGCAGGCAGGGAGACACCCTGGACAGGCTGCCAAGCCATCACAGGGTCCACACACACACACACACACACACACACACACATATTCACCCCTAGGGACAATTTAGTATGGCCGAGTCACCTGACCTACATGTCTTTGAGTCACCTGACCTACATGTCTTTGAGTCACCTGACCTACAGGTCTTTGAGTCACCTGACCTACAGGTCTTTGAGTCACCTGACCTACATGTCTTTGAGTCACCTGACCTACAGGTCTTTGAGTCACCTGACCTACATGTCTTTGAGTCACCTGACCTACATGTCTTTGAGTCACCTGACCTACAGGTCTTTGAGTCACCTGACCTACAGGTCTTTGAGTCACCTGACCTACATGTCTTTGAGTCACCTGACCTACATGTCTTTGAGTCACCTGACCTACAGGTCTTTGAGTCACCTGACCTACATGTCTTTGAGTCACCTGACCTACAGGTCTTTGAGTCACCTGACCTACAGGTCTTTGAGTCACCTGACCTACATGTCTTTGAGTCACCTGACCTACAGGTCTTTGAGTCACCTGACCTACAGGTCTTTGAGTCACCTGACCTACATGTCTTTGAGTCACCTGACCTACAGGTCTTTGAGTCACCTGACCTACAGGTCTTTGAGTCACCTGACCTACATGTCTTTGAGTCACCTGACCTACAGGTCTTTGAGTCACCTGACCTACAGGTCTTTGGACTGTGGGAGGAAACCGGAGCCCCCGGAGGAAACCCACATAGACACGAGGAGAACACGCAAACTCCACACAGAGGACGACCCGGACGACCCCCATGTTTGGACTACCATGGGGCTCGAACCCAGGACCTTCTTGCTGTGAGGCATCCGCGCTAACCACTGCACCACCTTGCCGCCCCCATACACATCCAGCCTGGTAGTAATCTGTGTATTCATTCGTTTAGCCAGCTAGCCACATTATCAAGCCGCCAGCCACTAGACTCTACGATATCTGAAAGTCAGGAGGGTTTGACAAACCCCTTTCTGAAATATACCCAAGTGCAGCCCACCTCATTTTAATAACCTTCGTTAGGTCACCTGGCTAATGTATACCCAGGTCTCTGCAAGACGCACATCTGTAAGTTCATGGCTACAGTCCGTCGTTATGACATCTGGGGGCTCCGTTGAAGAAAGGCATCTCACTCACTCACACACACACACACACACACACTCACTCACACACACAGACACACACAGACACACAGACACACACACCCCGTCGGGCTGATTGAGCACAGATGCTCTGAAACAACAGCCCGTGTCTGAGAGAGAGTTTACCCTCGTGCAGGGCTCAAAGCAGATTATAAACCCACGTCACACGGTGCAAACAAATGCCCCAGTTATTGTTAGCGATGTGAAAAGTGGAGGCATTTAAAATCGATGCAAACACACATTCAGTCAATCAAGGTACAAAGGAGGGCTCTGTGTCAGCTACGTCATGCACACTCCAACCAAAACCTGGGGTGAAGTGAACTCATTGCTGAGCACGGCTGTGTTGTGTTCCTCGGCATGTAGGATAACATGGTTGTGTTGTGTTCCTCAGCATGTCGGATGACATGGTTGTGTTGTGTTCCTCGGCATGTCAGATGACATGGTTGTGTTGTGTTCCTCGGCATGTCAGATGACATGGTTGTGTTGTGTTCCCCGGCATGTCAGATGACATGGTTGTGTTGTGTTCCTCGGCATGTCAGATGACATGGTTGTGTTGTGTTCCTCGGCATGTCAGATGACATGGTTGTGTTGTGTTCCTCGGCATGTCAGATGACATGGTTGTGTTGTGTTCCTCAGCATGTCAGATGACATGGTTGTGTTGTGTTCCTCGGCATGTAGGATAACATGGTTGTGTTGTGTTCCTCAGCATGTCGGATGACATGGTTGTGTTGTGTTCCTCGGCATGTCAGATGACATGGTTGTGTTGTGTTCCTCGGCATGTCAGATGACATGGTTGTGTTGTGTTCCCCGGCATGTAGGATGACATGGTTGTGTTGTGTTCCTCGGCATGTCAGATGACATGGTTGTGTTGTGTTCCTCGGCATGTCAGATGACATGGTTGTGTTGTGTTCCTCGGCATGTAGGATAACATGGTTGTGTTGTGTTCCTCAGCATGTCGGATGACATGGTTGTGTTGTGTTCCTCGGCATGTCAGATGACATGGTTGTGTTGTGTTCCTCAGCATGTCAGATGACATGGTTGTGTTGTGTTCCTCGGCATGTAGGATAACATGGTTGTGTTGTGTTCCTCAGCATGTCGGATGACATGGTTGTGTTGTGTTCCTCGGCATGTCAGATGACATGGTTGTGTTGTGTTCCTCGGCATGTCAGATGACATGGTTGTGTTGTGTTCCCCGGCATGTAGGATGACATGGTTGTGTTGTGTTCCTCGGCATGTCAGATGACATGGTTGTGTTGTGTTCCTCGGCATGTCAGATGACATGGTTGTGTTGTGTTCCTCGGCATGTCAGATGACATGGTTGTGTTGTGTTCCTCGGCATGTCAGATGACATGGTTGTGTTGCTCGGCATGTCAGATGACATGGTTGTGTTGTGTTCCTCGGCATGTAGGATGACAAGGTTGTGTTGTGTTCCTCGGCATGTCAAATGACATGGTTGTGTTGTGTTCCTCGGCATGTCGGATGACATGGTTGTGTTGTGTTCCTCGGCATGTCAGATGACATGGTTGTGTTGTGTTCCTCGGCATGTCAGATGACATGGTTGTGTTGTGTTCCTCGGCATGTCAGATGACATGGTTGTGTTGTGTTCCTCGGCATGTCGGATGACATGGTTGTGTTGTGTTCCTCGGCATGTCAGATGACATGGTTGTGTTGTGTTCCTCGGCATGTCAGATGACATGGTTGTGTTGTGTTCCTCGGCATGTCAGATGACATGGTTGTGTTGTGTTCCTCGGCATGTCGGATGACATGGTTGTGTTGTGTTCCTCAGCATGTAGGATGACATGGTTGTGTTGTGTTCCTCAGCATGTCAGATGACATGGTTGTGTTGTGTTCCTCAGCATGTAGGATGACATGGTTGTGTTGTGTTCCTCAGCATGTAGGATGACATGGTTGTGTTGTGTTCCTCGGCATGTCAGATGACATGGTTGTGTTGTGTTCCTCGGCATGTCAGATGACATGGTTGTGTTGTGTTCCTCGGCATGTCAGATGACATGGTTGTGTTGTGTTCCTCGGCATGTCGGATGACATGGTTGTGTTGTGTTCCTCAGCATGTAGGATGACATGGTTGTGTTGTGTTCCTCAGCATGTCAGATGACATGGTTGTGTTGTGTTCCTCGGCATGTAGGATAACATGGTTGTGTTGTGTTCCTCAGCATGTAGGATGACATGGTTGTGTTGTGTTCCTCGGCATGTAGGATGACATGGTTGTGTTGTGTTCCTCGGCATGTCAGATGACATGGTTGTGTTGTGTTCCTCGGCATGTCAGATGACATGGTTGTGTTGTGTTCCTCGGCATGTCAGATGACATGGTTGTGTTGTGTTCCTCAGCATGTAGGATGACATGGTTGTGTTGTGTTCCTCAGCATGTCAGATGACATGGTTGTGTTGTGTTCCTCGGCATGTAGGATAACATGGTTGTGTTGTGTTCCTCAGCATGTAGGATGACATGGTTGTGTTGTGTTCCTCGGCATGTAGGATGACAAGGTTGTGTTGTGTTCCTCGGCATGTAGGATAACATGGTTGTGTTGTGTTCCTCAGCATGTCGGATGACATGGTTGTGTTGTGTTCCTCAGCATGTAGGATGACATGGTTGTGTTGTGTTCCTCGGCATGTCAGATGACATGGTTGTGTTGTGTTCCTCGGCATGTCAGATGACATGGTTGTGTTGTGTTCCTCGGCATGTCAGATGACATGGTTGTGTTGTGTTCCTCGGCATGTCGGATGACATGGTTGTGTTGTGTTCCTCAGCATGTAGGATGACATGGTTGTGTTGTGTTCCTCAGCATGTCAGATGACATGGTTGTGTTGTGTTCCTCGGCATGTAGGATAACATGGTTGTGTTGTGTTCCTCAGCATGTAGGATGACATGGTTGTGTTGTGTTCCTCGGCATGTAGGATGACATGGTTGTGTTGTGTTCCTCGGCATGTCAGATGACATGGTTGTGTTGTGTTCCTCGGCATGTCAGATGACATGGTTGTGTTGTGTTCCTCGGCATGTCAGATGACATGGTTGTGTTGTGTTCCTCAGCATGTAGGATGACATGGTTGTGTTGTGTTCCTCAGCATGTCAGATGACATGGTTGTGTTGTGTTCCTCGGCATGTAGGATAACATGGTTGTGTTGTGTTCCTCAGCATGTAGGATGACATGGTTGTGTTGTGTTCCTCGGCATGTAGGATGACAAGGTTGTGTTGTGTTCCTCGGCATGTAGGATAACATGGTTGTGTTGTGTTCCTCAGCATGTAGGATGACATGGTTGTGTTGTGTTCCTCGGCATGTAGGATGACAAGGTTGTGTTGTGTTCCTCGGCATGTCAGATGACATGGTTGTGTTGTGTTCCTCGGCATGTCAGATGACATGGTTGTGTTGTGTTCCTCGGCATGTCAGATGACATGGTTGTGTTGTGTTCCTCAGCATGTAGGATGACATGGTTGTGTTGTGTTCCTCAGCATGTCAGATGACATGGTTGTGTTGTGTTCCTCGGCATGTCAGATGACATGGTTGTGTTGTGTTCCTCGGCATGTCAGATGACATGGTTGTGTTGTGTTCCTCAGCATGTCAGATGACATGGTTGTGTTGTGTTCCTCGGCATGTCAGATGACATGGTTGTGTTGTGTTCCTCAGCATGTAGGATGACATGGTTGTGTTGTGTTCCTCAGCATGTCAGATGACATGGTTGTGTTGTGTTCCTCGGCATGTAGGATGACAAGGTTGTGTTGTGTTCCTCGGCATGTCAGATGACATGGTTGTGTTGTGTTCCTCAGCATGTAGGATGACATGGTTGTGTTGTGTTCCTCGGCATGTCAGATGACATGGTTGTGTTGTGTTCCTCGGCATGTAGGATGACAAGGTTGTGTTGTGTTCCTCGGCATGTCAGATGACATGGTTGTGTTGTGTTCCTCGGCATGTAGGATGACATGGTTGTGTTGTGTTCCTCAGCATGTCGGATGACATGGTTGTGTTGTGTTCCTCGGCATGTCAGATGACAAGGTTGTGTTGTGTTCCTCGGCATGTAGGATGACAAGGTTGTGTTGTGTTCCTCAGCATGTCGGATGACATGGTTGTGTTGTGTTCCTCGGCATGTCAGATGACATGGTTGTGTTGTGTTCCTCAGCATGTCAGATGACATGGTTGTGTTGTGTTCCTCGGCATGTAGGATAACATGGTTGTGTTGTGTTCCTCAGCATGTCGGATGACATGGTTGTGTTGTGTTCCTCGGCATGTCAGATGACATGGTTGTGTTGTGTTCCTCGGCATGTCAGATGACATGGTTGTGTTGTGTTCCCCGGCATGTAGGATGACATGGTTGTGTTGTGTTGTGTTCCTCGGCATGTCAGATGACATGGTTGTGTTGTGTTCCTCGGCATGTCGGATGACATGGTTGTGTTGTGTTGTGTTGTGTTCCTCGGCATGTCGGATGACATGGCTGTGCTGAGTCACTCTGCTGTTGCAGTATAAATAATCACACTTAAAGAAAATGAATAAAAGCCCCTCCTCAATCTGCAGTGAGGTTACATAACGATGTTTTTCTTCTTCTGCTTCTTCGTCTTGGTTTCTGTGCTCGTGACTTGACCTTCTCCGCTGGCTGCCGTCTATGTCTGTCTGTAATCATGAGCAGGATTCTGAGCCAGTCCTCCGTGTTCGCCCCGCTCCACATCTGAGACAGTTTCCACCAGACAAGACGTGAATAATGGTCCTGAAGTCAGATGTGCTGAAGAGGCAGCAGCCGTCAGCCAGAGGTTGGACGAGGTCAACAGACTTCTGGAGAGAGAGAGGGAGAGACACAGAGAGAGAGGGAGAGACACAGAGAGAGAGAGAGAGAGAGAGAGAGAGAGAGAGAGAGAGAGAGAGAGAGAGAGAGAGAGAGAGAGAGAGAGAGAGAGAGAGAGAGAGAGAGAGAGACAGAGGCGAGGACAACCGAGATGAGGGACAGAGAAATGCAGAGTCTGATGAAGAGGCGGAGAGACCGCGAGAGCGAGGAAGCATCCGTCTGTGTCCTCCGTGACCGATCGGCTGGGCGTGGGAGCTGATAAATGATGACAATGAGAGAGAAAAGGAAGCAACGCGGCATCATTTACCCTCTGGCACTTGGAAAGGGCGAGTCTTCATTTCTTGGTTGAATGGTTGTGGTTAAAGGGACATTTCACCACTCCTCATGTGCACATCCAGGAAGTAGTGATGGTTTATATGATCTAATAAAACCCAAATTTCTTTGGTTTAAACTCAGATTTACAGAGAAAACAGTATCCTCTTGTTCAGAGACCCTCTCCCGCTGTTACATGTACCAGCATGCACTGCACGAGCACACAACCCTCTTGACAAACCGCTACCGCCGTAATGCCTCCGATACTCTCTGGTGTAGCCTCAGTTTGTCACTTCCCGAGCATGTGATGTCACTTGATGTGTTGTACTGGGACGACGCCAACCGAGCACGACTTACACTGTGGTCTCAGGACAGGATGTTGTGTTGCTGTAAAGCCCCTTGAGGCGCATTTGTAATTTGTGATACTGGGCTACACAAATAAAATGGACTTGACTTGTACATGGAGGAGGTTTGGTCAAGCAAATCACTATCATATATATATATATATATATATATATATATATACGTATATGATTGCATGGAGCTCTATTCGCTGAGCCTGGTGCTGTTTTTGAATGCAGTCTTCCTTTAAACTGTGATGGGAAATCCTGTCTAGCAGAATAACTGAATATAAGGCTGCATCCTGGTGGCGAAGTATTTGCAGCCAGGGAAAAAGCCCAACCGGCCCACTGGCCCACCAGCACCGCCGCCACCATCAGTCACACTGACTGTCTGAAGCGAGACACAAAAAATTTTAGCAAAAAATGTTTGTCTTAGAGGTTTAAAGGCCAGCTGCTCTGTTCTGTTTCAGATTTGGTTTTTTGGATTTTTTTTCTCCCTTTTTCTCCCCAGTTGTACTTGGCCAACTACCCCGCTCTTCCGAGCCGTCCGGGTCTCTGCTCCACCCCCTCTGCTGATCCGGGGAGGGCTGCAGACTACCACATGCCTCCTCCCATACATGTGGAGTCACCAGCCGCTTCTTTTCACCTGACAGTGAAGGGTAGCGCATGGGAGGATCACGCTATTCTCCCCAGTTCCCCCTCCCCCCTGAACAGGTGCCCCGACTGACCAGAGGAGGCGCTAGTGCAGCAACCAGGACAGATACCCACATCTGGCTTCCCACCTGCAGACACGGCCAATTGTGTCTGTAAGGACGCCCGACCAAACCGGAGGCAACACGGGGATTCGAACCAGTGATCCCCAGGTTGGTAGGCAACAGAATAGACCGCCACACTACCCGGACACCTGGTTGGCCTCTCTTTTAACATGACAACGGGCAATATGGAAAATACCATGACAATCACAGGGAATCTTCCATGTTCGGTATATATATGCATAAATACCATGTTTAAGAATCCGGCTGGGCTTCAACACTGTGAAGCATCTGGTGAAGTACAACATCAACCCAAACTAGTTGTCAAATAATGCTCCCACAAACATTTCAGACCTCACTTTGTGGGAAATTTTATTGAATGAATTTGCATTATCTTCAATGTACACAGCAAAATGATGTGTCGTGAGATGACAACGTCCACATTTAATCACGACACACCACCACCGCAGCAAAGAATCCGATATCGTCCTGAACTGGTCCCGACAGACACACGACAGGAAGCTGGACATGGAAAGAGACGGGTGTATCACTTACAAGGAACGGAAAACAAAAGGCAGTCGCCGATGATTAAGAAAAACGGGTTGAGTGACTCACGGACAAGCTGCAACAGTCGGCGTCTAATAGGCGTGATCGCCCAAATATCGTCCACTGTAAGAACAACATCTGCCGTTGTGTTGCTGTGATGACACAACACTGTCACAGGCCCAACAGCAGACACCCGTCTCTTCCCAGGGACAACACTCACAGAGAGACAAGACGTGACCTTGCGTGTCCCCCATGACTACAATTCCAACCATGCACAACCACACACACACACACACACACACACACACACACACACACACACACACACACACACACACACATGCCTGCACACCATCCCCTGCAGTACACACATGCATAAATAAGCCTGTGTGCACAAACTGGTAACCTGAAGAGCTTAGGGGAAAAAAACCTTCCAGCGTCCCCTCGTCACCACAACTTCTCCCCCTCGCCTCTCTAGTCCCTCTACTTTCCTTCACAACCCCCCCTCCCCCTCCCCCTCCCCAGACCCGTACTTACTTACTGGAGGCCAGGGACGACACCCAGCTCCATGTGCACAGTCATGCACGTTAGCATCAGCGGTCGTCCACATACGAGCGAGCCGCTTCGCAACACAAGTCTGTTTTTCCTGCCGTAACACTGCTAATACTGATCGTTTTATATGACATTTGATACAATTCAACACATTTATGTATTCCATCCATCCATTATCCCAACCGAGTCACCTGACCTACATGTCTCTGGACTGTGGGAGGGAACCGGAGCCCCCGGAGGAAACCCACACAGACACGGGGAGGACATGTAACCTCCACCCAGAGGACGACCCGGGACCACCCCCAAGGTTGGACTACCCCGGGGCTCGAACCCAGGACCTTCTTGCTGTGAGGCGACCGTGCTAACCACTGTGCCGCATACTTATATATTTTCATAAAAACATCTAAATAATTTGGATCGTTCTATAATTTTAATACCTTTTCAGGAATATCCTCACGGACCCGCCTGACAGACCTGAAGTGTTACCCTAATGCAGACAACCTGCCCTCCTCCATGCAGTTCACTCACGAAGGGACCAAGGTTTAAAACTTTAATGCAAATAGCCTCTTTTTCCCCCTCTATGGTGATCTACTACAGTCCCTCTGGGACACCCACCCACAACCAACAGCGGTTTCAAAAGAATCTCCTCCACCCCCACTGATTTTTTGTTATTTTGTGCTGCTGTGTTGCAAAGTGAAATTAAAAAATTACTCAAACTGTATTTTTATTTACTCCAACAGATGACGCTCGGCCTCTTTGGGAGAGTGAGAAGCCATGGGGCAAAACCTGAGACCTTCCAGAAGACCACAACGACTCGAGCCGAGCTCTTCGGCCCGAAGCAAAGCATTACGTTTCGGTTAATCCAACACAGCCTGGCGCCTGGGGAACGCCGTCCCTACATTCAGGCACGGCGACGCACGCGGTAACCTTCAAGCAACAGCGACTGCAAAGCTCATTGCCACTGGGGCCGATGTGGGTGGAGGACAATACAGGCAAATCCTTGAGGGTGGAGGGTGAAGCCTCATGCTCCAGCAGGACCATGGCCCTAAGCACACAGTAAAAACGTCTAAGACGATGACGGATTTCTAGAATAGCTCGTGCAGCCAGCCACCATTTAAAAACCTGCGGTGCGGGCGCCCCGGTGGCCGAACGGTTACGGCACGAGCCACATAACCGCAACATGCCTGGCTCCACTCCAGCCAGGGACCTTCGTCTAATGTCCTACCACCTCTCTCTGCCCTTGTTTCCCGTCCTTCGCTTCGCTGTCCGCTATAAAATATGCAAAAAATGCCAAGGAAAAGGAAGAAACACCTGCAGTATGACCCGATATCTGCTATCCACTGACGCTGTCCGTCTCATGTGGCAGGGCTGGAGCAAATGTGCCCATGCTTCAGAGCGAACTGCTCATGCTCATACAGACCTACTTGGGGAGAGTAACTGCTGCCAGAAGTCTGTCTGCAAAGTAGTGACTGTAGGGGGTGTTTCTGCACACAAGGCCAGTCTTTCATTTTTGATAAACACACGCTCTCGAAGGAAAATATTGTGCTTCTTAAAAAGAGTCGAATAATGTTAGAGAAACACATTTCAACGCATGAAGAATCAGCGTCGTAGGAGGAATAGGGGGTGACGTGCCACCACTAGCGCCGCATCACCGAGCAACGGAGGTGAACGAGTACACGGGAGATTTAGAAGTACCCAATTATTTACCTGGCAGACAGCAAACTGCTGCAACTCAGCCGATCAAATGCCTTCATATTACCTTTTTTATTATTTTTTAACTGAAAGGGATTTCTCCTTCAGCCTTCACTGAGTAAATACTCCGCCACAAGACCTCATACCTCCTGTGAAGGACTCCGATGAGGAGGTGCTACTGTAATTTCAACAGAACTCTTCAGTATTTTCAAGCAGCCTCAGGCCGAGAAACCCATTAAAAAAAGAAAAAGACGCTCATTCACAACGACAACAGTCCTACCGATGACCTGGCTGATAATTGAGAAAAGTCGCCGTCACACTTCCTGCTATGAATGACAGGACAGCTGCACAGTTATCTTCATCCGTTTACAGACGGAGCCGTTAGACAACGGCAAACATAAATAAATGCACTGAACTGCCCACGTTGAGAAAACGGCCCTCTCGGGAATTCAATAAGAGCAGGCATTTACATGAAAGACCACCGAATGGATTTGGCACCCCTGGGTCAAGCTGGTCATGCTTCTGCATAAGGATGAGCATTGTGCTGCGGTCATGTGCATCCCGTAGCGCCGTGCAAATTAAATGCAAACTCAATGCATTTATTCACGCGCGTGAGCAAACAAGGGGGGGGGGGGGTTAGCAATACACAGGAAATGATGCAACGGCCAATTCAAGGGCGGGGGGGGGGGGGCCCACAAAACATTTACAGAAATGGCTCTAATGGAGGGGTAAGTGTGTAGGCCAAGCATGTTAACACACAGTGAAGGCAATGTGTCCAAAAGGTTAGTGAGGAGAAGGTCCGAACGGAGACAGAACCGGTGCACCTACCAGGTGTTGACCGCCGCAGCCATAACAACGCTCCTTTTGTGTGTGTGTGTGTGTGTGTGTGTGTGTGTGTGTGTGTGTGTATATATAAAATCCAGTGAGTCGAGTATAGTCAGTACAAGCCTGTTTCATGCCATTGCTGGATATATATTAGCAGATGGGTGATTTGACGATATATATATATATATATATATATATATATATATATATATATATATATATGTATGCATATATATACACACACACACACACACACACATATATACACACACACACACACACACACACACACACATACATATATATCGCTTTTTTTCCGGAAACCATCAATTGTCTAGATAAAAGTGCTCAACAAATGAGGAGTGGAACATTAAAGATAGTTTTCCTTATTCGGTATGTAACCAAGTATGTATTTGTCCCTCTTTCAATAGAAATCAATGACGATGAGACCACTTTTAAATGGCACTGTAACAAGAAATGTATCCCAAGGTCTGGTAGTAGTGTGCTACTGAGTCCCAATAACTAACTAATGCACTGGAATGTATCCCCCCTCAGATAAACGTCAACCCTTTGTTTTAAGCATCTTCATCTCTCTCTCTCTCTCTCTCTCTCTCTCTCTCTCTCTCTCTCTCTCTCTCTCTCTCTCTCTATATGTGTGTGTGTGTGTGTATATGTATATATATATATGTGTGTGTGTGTGTGTGTGTGTATGTATATGTACATATATATGTATGTATATATATATAAAACCCAGTTAGTCAAGTAAGTTCTTCATGAGACAGTGCAAGCCTGTTTCCTGCCATAAGCCAGACTGTCTCATGAAGAACTTACTTGACTAACTGGGTTTTATATATATATATATATATATATATATATACTACCGTTCAAAAGTTTGGGATCACATTGAAATGTCCATATTTTTGAAGGAAAAGCACTATACTGTTCAATGAAGATAACTTTAAACTAGTCTTAACTTTAAAGAAATACACTCTATACATTGCTAATGTGGTAAATGACTATTCTAGCTGCAAATGTCTGGTTTTTGGTGCAATATCTACATAGGTGTATAGAGGCCCATTTCAAGCAACTATCACTCCAGTGTTCTAATGGTACAATGTGTTTGCTCATTGGCTCAGAAGGCTAATTGATGATTAGAAAACCCTTGTGCAATCATGTTCACACATCTGAAAACAGTTTAGCTCGTTACAGAAGCTACAAAACTGACCTTCCTTTGAGCAGATTGAGTTTCTGGAGCATCACATTTGTGGGGTCAATTAAACGCTCAAAATGGCCAGAAAAAGAGAACTTTCATCTGAAACTCGACAGTCTATTCTTGTTCTTAGAAATGAAGGCTATTCCATGCGAGAAATTGCTAAGAAATTGAAGATTTCCTACACCGGTGTGTACTACTCCCTTCAGAGGACAGCACAAACAGGCTCTAACCAGAGTAGAAAAAGAAGTGGGAGGCCGCGTTGCACAACTGAGCAAGAAGATAAGTACATTAGAGTCTCTAGTTTGAGAAACAGACGCCTCACAGGTCCCCAACTGGCATCTTCATTAAATAGTACCCGCAAAACACCAGTGTCAACATCTACAGTGAAGAGGCGGCTGCGGGATTCTGGGCTTCAGGGCAGAGTGGCAAAGAAAAAGCCATATCTGAGACTGACCAATAAAAGAAAAAGATTAAGATGGGCAAAAGAACACAGACATTGGACAGAGGAAGACTGGAAAAAAGTGTTGTGGACGGATGAATCCAAGTTTGAGGTGTTTTGATCACAAAGAAGAACGTTTGTGAGACGCAGAACAAATGAAAAGATGCTGGAAGAATGCCTGACGCCATCTGTTAAGCATGGTGGAGGTAATGTGATGGTCTGGGGTTGCTTTGGTGCTGGTAAGGTGGGAGATTTGTACAGGGTAAAAGGGATTCTGAATAAGGAAGGCTATCACTCCATTTTGCAACGCCATGCCATACCCAGTGGACAGCGCTTGATTGGAGCCAATTTCATCCTACAACAGGACAATGACCCTAAACACACCTCCAAATTGTGCAAGAACTATTTAGAGCAGAAGCAGGCAGCTGGTATTCTATCGGTAATGGAGTGGCCAGCGCAGTCACCAGATCTGAACCCCATTGAGCTGTTGTGGGAGCAGCTTGACCGTATGGTACGCAAGAAGTGCCCATCCAACCAATCCAACTTGTGGGAGCTGCTTCTGGAAGTGTGGGAAGCAATTTCTCCAGATTACCTCAACAAATTAACAGCTAGAATGCCAAAGGTCTGCAATGCTGTAATTGCTGCAAATGGAGGATTCTTTGACGAAAGCAAAGTTTGATGTGAAAAAAATCTTATTTCAAATACAAATCATTATTTCTAACCTTGTCAATGTCTTGACTCTATTTTCTATTCATTTCACAACATATGGTGGTGAATAAGTGTGACTTTTCATGGAAAACACAAAATTGTTTGGGTGATCCCAAACTTTTGAACGGTAGTGTATATATATATATATGTATGTATGTATGTGTGTGTGTGTGTGTGTGTATATACATAAAACCCAGTTAGTCAAGTAAGTTCTTCATGAGACAGTGCAAGCTGTTTCCTGCCATAAGCCGGACTGTCTCATGAAGAACTTACTTGACTAATTGGGTTTTATATACATATATATGTGTGTGTGTGTGTGTGTGTATATGTATGTATATATATATATATAAAACCCAGTTAGTCTAGTAAGTTCTTCATGAGACAGTACAAGGTGTTTCCTGCCATAAGCCGGACTGTCTCATGAAGAATTTACTTGACTGGATTATTTTGCTCATTTGTGGAGGTCTTTCCCTGCCGCTGAGAGTTTCTTTTAACAAAGTTGTGTGTGTGTGTGTGTGTGTGTGTGTGTGTGTGTGTGTGTGTGTGTGTGAGGGGGGGGGGGGTCTCGGTTTCACAAGCTCATGACGAAGTGGTCTCGCAAAGCGGGCGAGTGAGCGCATTTACCCGGGTCTCTCTCACCTCACCCCCCCCCCCCCCGCAGCAGCAGCAACGGCGGGTTGAGTGAAAAGACATAAAGATGGACAGGTCCCATACATGTGGCGGAAGAGGCGTCAGAGAAGAGGAAGAAGAAGAAGAAGAGGAAGAAGAAGAGGAAGAAGAAGAGGAAGAGGAAGAAGAGGTGAAGGAAGGTGTGAGAAGCGTACCTCTTCCACCGTGAGGGGCATGCATATCCTGTACTCCTTCAGCAGCATTTCCTCCCGCAGGGCGTCCGTCTCGCCGAGGCTCCACAGCGCAGCAAAACCTTCACAGCAACGGCAGCGAGCCTCCTCAACACGCGCTCCGCAGCGAGCCTCCTTCTGAGCACACACTCCGCAGCGAGCCTCCTTCTGAGCACACACTCCGCAGCGAGCCTCCTTCTCAACACGCTCCGCAGCGAGCCTCCTTCTCAACACGCTCCGCAGCGAGCCTCCTTCCGAGCACACACTCCGCAGCGAGCCTCCTTCTGAGCACGCACTCCGCGGCGAGCCTCCTTCTCAACACGCTCCGCAGCGAGCCTCCTTCTCAACACGCACTCCGCAGCGAGCCTCCTTCTCAACACGCTCCGCAGCGAGCCTCCTTCCGAGCACACACTCCGCAGCGAGCCTCCTTCTGAGCACGCTCCGCAGCGAGCCTCCTTCTCAACACACACTCCGCAGCGAGCCTCCTTCTCAGCACACACTCCGCAGCGAGCCTCCTTCTCAACACGCTCCGCAGCGAGCCTCCTTCTCAGCACGCGCTCCGCGGCGCCGCACGGCTCATCGCAGACGGGCCGCAGTCCGGTGAATTCCTGCTCCACGAAACCGCCAAACAAAAGCCAAAGTGGGAGGTGGTCCCCGGCGGCCCCACGGTCCTCCCTACGAGCCCGGCTCAGGTCCCGTTTTCACCAGCGGACTGTCACAAGCGCTCCTCCACAGCCAGAAAATCAGAAAAAAGAGGAAATATCACCAGAAGAAGAAAATAGGCGGAGATATCCCCAGAAGAAGAAAAAGCAAAGCTCCCTTTTACTCGGGGAAAGCGGAGAGAAATGCCTCCTGCTCCTCCTCTTCCTCCTCTTCCTCGGCTGTGGAAACGCTTCAGGATGTGGAGCGCGCTGCGTCTCCCCGGAGGAGGTTCAACTGCTGCGGCCGCGGGAAACTGGCAGACATGCGCCGAACCGCGGGGACAGGAAGCGACCGGCTCCCCACAGTCCGCCGTTGTACTCTCTCTCTCTCTCTCTCTCTCTCTCTCTCTCCCCTCTCTCGCTCTCCCCCTCTCGCTCTCTCTCTCCCCTCTCTCGCTCTCCCCCTCTCGCTCTCTCTCTCCCCTCTCTCGCCCTCTCTCGCTCTCTCCCCTCTCTCTCTCTCTCTCTCTCCCCTCTCTCGCTCCCCTCCCCCCCTCTCTCCCTCTCACCTCTCTCGCTCTCCCCCCCTCTCTCTCCCCTCTCTCGCTCTCCCCCCCCTCTCTCTCCCCTCTCTCTCTCTCTCTCTCCCCTCTCCCCTCTCTCTCTCCCTTCTCCCTCTCTCTCTCTCCTCTCTCTCCCTCTCTCTCCCCTCTCTCTCCCCCCTCTCTCTCTCCCTTCTCTCTCTCTCCCCCTCTCCCTCCCCTCTCTCTCTCTCCCCCTCTCCCTCCCCTCTCTCTCTCTCCCTTCTCTCTCTCTCTCTCCCCTCTCTCTCTCTCCCTCCCCTCTCTCTCTCTCCCTTCTCTCTCTCTCCCCCTCTCCCTCCCCTCTCTCTCTCTCCCTCTCGCTCCCCTCTCTATCTCTCTCCCCCTCTCTGTCCCCCCTCTCATTTAAAGTTATATTCAACCACGTGCCACAGACAGCCATGTATACAGGTCTTCCTCTCTACCAGTCACCGCCCCGAGCTGCTGTCAGTAGCCCTCCCATGTCCGTAGAAGAAGTTGTGCTGATTAATGAGTATCACTGTGATTAATGAGTATCAGCGTGCTGATTGGTGGAGAGGAAAACCTGCACGCGCATGGCTCTCTCGCCCCGTTTACACTTGGTTTTAAAATGCGTTTTTTTGCGACCGGATCACAAACCACCACCAAACCGTTTTGTGAACCGGTTCCTCAGACCACTTGCCGAGGTGGTCTGGGACGCATTTCACCACATGGCTTTCGTAGCGTACATTGCACGTGGCCACTCATACCCACATCCGACCTGCCGCCTGCAGACACGGCTCTGTAGGGACGCCCGACCAAGCCGCAGGTAACACGGGGATTCGAACCGGTGAACCCCGTGTCGGTAGGCAACGGAATAGACCGCTACGCTAGCCGGATTCCAGTGTAAACGCTGATGCGTCCTGATGCGTCCCCGGCAATGACGTAACAGGAACCTACGTCATCGGTGCAGGATGTGGTGGTTGTGTCGGTAACAGCGCGCCAACCTTGTGAACGGCGGGGCGAGAGGAGAGAGTGCGTGGTGGGGTGCAGGTGACCCGAGACGCCTGGACCTCCATGTGGGCCAGAAGACTCGGTCCTGCCAGTCTCACCAGCTGGACCAGTCCGTAGCAGCTCTGTTGATTAATCCTCATGCTCTCTTCACTAATTAGCAACCGGTCATATTGACCCAAGCCCCCTTTGGGATTTATGGCGACACAACTGTAATATGTGTCTAAAACTACCCAGTGTGTCTCATCCTTACCTGACTTACTAACATTAACTGATAGTAACACCGTCCGTCATTTCCAGCGGCTCATTTGGACCCCAACAGCACCAGGTTAACGAGTGTCAGCTCGGAGCGATGATGGCTGGAGAGGGAAACCACCTGCGTGCGCGTGGCTCTGTGTGGCTACGTTCACATTAGAAGGTTTATAATTCAATTACGATTTTAACAATAATAATTTCTTGGCTCAGATTTGAGTTATTGAGAATTGCTCCGTCGTTCACTCATTCACTATTCCCTACATATGAAACACTCGGTCACGGGTGGGCAACAGGCTCCAGAGAAGGCCAGTGTGGGTCCAGAGAAGGCCAGTGTGGGTCCAGAGAAGGCCAGTGTGTGTCCAGAGAAGGCCAGTGTGTGTCCAGAGAAGGCCAGTGTGGGTCCAGAGAAGGCCAGTGTGGGTCCAGAGAAGGCCAGTGTGTGTCCAGAGAAGGCCAGTGTGGGTCCAGAGAAGGCCAGTGTGCGTCCAGAGAAGGCCAGTGTGGGTCCAGAGAAGGCCAGTGTGTGTCCAGAGAAGGCCAGTGTGGGTCCAGAGAAGGCCAGTGTGGGTCCAGAGAAGGCCAGTGTGGGTCCAGTGAAGGCCAGTGTGGGTCCAGAGAAGGCCAGTGTGGGTCCAGAGAAGGCCAGTGTGGGTCCAGAGAAGGCCAGTGTGGGTCCAGTGAAGGCCATTGTGGGTCCAGAGAAGGCCAGTGTGGGTCCAGAGAAGGCCAGTGTGGGTCCAGTGAAGGCCAGTGTGGGTCCAGAGAAGGCCAGTGTGGGTCCAGAGAAGGCCAGTGTGGGTCCAGAGAAGGCCAGTGTGGGTCCAGAGAAGGCCAGTGTGGGTCCAGTGAAGGCCAGTGTGGGTCCTGTGAAGGCCAGTGTGTGTCCAGAGAAGGCCAGTGTGTGTCCAGAGAAGGCCAGTGTGCGTCCAGAGAAGGCCAGTGTGGGTCCAGAGAAGGCCAGTGTGGGTCCAGAGAAGGCCAGTGTGGGTCCAGAGAAGGCCAGTGTGTGTCCAGAGAAGGCCAGTGTGGGTCCAGAGAAGGCCAGTGTGCGTCCAGAGAAGGCCAGTGTGGGTCCAGAGAAGGCCAGTGTGGGTCCAGAGAAGGCCAGTGTGGGTCCAGTGAAGGCCAGTGTGGGTCCAGAGAAGGCCAGTGTGGGTCCAGTGAAGGCCAGTGTGGGTCCTGTGAAGGCCAGTGTGGGTCCAGAGAAGGCCAGTGTGTGTCCAGAGAAGGCCAGTGTGGGTCCAGTGAAGGCCAGTGTGGGTCCAGAGAAGGCCAGTGTGGGTCCAGTGAAGGCCAGTGTGTGTCCAGAGAAGGCCAGTGTGTGTCCAGAGAAGGCCAGTGTGCGTCCAGAGAAGGCCAGTGTGGGTCCAAAGAAGGCCAGTGTGGGTCCAGAGAAGGCCAGTGTGGGTCCAGTGAAGGCCAGTGTGTGTCCAGTGAAGGCCAGTGTGGGTCCAGAGAAGGCCAGTGTGGGTCCAGAGAAGGCCAGTGTGGGTCCAGAGAAGGCCAGTGTGGGTCCAGAGAAGGCCAGTGTGTGTCCAGAGAAGGCCAGTGTGGGTCCAGAGAAGGCCAGTGTGCGTCCAGAGAAGGCCAGTGTGGGTCCAGAGAAGGCCAGTGTGGGTCCAGAGAAGGCCAGTGTGGGTCCAGAGAAGGCCAGTGTGGGTCCAGTGAAGGCCAGTGTGGGTCCAGAGAAGGCCAGTGTGTGTCCAGAGAAGGCCAGTGTGGGTCCAGTGAAGGCCAGTGTGGGTCCAGAGAAGGCCAGTGTGTGTCCAGAGAAGGCCAGTGTGGGTTCAGGCTTTTGTTTCGACCGAGTTGCCCCATCGTTGGCATACATACACTCTACTTGTTGATTAGTAAAACCAGGTGTGTAACTAATTGCTTGGTCAGAACAGCTTGCAGCCACACCGGTCCTTCCTGGATCATATTTCCCACCCCTGTGTATGAGGCAACCATGTGCCACCCAACCGATCGATCAGCTGAGGTACTCCTTGGATGGATGGAAAACCACGGGACTGTGTTGCCCTGAGTTTTTTAAACGAGCTGTTGTTGACACGTTGGTCTGTAAAAACAATACTCGAGTACCAATCTGAGAGTTCTCGCTGCAGTTGCATTGCCATGGGGGGATATGTATCTGGTCTAGGACCTCGTGGCTTATGAAAGTGGCCCAACTCTCATTTGAAAATGTCAGATGTTTGTCTTCATTCTGCTCAGAAAAACAAATCAAATCTGTGTTGCATTTACATTAAAAGAATGGATTAGGATGAACGTGGCCAATATGGTTAGGGTAACCGGGGTTACAGTTAGGAGTTAAGAGGGTTGGCGTTGAGGGGTTAGGGTTAGGCTAACCCTAATCCTAACCCCTGACCCGTTGACCCAAATGGGCGTCAGAAGGGGAGTCAGATTCTGCAGGGGAGTCTGAAATTGCTACAACACCCACACTGATTTCCATCAGGTGGGGTCCAGATTTGGGTAATCGCTCTTCTTTCTTATAATGCTGCTGCTTAACCGTGAAATAAATGTCCATTTGGCTAACCCTTAAGTGTGTCTGAAACCTGGAAATAAGCAGCGGTGAGGTGGTCGTTGGGGAAGTGGACATACTGTGACCTAGATGGGTAGATCACTAAGGAGAATGTGGGTATACTCTCCTATTTAATTCAATGGCTTTATGACTGATAGGTGAGTATCCTGTAGACTGACAGAAAAAGAGAAGAAGAAGAAATTAGTCACAAACGTCACCCATTGGTAACAACGATGCTACTCTGCCATTCTTAATACAGCTGCACGGTATTGGGTAACAGAATGAGTGACATAAATATAACACTTATCCCAGACAGCAAAATTGCTGTGGCCCGGACCTGTCCCACACCCGACACTTCATCCGGCCCACATACCGTGTGGAATGACGGCACCTGGGCAGTCCGCTCCTGGGCCAGAACCAAGCCATAGCAATGCCACATGTGCCACATATTTGCTAAAGGTGGCCCATATTTTTTTTGTGATATTTGGGCCACATTCACCATTTACCACACGGGGCACTTCAGGGTCACATCCAGATCACATGTTGCCCAGAGCACCGCATCTTTGCCAGAAAAAGGCCCACATGTGATTTGGCATATTTGAGCCATATTTGCTATTATACATGTGGGCCACTTCAGGCTCACATCCATTTTGTCAGGGCCAGAAGAAGGCCATCAGTGCCGCATCACTGCCTGAAATGGCCCACATCGGGATGCTGTCTGGGATGGCTTTTTGACTGATAGGTGATTATCCTGTAGACTGACAGAAAAAGAGAAGAAGAAGAAATTAGTCACAAACGTCACCCGTTGGTAAAAACAATGCTACCTGCCATTCTTAATACAGCTGCACGGTACTGGGTAACAGAAAGAAGGACATAAACGCAGCACTTATCCTCTTTTAATGGCCTCATCGTTGGCAACAGGTCGGTTGTGAGGGTTTTTCACGGTTAAAGCTGAGGTACTTGGTTGGTTTTACAGTATGCATGCAGGAGGTATGCATGTTGTTGAGTTTTGTTGAGCATCTGCGTGTGCGCCCCTGGAGTTGTTCTTATTTTACACTCGGCCCTCTGCTAAGCGCAGGCCTGTCATGTTACATTTTAGGCCTCAAAGGTTCAAGCTGAGCCTACACGGGGATAAACGGTTGTAAGTTTAAGGCTTTAGGGGCTTTGGGGGCTGTCTGCTCAGGAAAAGCAATGACCTACATTCGTTTTATTTATGGGGGGCACTGAACTGCTCGAAACGCCTCCTGTGTTATGAAGATGATGAGGTGACATCTAGTGGCGGACTGTTGTCATCGCATGCTGTGACTACTCGTCACATCTGTATTGTCGTCATCTTCATCGTGTTCAGTCTCCTCTTTCTCCACATCACCACAAAACACCGAGGACACTCATCAGAGTCACCTGCATGCATCCAAAATGAGACACATTTGAATACAAACATCTCCCAAATCAAATCAAAGTTTCATCATCATCATCATCATCATCATCCCTCTCTAAATGTCTTGTTTGGAGTGTAACATGAGCAGGAGCTGGTCGTACTTGTACCACTGTTAAAACACCCACGTTAAACTGTCTCGTATCATCATAACATGCTTGATTTTATTTCTTCCACTGAATCTATTTCCAACTTTATTTCGAATTTCTTTGGCCATGTTTTGTTTATTCATATTTTCTTATAGATGACTAAACAAGAAGTTGTGATTCACATGATCAATACACAATCAATTCCTGTCTTCAGCCAGGACACCAGGCCCTTAAGATGAAGGTCGATAGAAATGTTGAAGTATGAATCTTAACTGATTCCGTTTTATATTCCTCCTTTTTATTTTTTGTTTCGCTCCCTTCTTCTGCTCTTGTTGTTCCTTTCTCTCTCAATCTTGTCATGGCATCATGTCCATGTCAGAAAGAGCAGCATCTACTGTCTCAGGATAATGAAAAATAAATCCCCTGGCTTTTTTTTTCAACCAAGTAATTGGATGAGTAGTTTTACAATTTCTAAATCACAAACTTTTTTCTTCTTACAACAATTACTACTACCACTACTACCACTACTACTACTACTATTACTACTACCACTACTACCACTACTACCACTACTACTACTACTATTACTACTACCACTACTACCACTACTACTACTACTATTACTACTACCACTACTACCACTACTACTACTACTATTACTACTACCACTACTACCACTACTACCACTACTATTACTACTACCACTACTACCACTACTACTACTACTATTACTACTACCACTACTACCACTACTACTACTACTATTACTACTACTTTCGGCTGCTCCCGTTAGGGGGCGCCACAGCGGATCATCCGTTTCCATCTCTTCCTGTCTTCTGCATGTTCCTCTGTCACACCAGCCACCCGCATGTCCTCCCTCACCACCTCCATAAACCTCCTCTTTGGCCTTCCTCTTCTCCTCTTCCCTGGCAGCTCCATATTCAGCATCCTTCTCCCAGTATACCCAGCATCTCTCCTCCACACATGTCCACACCATCTCAATCTTGTCTCTCTTGCTTTGTCTCCAAACCGTCCAACCTGAGCTGTCCCTCTAATATACTCCTTCCTAATCCTGTCCTTCTTCATCACTCCCTGTGAAAATCTTATCATCTTCATCTCTGCCACCTCCAGCTCCTCCTCCTGTCTTTTCATCAGTACCACTGTCTCCAAACCATACAACATAGCTGGTCTCACCACCATCTTGTAAACCTTCCCTTTAACTCTTGCTGGTACCCTTCTGTCACACATCCCTCCTGACACTCTTCTCCACCCACTCCACCCTGCCTGCACTCTCTTCTTCACCTCTCTCCTGCACTCCCCGTTACTTTGGAGAGTTGACCCCAAGTATTTAAACTCATATGCCTTCGTCACCTCCACTCCTTGCATCCTCACCATTCCACTGTCCTCCCTCTCATTACACATAGGTATTCCGTCTTGCTCCTACTGACTTTCATTCCTTTTCTCTCCAGTGCATACCTCCACCTCTCCAGGCTCTCCTCCACCTGCTCCCTACTCTCACTACAGATCACAATGTCATCTGCAAACATCATCGTCCATGGAGACTCCTGCCTGATCTTGTCCGTCAACCTGTCCATCACCATTGCAAGCAAGAAAGGGCTCAGAACCGATCCTTGATGTAATCCCACCTCCACCTTGAACCCATCTGTCATTCCAACCACACACCTCACCATTGTCACACTTCCCTCATACATATCCTGCACCACTCCTACATACTTCTCTGCAACTCCCGACTTCCTCATACAATACCACACCTCCTCTCTCGGTACCCTGTCATATGCTTTCTCTAAATCTACAAAGACACAATGTAACTCCTTCTGGCCTTCTCTATACTTCTCCATCAACATTCTCAAAGCAAACATCGCATCTGTGGTGCTCTTTCGTGGCATGAAACCATACTGCTGCTGCTGATCATCACCTCTCCTCCTCTTAACCTAGCTTCTATTACTCTTTCCCATATCTTCATGCTGCTGCTGATCATCACCTCTCCTCCTCTTAACCTAGCTTCTATTACTCTTTCCCAAATCTTCATGCTGTGGCTGATCAACTTTATACCTCTGTAGTTGTTACAGTTCTGCACATCGCCCTTGTTCTTGAAAATCGGTACCAGTATGCTTCTTCTCCACTCCTCAGGCATCCTCTCACTTTCCAGGATTGTGTTAAACAATCTAGTTAAAAACTCCACTGCCATCTCTCCTAAACACCTCCACGCCTCCACAGGTATGTCATCAGGACCAACTGCCTTTCCACTCTTCATCCTCTTCATAGCTGCCCTCACTTCCTCCTTGCTAATCCGCTGAACTTCCTGATTCACTATCCCCACATCATCCAACCTTCTCTCTCTCTCATTTTCTTCATTCATCAGCCCCCCAATGTACTCCTTCCACCTTCTTAGTACACTCTCCTCGCTTGTCAGCACATTTCCATCTCTATCCTTGATTGCCCTAACTTGCTGCACATCCTTTGCAGCTTGGTCCCTCTGTCTAGCCAATCGGTACAAGTCCTTTTCTCCTTCCTTAGTGTCTAACCTGTCATACAACTCACCATACACCTTTTTCTTTGCCTTTGCCACCTCTCTCTTTGCTTTACGCTGCATCTCCTTGTACTCCTGTCTACTTTCTTCATCTCTCTTACTATCCCACTTCTTCTTTGCCAACCTTTTCCTCTGTATACTTTGCTGTACTTCCTCATTCCACCACCAAGTCTCCTTGTCTTCCTTCCTCTGTCCTGATGACACACCAAGTACCTTCCTAGCTGTCTCCCTCACTATTTCTGCAGTGGTTTTCCAGCCATCTGGCAACTCTTCACTACCACCCAGTGCCTGTCTTAACTCCTGCCTGAACTCCACACAACAGTCTTCCTTCTTCAACTTCCACCATTTGATCTTCGGCTGTGACTTCACTCGCTTCCTCTTCTTGGTCTCCAAAGTCATCTTACAGACCACCATCCGATGCTGCCTAGCTATGTTCTCCCCTGTCACCACCTTGCAGTCTCCAATCCCTTTTAGATGGTGCCTTCTACATAAGATATAGTCCACCTGTGTGCACTTTCCTCCACTCTTGTACATCACCCTGTGTTCCTCCCTCTTCTTGAAATATGTATTCACCACAGCCATTTCCATCCTTTTCGCAAAGTCGACCACCATCTGTCCTTCCACATTCCTCTCCTTGACACCATACCTACCCATCACCTCCTCATCACCTCTGTTCCCTTCACCAACATGTCCATTGAAGTCTGCTCCAAACACCCCTCTCTCCTCCTTGGGTACCCTCTCCACCGCTTCATCCAACTCACTCCAGAATTCTTCTTTCTCTTCCATCTCACACCCAACTTGCGGGCATATGCGCTGATAACATTCAGCAATACACCTTCGATTTCCAGCTTCATACTCATCACTCTGTCTGACACTCTCTTCACCTCCAGCACGCTCTTGACATACTCTTCCTTCAGAATGACCCCTACCCCATTTCTCCTCCCATTCACACCATGGTAGAAGAGTTTGAACCCACCTCCGATACTCCTGGCCTTACTCCCCTTCCACCTGGTCTCTTGCACACACAGTATGCCTACCTTTCTTCTTTCCATTATGTCAGCCAGCTAAGCTCTCTCCTTTTACCAGTCATAGTGCCAACATTCAAAGCACCTCCACAATCCTACCCTTCCTCCTCACCCACTGCCTCTGGACATGCCTTCCCCCTCTCCTTTTCCTTTGCCCAACAGTTGCATGGTGCTGTGGAAGTAAAACGGTGCCAGAAGTCCTCAAAGCAAAGGGCATATTGAATTGCATGAACTGAACAAAAACATATAGCAATAACAACACTTGAATTATTTTGCATTGCAATTTGACACAATTCGGAATAAATCCCACAGCATGTATTATGTCTGATTTTTTTGCACCTATAGTTCGGTTGAAATTTCGATTGAAAACAGAATTCCAGCATTAAAAATATGAAACATAAATATTCGCCTTCCAAAAATACAGTTCTAAAATATTCGGTTGTTGCACAAATTCAGGTTGCTAAAATTCGGGTCTTAAAATTCAGGTTGTCAGATCTGTGTATCACAGGAAGAGCAATAGATTGCCGATCGAACCGATAGTACCATAGACATGCTGCGCATGCGCGGACACTGTTTCGAGTTCTGGTGGTGACGGAATTGTATGGGAGCTGCAAGTGGGCGGTAAGGTAATTTATCGACAGGACAGTAAGATATATTTTAATGTACTGTTGTTGTTACTGTTGCTATTACTATACATTTATGGTATTATAGCCCTTGGTTCTGCAGGCCGGCTCCCTAGCCCTGTATTTGTGCCTCCTCCTCCCTGGCTCCCTCTGCGTTGTGTTATTTGATTGGTGTGGTTGGAGTCAGGAGAAAACGGACTGGAGTCCGCGTTCTTTGGTCCGAGCAGTGCATAATTTATTTTCTCTTGGCTGTCTTTCGTCACCTTTAACATATCAAAAACGTTGTCTCTAATTTCAACTTAGTTTTAAATTAACAGTAGGCCTGGTGCCACACAGAACGAACAGCTAGCTAGCATTTACGGGTTAGCTCTCAGTACTTCGCTAGCCACATGGGCATCAAACGTCATAAAACAAAACCATTTTCACAAAATAACAACCTAAAACATAAAACGATATCTCTGGCACACATGTTTACATATAAAACTGCATGGATGACCAAAAACGTTGTCACCTAAAATGGCCACCACGACAAACGACGGAAGCCCAAACAGCTGTTCAACCAGGCTATCAACAACCTGAGCGCCCCCCAGTGGCTACTCCCAGATTACCTCGTAAATTGAACCAGGAATGAGACATCTCAAAAATAACCCATTGCAGCATTAAATTATATCACCTTCACCATCTTACAGTATGATATGGTAGTCATTCATTATGCCATGAAGAGCAAGTTAAGTTAGCTTTTTGTGGCTAGCTAGCTAGTCTTCACTGCCACGTGGTTTATAACCAGTCTGGCTAACGGACCACTCTCAATGTTTGATGTTAAGGTGTATTGACCTTACCCTGCATCATAAGAATTCATTCAGTGGTTTATTAACTCCCTTTTCGAGTTTGCTTAATTTGATGTGTTTAAGGTATTGAATGTTTTATTGACCATTAAGAAACGTCACGCCGTGTGAAAATGTTGTGTATGCCCCACCCCGCCATGTTGTGGGGATGCCGCTGCCTTGCTGTTAGAGAGTAGGAGGCTGTGTTCTATCTGTATTCTATCTGTATTCTATCGTGACTGTGGAAAAAGTCACACCATCATTCAGGGACAAAACTGTACAGCGCAACAGGTTTGTTGTCTGTTATCCAGTCTTGGGCGGCCAAGTCTAATGAATGGAACAGAGCAACATCCGCGCGCCCCCGTCCCAATGGGATCAGCCTCGCTCAGAGAGAAGGATGCGCTGAACGGTTCGGCTCGGTTCCGCTCCCTCTGAGCCGCTCGGTCCGGTATCTCCCGGCCCTGTTGTCCCTGCTAGATGACCGTTGCTCAGCGCTCAGATAGAGCAGAAATGTGCTCAGTGCTCACAGCGAGGGCTCCGTCACTAAACGTACCCCGTATACAGGCCGGGCCAAGTGGGCAAGGCCTCTCGGATGCCAGTTGCAAGGTGAATCATAAGAAAAGAGCAGGTCAAGATGAAAATGGGTTCAGTGATGTGTAGCGCTACAACGGTGCTCTGGTTATGGCGTCTGCTTTGTGTGTTGTTCAGGGGACACTGCAGCTGCTGATGGTGTCACCAGGCACTTTTTTTCCCACAATTCTTCAAAAACTGGAGTGTGGTTGCAGTTTGAACCTGGGTATGCAATGCTCTAACTTTTTTTTATTGATTTGCCCTGTTAACAAGTAGAATGATGTCAAATGTTTCTGCATGTTTGACATTGAGCAGGAAACACAGGAATTACCTGCCTGTTTGAGGGGGAGCCAGACCACTTGGTGCCCTCATCTTCCCAGTCCCTGATAGAGAGTGACCTCTCCCTGCTGGCAGGAAGAATGCTCGGCCATCCGTTCCTGCATGGGGGACCAGGTCTTTCAGGGCCGAGCAGAGCTTTTGTTCACGTTCTGCTTGATAGGTCATATGATACTGCCACTTCACTTTTAGAGGACTGCCCGGATATGTAGATTTCAGAGAGACAATCAGCCTGGTACGGATATAAAGTATGCATACTTGGTCAACTTTTAAGCAAATATTCTTTCTACTCCATGGTTGTGTTGTACTTTTTTTTTTTTAAATTGAGCTTAATGGACAGTATCCATTGGGTGAGGACCAACAAGAGAAGGTTTTGGATCTGTGCTAGTCTTGGGATCTTCCTGGTCCAACGGATTAAAAGAGAAGGTGGCTCTATGAACGTCTGCTTGCACATGCGGTAATGTACATTCCTTGGTTGTGGTATAGACGCGGACAAATTTGTTGCACTCTATCATTGTTTATTCCATATGTAACCTATTTTTCTGGACTTGCCTGTTAGTGATTTTAAGTTGCTGTTATAAGCTGTCGCCACAGTATATGCCTTGAGCTCTTATTTTGAAGGCTGAAGAGAGAGCGGAAGTGCTGTACGCAGTGTTGTTGCTGTGGAGTTCTGTTGGGGGAAGAATCCAGATAAAGTGGTCCTCGTGTGAAAGTGGAGCCTCCGTATTTGTTATTTTATAGTTTCATACAGTATAGGCGACATCTACACACCCTTGGTTACGTTGGTGGCAGCGGTGGGATCCGGAAGTGTGCAGATCCTCAGAAATCTCTTCGGAGCGCGGGAATAACAAAGCGCGAGGGCGCGCTTCCGGGAGAGGGTGACGACTGTAAACTACTAATAGGACACGACCTTCTTCCCGATGGAATGTGAAGACTCTTGCACCCCTGAGGTAATGATTCCTTTTATATGGGCTGCTGAAGATGCTGTGAGTCAGACATTATTACAATGTAATAGAGCCCAGCCTGTCTGCAGAGAAGCTGCCTGTCAGAGGTTCAGCACATAGTCAGCACATATACATACATACACATTTCTCCTTGTCACAGTGCTCACTGCCCACATCTGCTACAAATTACCAGCGCCCTTAGGCAGCGTCCCCATTAACTTTTAACTACCCTGTCCTTGTGTGACTCCTCCTGGACATACGTGTTATTAGCTGATTGGTTGTGTTGTCTTAAACAAAGATAAATTCTAGAATGTTCTGGCATATGCCTCCTCTCCCTATGCTGTGAGCTGCCTTAAGCATAACTGTGGCCATACCTAGTCTATGTCACAAACCGTGAAACAGTGATGGGCTACGCCCCTCCCCTCACACACCCCACTGACTCACATGTACTGGGTATAGGAAAACACATGAGATATGGGATTTGAAAATGAGATATGTAGATCGATATACCATAATATAAGGTTAATATTTGATCTTTGTCCGTGTAATTAGTGTCAACCATATTCAGTGTCAGTGTTTGCCGGTGTTTGCCAAGTCTTCTGGTCATAGACACCAATTCTCCAATTCTGTTCCTGATATAGATGCTGCTTTCTCAAATATCCTGGCCTGCTGCTGATGATGATGAATACCCAGCTGCAACAAATCAACACATCACCGGGTACTTGAAACAGTTCATTGAGACAGGTATAAGTTTACAGAAACTTAGGTATCATCACTGTACCTCCAAATTTATATGACCTGCTTTATTTATATAGACATTAAATATAAATGAGGTTTTCAACGTGTCATAATCAGACAGATTTGTCTTATCTTCATTTTTATGTAGATGTTTTGCAATGACATTTTGCATTTAAAAATCAAATTATTGTAATCTGTCATGTCCAAGACCACAAATGGCGTTTGAAAACCAGAAAATAACTTTGAATAGCCAATGGTTTTAATAAGATTTGGAAATGTTTTTCAATTCCAGCATCTAGCAAGGACCTGAAGGACCTGCTCAAGTTCTGGGTTGGATGGGAGATCGCTAAAGAAAATCTGGCTGTGGCAGCCATTAGAAGTGATCTCCCTAGGTCCTCTACCTGCTTCTGTATCCTCCGATTACCAGGCCACTACAAAGATTACGACTCCTTCAGGAAAGACTTGATTATGTGCATTGGGTCATGCAAGTTTGGTTCTGGGCATGTGTGATTTCAGCTCATTCAGCTGCTGTAACTTCATGCTGTTTCTTTACTACAGTTCAGTACTTAATCATTGCCTTTTTGGTGTGTTAATGTTACCGGCCTAGACCTAGGGGAATCTGGGCGGTAGCAAGGATCCACAGACAGTGGGTACTGTGGACCGGTGAGGTGAGCTGGGTAGATAAACTGTGGATCATAGAAGAGAAACGCATGAGTCCATGTTCACTCCAGCTCGAACCAATTTATTCTGAGCTGGTTAGGAAGCTGGGAGTAGCTCGACTCCGGGGATCCACAGAAGCGCTACAGCGCCCTCTACTGGCTTGGTGGAGAAACACCCTTACTGCATTGCAATCACGTATCTAAGTTAAATCTAAATCTAAAAAATAGGGGGGGTATAGTTTTTAAGATAAACTTCATTGAGGCTATTTTCAACCCCTTACATTAATCATGTAGCTTAAATGTTGCAGCGCTACTTCTTCATAGTGCTAGTACAATTAATATCATACCATATCATAGCATGTAATAGTCCACATCATAGTCTGTTCAGTTAACTGTTGTAACACACATGGCACATACCAACTACATGCCATTTTGTTAGATATTGTAAGGAATTTGCATTGGCATAAGTAACTTACCATTGGTTTGTTCTCTTTTGGTCCGTACCCATTGAACGTTTCTGGTCAAATGACAGCCTTTTTCATGCCTTGTCTTACTATTTTATTTCAAATACTTCAAAATATATGTACATTTGGTACTATTCACTTGTGAGTAATAGTCTGTCTTTTTTTTTATCAGTGATTTAGCTCTATGAAATTGCTGTTCACAATACTTGTGCCTGAATGAATATCAACTAAGGTGAAGGTAACTGAAACAGTTTCAGGACAATACAAAGGAAACTCAAAGTGTTTGCCTACAGGTTATTTTCATACGCTGCAACATTAATGATCAACTACCAAACATATGTGGTCTGCCGTTACTATAGCCAATTACTCAATAAGAACCGACTGACAAAACAGCAGTGCTGCTAAATAGATGTCCCAGCCAAGCGTCTGTGAAGCTGTTTTGGGCTCTACCGTTTCCTGTAGTGCTGCCATCTGTTCCTCATTCAGCAGGGGGCAATCAGTCGCAGGAACAATGATGCTGGAGTGTACGTCTGTGATGAGGCCGCTACTCTCCCAGTCAATGTGCAGTATGGCCAGTCCCTAAAAGACAAACCTTGGGCCATTATACAAAACACATGAAGGCCTACATAAAGCTCTCAACAAAGTGAGCAATCCATTCATTGCCGTATTCTGATTTACTTACTTTAGAAATTAAAGCCTGACAGCATCACATACAAAGTAGTAGGCCACTACTGTCAAAAGTGGACCACATACCTCCATGATGGGTTCAGGTACAGGATGGTAGACACTTCCCATTGACCACAACTGATTTGGGTGCGAATTGGGTGATTGTCCCAGGTTCTGTGGAACAGGTTGAGGTCATTTTGAAGCCGTGGAAGAAAGACGTAGTGGCAACAGAACAGGTGGGTTGGGTCTGAAATGTCGAGGTAGCCACATTCCTCCAGGGAGTGCAGGACACCATAGTAACAGATGCCCAGACATCTCGCCGTAGCCTTTCAATACTGGAATTAATTAAACAAACAAAATGAGAGTAAACTTAAGTGTGAAATGATTTTATAAGCAGAAACACCAGTAAACACAGTTCTTAAAGTGTTGTAGCGAAATTAGGAGAGCAACCACAAGAACTGCCGCAGCCGGGACGCGAACCCGTGTCTCCCGCACAGCGAGCGACATCGCTAACCGCTCGACTAAGCGTGTGTACCTCTCCATGCACGTTACACTCCACCCCCCCCCCCCACCCAACTAGCCAGATTGGTCATAAACTAGGCCCCTACAACAAAGAGCTAACGTTACCTAGCTGTGCGGGAAAGCTAACATTATTTTGCTGAAGCTGGAAAAATAACTAAACACCTTAAAAGAAAATAACTGAAACGTAATTCAACATTGTACTAATTTATCCTACTGTCCTGTTGATAAATTACCTTACCGCTTGGTTCATCCTCTCTTCAGGCTCTGGCTTCCACACAATCCCGTCACCACCGGAACTCGAAACAGTGTCCGCGCATGCGCAGCATGTCTACGGTACTATCGGTTCGATCGGCAATCTATTGCTCTTCCTGTGATACGCCGATCTGACAACCTGAATTTTAAGACCCGAATTTTAGCAACCTGAATTTGTGCAACAACCGAATATTTTAGAACTGTATTTTTGGAAGGCAAATATTTATGTATCACATTTTTAATGCTGGAATTCTGTTTTCAATCGAAATTTCAATCGAAAGATAGGTGCAAAAAAAAACAGACATCATAAATGCTGTGCGATTTATTTCGAATTGTGTCAAATTGCAATGCAAAATAATTCAAGCGTTGTTATTGCTATATGTTTTTGTTCAGTTCCTGCAATTCAATATGCCCTTTGCTTTGAGGACTTCTGGCACCGTTTTACTTCCATTCCGGCACCCTGCTGGCCACCAGTACCGGTGGTGGTCATTGGTAACGCGGGCCGAGTGTTTGTGGACCGTAGGATGGTTAGGGCAGAGGCTGCAGTTCCGCTATTTGGCCACCTCGAGCACGCTCTTGACATACCCTTCCTTCAGAATGACCCCTACCCCATTACTCCTCCCATTCACGCCATGGTAGAAGAGTTTGAACCCACCTCCGATACTCCTGGCCTTACTCCCCTCTACACACAGTATGCCTACCTTTCTTCTCTCCATCGTATCAGCCAGCTCTCTCCCTTTACCAGTCATAGTGCCAACATTCAAAGTTCCGACTCTCACCTCCACACGCCTACCTTTGCTCCTCTCTAGCTGCCTCTGGACATGCCTACCAGAGACTATAGAAAATGTATTTTTTATTTGCCCAACATATGCAAGAGAACCAGAGATTATTTGCCCAATATATGCAAGAGAACCAGAGATTATTTGCCCAACATATATGCAAGAGAACCAGAGACTATAGAACATGTATTTTTTATTTACTCAACATACTGCGGCGAATTCGGGGGGCAGTCTGGGAGACCGTCGCCACAGCCGGGACGCGAGTCCGTGTCTCCCATTCCGCAAGCGACAACGTTAACCAGTCGACTAAAGGGTCCGACCCGTTAGTAAAGGACCAACGTGTCTACTTATCCATGCACGTTACAATATGCAAGAGAGAGATTCATACTACAAACTATATTGGGACAAGAAGGAATTATGCACATGGACCTAAACACAATTTTCACAAGGAACACTGGGAATGATGTACTTAAATATATTGTAACGTGCATGGATAAGTAGACACGTTGGTCCTTGACCAACGGGTCGGACCCTTTAGTCGAGCGGTTAGCGATGTCTCCTGCGGTGCGGGCGATACGGGTTCGCGTCCCGGCCGCGGCAGTTCCTGTGGTTGCGTAGTCCCCTGAATTCGCTACATTGGTGTCAGAAGTGGGATAGAGCGACGACCGTAAGGCCATCGGAAGCGCATGCGCCCTGAGGCGTGAAGGAGCTGATATGCTTCCCCGAATGAGGGTGGTAGTGTAACGTGCATGGATAAGTAGACACGTTGGTCCTCGACTAACGGGTCGGACCCTTTAGTCGACTGGTTAACGTTGTCGCTTGCGGTGCAGGAGATACGGGTTCGCGTCCCGGCTGTGGCGACGGTACCTCGGACTGCCCCCCGAACTCGCTACAATATCTTCACCTTTCTCAAGGATCGTGGACTGATGGGAAGGCTATAAATTAAGTGCTCTTTAGTGTAACAGTAGGTGGCGATAGTGCTCCATCTGGTTGCAATTCGCCGATAAAACAGAGGCAGAAGAAAAGGCTTAGCAGCCGAGCACTGTAGCGGGAGGCGAGCAGCGCTGCGGGTTATTACGACACTATTCCGGTCGCAAACATGTCCGAGGAGCGCTCAGAAAGATCCGATGGGACGATTGTGAAGATGGAGGTGGACTACAGCTCCACTGTAGACCAGCGTCTTCCCGAATGTGAGAAAATGGCAAAGGTGAGCAGTTGGTGTTAGAGAAGGGCCGGCCGGCTGGCCGGCTGAGTCATGGTGCCGTGGGAGGGCTCGGCTAGCAGGCAAGCTAGGCAGCGTTAGCCGCTCGCACAGCTTTGCGGCAGCCTCCTTTAATCGCCAGATTCACCGGAATGTGACGAGAATTTCCCTGGAATTGGTCAAATGTCTTTATTCGTTGGTTTAATGTGGATCACGCCAGGTCCGGTGAATGTGAGAAATGAACAGAGGTTTAGCTCTTTAGGCCGTGCCGTTCATAAGAAGCCCAGTAACGGTTCTGCTCGGTGACCCACGTTAGTTTGATGTGTAGTGTTTGGGTCTGACCAGTATCTGATGTGCTGCGTTCTGCTCAGCGTGACGGGACATGGGCATCCAATCACCCGTAGACGCTAGCCAGTGGAGCCTGTGGAGCTAGTGGAGCTAGTGGAGCCTGTGGAGCTAGTGGAGCTGACGCTACTCCACCACTTAACACCGGCTAGCTAGCCTGTGGAGCTAGTGGAGCTAACGCTACTCCACCACTTAACACCGGCTAGCTAGCCTGTGTTTTGTCTACTACACTATATAACGTTTTCACGAGGTGGTCTTTTCCGTCACTCATAACATGTACGTGTGTGTGTGTTTTCGTGCTCTATAATGCGAGCTGTCTAGGACGCCCGTCACACTCGCTAGCTTGAAACCTGCTTAGCTGTTAGACCTTAAAAACGTATTCCGCCGATGAGGGATGGTTTGTGATTAGTCCGAATCACGGAAAGAGCAGGTGGGTAGAAACCATGCTTATGTATGACTTTACATTGCGTCTTTATCAGGAGGGGAAGCTGCAGGAGGCCGTGGAAAGTCTGCTGTCACTGGAGAAGCAAACTAGAACAGTAAGTGACTTGGCATCGCTCCTTGACCTAAAATATTGGGATGTTAAACAAATCCATCATTGTAATGCATGTAAATGCCCCCCCCCTTTCTTTGCCTGCGGGCACCCTGTACAGCTAAATACATTACAAGTTAAACATTTGACCGCTTAGCCTATCCCCTAAAACACCTACACAGGTGCAATTACAACATCAATTGTATGTCGTATATTGTGTTTTTCCACAGATTGTGATTGTAAAGCCCCTCGGGACTACCTTGAGATTTTGAGCTATACAAACAAACTTCACTGTCCATTAGTTTAACATACAAATCAAATCATTTACATAGCTTGAGAATGAGGTTTATTCTAACTAATGCTGTTCAATCCTTGAACTGGCTCTGTAATTTGTGGTGAAGAGGGAGCTGAGCCGGAAGGCAAAGCTCTCAGTTTACCAGTCAATCTTTGTTCTAACCCTCACCTATGGTCATGAGCTTTGGGTAGTGACCGAAAGGGTGAGATCATGGATACAAGCGGCTGAAATGAGTTTCCTCCGTAGGGTGTCTGGGCTCAGCCTTAGAGATAGGGTGAGGAGCTCGGACATCCAGAGGGAGCTCGGAGTAGAGCTGCTGCTCCTTCACGTTGAAAGGAGCCAGTTGAGATGGTTCGGGCATCTGATTAGGATGCCTTCTGGGCACCTTCCTTAGGAAGTTTACTGGGCTCAGCCAGCTGGGAGGAGACCCTGGGGTAGACCCAGAACTCACTGGAGGGACTACATGTCCAATCTGGCCTGGGAACACCTTGAGATCCCCCCAGGAGGAGCTGGAGGGCGTTGCTGGGGAGAGGGACGTCTGGAGTGCCCTATTTAGCTTGCTGCCACCACGACCCGACCCCGGAGAAACAGCTGATGAATGAATGAATGAATGATTCTGTAATGGGCAGAATTAGTCTTGAACCAAAATTATACAGGAAATGGTAATGTATATGTGTGTGTGTGTGTGTGTGTGTGTGTGTGTGCATGCTCATGTTGTAGGGTAAACTAACATCCCAATAAGTACCTATTGTGTCTTTGTGTGTGTGAGTATTTGAACACTGACGTGATGATATTTGCATGTACAGTTAACTTTTATCTCCCCCATGTGTGTTCCAACCCTGTTCAGGCATCTGACATGGTGTCT
The DNA here is from genome assembly GCF_029633865.1 of Lampris incognitus. Lineage (NCBI taxonomy): Eukaryota > Metazoa > Chordata > Actinopteri > Lampriformes > Lampridae > Lampris > Lampris incognitus. The sequence goes on along the minus strand of NC_079215.1, from coordinate 2,798,654 downwards.
ACCTCCAGAATCCTGGTGGCTGTGGTTCAGATGTGTTATGAGGCTAAGGACTGGGACGCCCTGAACGAAAATATCATGCTGCTCTCCAAAAGGAGGAGCCAGCTCAAACAGGTAAGAAAGTGCCCTAATAGGTTATCTCTACCAGTGTTTTCTACCCTTTTTTATTCTTACAAGAACATTACATCCTAAATCTTCTTGTGACCCAAACATTACATCTTAAATCTTCTTGTGACCCAAACATTGCATCCTAAATCTTCTTGTGACCCTGACGTGATTTTATTTTTAGTTGTTCTGCAGAATACTTTTGTAATTCATGTGTTTGTTTTGTTTTTTTAACTTCTAATGACTGAGAAACTAAAGCAGATCTAGTGCACTGAAAGTAACATTGGATCCTTATTTAGTCCCAGATAAACAAACTATTCTGAAGGAACAAACTCTTCAGCAAGTACATTTGTGTTGCAAATCTCAAATTTAATGATTTGGAGAGAGGAACGACTTTGAAAGTTTTTTTTTTCCTGTAGATAAAAGTAGGGATACACTAATATCACTCTTTCATTGCCGATACCGATTCTGATTCTGAATCTTTAAGCATTGACAGATACTGAGTACCCTTCAGTTCCTTTACTCTTGCTGAACAGTGCAGATTGAGACCGTTAGTTTGAGGTCAGTGGGCAAAATAATATAGATGGAATCAGTTTTTCACAAAATTAAAGAAATCGTCTTCCATGTACATAAAATGTGGCAAATCAAGCCCTTTTGCTTTTAACTATTGGTATCAGTGCATCCTAAGATAAAGATAGAATAAGCATTTGGCGTCAAAGAGAAATAAATAACTAGCAAAACATTAAGCCTATTAACATCTAGTCCATGTCATTTAAAATACCATCCCAGGTTTTTTCAGCATCTGAGGGTTTGTGGTTTTTGAAGTTCGTCATTCTCAACGGTTTTCTAAAAAGGTTATTTCAGTGTTTGTTTTGATAGTGAAAAATATAAAGACTGACCTACAATACAATAAATACATTGTGAGAATCCTGGCTTATTGGTATGCCCACCACACTATGCAAGTAAAATGGGGTAATAGTGTTTCAGCCCCATTTGGGGTCAGCAATGGTGTCAGACAAGGGGGAATTCTGTCTCCAGTTCTCTGCAATCTATATACTGATGATTTGTCCAAGCAGTTGAAAGCCTGTAACACTGGGTGCATGATGGGCAATACCTTGGTGAACCATATCATGTATGCAGATGACCTTGTCATCCTCAGTCCCTGTAGCGCTGGTCTCCAGCAGCTCCTTGTTGTGTGTACGGTGTGCAGCAGGATATCGCATACAATGCTAGTAAGAGTGTTGTCATGACTTGCAGAACCAAAGAGGACAGTCATCTAAAACGTCCTGATGTTACATTGTCTGATAATAATCTTGGGGTGTGTAAAGGTGAAATATGTTGGACATTATATTACTGAACAAATGACAGACGATGATGATGGTTATAGACAATGCTGCATTATGTATGCACAAGCACACACTGTCACACAAGTTTGGTATGTGTTCCATTAGTTTGAAGATGTCTGTTCAGAGCATATTGTACACCACTTTATACTGCCCCCCTGTGGTCACACTACATATCGTACACCAATTTATACTGCACACCTGTGGTCACACTACATATTGTACACCACTTTATACTGCACACCTGTGGTCACACTACATATTGTACACCACTTTATACTGCCCCCCCTGTGGTCACATTACATATCGTACACCAATTTATACTGCACACCTGTGGTCACAATACATATTGTACACCACTTTATACTGCACACCTGTGGTCAAACTACATATTGTACACCACTTTATACTGCACACCTGTGGTCAAACTACATATTGTACACCACTTTATACTGCACACCTGTGGTCAAACTACATATTGTACACCACTTTATACTGCACACTTGTGGTCACACTACATATTGTACACCACTTTATACTGCTCCCCTGTGGTCACACTACATATTGTACACCACTTTATACTGCACACTTGTGGTCACACTACATATTGTACACCACTTTACACTGCACACCTGTGGTCAAACTACATATTGTACACCACTTTATACTGCACACTTGTGGTCACACTACATATTGTATACCACTTTATACTGCACACCTGTGGTCAAACTACATATTGTACACCACTTTATACTGCACACCTGTGGTCACACTACATATTGTACACCACTTTATACTGCACACCTGTGGTCAAACTGCATATTGTACACCACTTGATACTTCACACCTGTGGTCACACTACATATTGTACACCACTTTATACTGCACACCTGTGGTCACACTACATATTGTACACCACTTTATACTGCACACCTGTGGTCACATTACATATTGTACACCACTTTGTACTGCACACCTGTGGTCACACTACATATTGTACAACACTCTAGTATACTGCACACCTGTGGTCACACTACATATTGTACATCACTTTATACTGCACACCTGTGGTCACTACATATTGTACATCACTTTATACTGCACACCTGTGGTCACACTACATATTGTACACCACTTTATACTGCACACCTGTGGTCACACTACATATTGTACACCACTTTATACTGCACACCTGTGGTCACACTAGATATTGTACACCACTTTATACTGCACACCTGTGGTCACACTACATACTGTACACCACTTTATACTGCACACCTGTGGTCACACTACATATTGTACACCACTTTATACTGCACACCTGTGGTCACACTACATATTGTACACCACTTTATACTGCACACCTGTGGTCACACTACATACTGTACACCACTTTATACTGCACACCTGTGGTCACACTACATATTGTACACCACTTTATATTGCACACCAGTGGTCACACTATAAAAAAGCAAGCTTACAGAGGCTTTGAGTAGCTTATAATTATGGTATAAGTATACTACCAAAAAGACCTAGATGGTGTAGTTCAAGTGAAATGTCTGGCTGCAGGAGTCGACACCTTTCAGGCTCTTCTAAGAAATCTCATGTATACATTTATTTGCTGGCTCAATGACTCTGATCATGTAATCATCATGAGTTTAACTAATATAAGATTCAGGGCCACACGCTACCAGTCCCGGCAGTGGGAGCACTGGTATAGCTGCCTTCTTATAAGACACTGGTTTGTTCCTTTTATGTTATTTTATTGTGTTTACTCAGTATATTTTTTTTACCTATTTCTCGTTGTCTGTTGTGAAACGAGTCTGCAATAAAGTTTTGAATTGACTTGACCTAGTATAAACATATTGTACTGTTTTTTTTTAATCCATAGACTAATTTTCTAAGCCCTTGAGCTAATTTTCGATATTGATTATTTCTAATTTTTGTGTTCTGTGACTTACCAGGCTGTTGCTAAAATGGTCCAAGAATGTTATAAGTATGTGGATGCAGTTACTGACCTGACCATCAAGCTGAGACTGATTGACACACTTCGCACTGTCACTGCTGGAAAGGTGTGTGTGTGTGTGTGGGAGAGAGAGAGACCAAACTTTTGTTAAACCTTGAGAATGTGGAGCTACTACGACAGTAATGATGTTTTCCTTTGACAGATTTATGTCGAGATTGAAAGGGCCAGGCTGACAAAGACCTTGGCCAACATTAAGGAGCAGAACGGAGAGGTCAAAGAGGCAGCTTCCATCCTACAAGAGCTGCAGGTAAGAGAAAGGGAGCCTTTCTTTTTCTAGTCCAGTCTTGGTCAAAGATGGGTGTACATTTACTGAATTAAAGATGGCTGTATTGGGTGTCCGGGTGGTGTGGTGGTCTATTCCGTTGCCTACCAACACAGGGATCACCGGTTCGAATCCCCGTGTTACCTCTGGCTTGGTCAGGTGTCCCTACAGACACAATTGGCTGTGTCTGCGGGTGGAAGGCAGGATGTGGGTGTGTGTCCTGGTCGCTGCACTAGTGCCTCCTCTGATCGGTTGGGGCACCTGTTCAGGGGGAGGGGGAATGCATGATCCTCACATGCGCTACGTCCCCCTGGTGAAACTCCTCACTGTCAGGTGAAAAGATGCGGCTGGCGACTCCACATGTATGGAAGGATGCATGTGATAGTCTGCAGCCCTCCCCGGATCAGCAGAGGGGGTGGAGCAGCGACCGGGACGGCTCGGAGAAGTGGGGTTATTTGGCTCGATACAATTGGGAAGAAAAGGGGGGGGTGGCTGTACCACCCATGCAACACACCCCCAAATGGAATTTTTAAACTGAATTAGAGCCAGGTATTACCATCCTCCTCACTGAAGCTGATATTTTTTACTTATCAGACATCAGTAGGTTCAGCTTTTGCTTCACCAGAGTTAACTTTCATTTTATTAGTGGCCTCTTAAGCCACCTCTCAGTAGCTAATTTCAAAGGAGCCATGTGGATTCAGCATGACTGAGGACAAGTATTACTTTGAATGAACTGAGCCATTGAGTTTTACCTGGAGTTTACTGTTGAAAATAATATTTTTTGTGTTTAAATTTTTAAACTCATACATTTATGCAGAGGGAAAAGCAAGTATATCCAGTGAGGTTACTGGCCAGTCATACAGACTGTTAAATGACAACACATCTCTGCTCAGGTGGAGACGTATGGCTCCATGGAGAAGAAGGAGAAGGTGGAGTTTATCTTGGAACAGATGAGGCTGTGTATTGCTGTTAAGGATTACATTCGCACCCAAATCATCAGCAAGAAGATAAACACCAAGTTCTTCCAGGAGGAGGGTAGCGAGGTAAGAGGGGGAAGCAGGGAGAAGGGAGTGGAGATAAACTTATAACCAGGAACAGTTCATTGTCATTTCTTACATATACTTGCATACACAAAGGAAGGACATTTTGTTTCTCCCAGCCCACAGCAGTGCAACACAAAAAACATGCATCCAAATTTCCCAAAAATGACACCACCAAAAACAGAACAAAGCAACAAAAACACAAACTGTTAACAACACAGTCCACTCAGTGCAGTGCGGTCCAAAAAAATTCCTCTGTCCAGAGAACGAACGCCAGCCAGGACGACTGTCGGAACTGCTGGTCTGCATGGGTTAGCAGTTAGCTTAGCCTGCCCTGCTTCCGCATCCTGCTAGACCACCATCAGTGTTTGCTCCCCGTGCGCAGCTCCAGGCAGGGGTGGTGGTCCCTGGGCCCTTCGGACGAAGCAGACCAAGCTCCCACAACCAATCCAACGCCACCTCTCCCAGCCAGACACCTTCAACACTCCTTCCTGCACTCCACACAACAACGCAGATGCAAACAAAAACACTGCACTGTCGACGCTAGGTGAGGCCGCCGCCAGACCGCCTTGATGTTTCCTCTTGGGTGCAGCTCCGGGCAGGGCCGTACAGCTCCGGAAAGGGCCGTAAGCTCTCTCAGCCGATCCAGCGCCAGCTGTCATATCCATTAAATGAAAAAAATCGACGAACAAAATAAAAAACATCACACGAAGACACAAACTTAGGCATGGACAAAGACACTGCATAGTCGGCACTGGGTGAGGCCGCCGCAAACGCGAGTTCGCGCTGCCATCTTCCCACCATTATACAGTTATACAGATCTACATTACCATATACACAGTTTTATCCATTGATATTTTCCTGCTACTTTCACCACATAAGAACTTTGAATGCACCACGATTGCAAAACGGTTCATGTTGTGCTTGTGATATAATTGCAAATGCCTGTTCACAGTAGTTAATGTGAGAAGATTTTGGGATGTTGCAAGATGATTAGTTGAATGTGGGGGATAAGTGCATCCTCATGGATATGTTGAGTTTCTTTTGGTGCTTTTCCATGGTGTTCATATTGGCGCACAGTTCGTTGTGGAGTGTTTCCAAACCGTGCTCATTTTTGGATTTTTGGTAACCGTGCTCAATGCACCCAGAGGATGTGCCGGTGGGAAGGCTTAATGATGTCAGTTGGTTTTACATTCATGACGCCACATCTGCTACAGGGTTGATATCCTGTGGCGCCATTATTACCTCCCACACTTACGGGAGCGCAAATGGTAACTGTGCACACAAGCCCTCGCTAGCACAGAGTGGTGCACCATGGCCTCAGTATGATGGCAGAAAGATGGTATTCGATAGGAAGGGAAGCAGAGTTGTTTTTCCCCTCTTCTTATTTGTTGTGGTAAACGCCATTATCTTGTGAAATGCTTTTTTGAACGTCTTCCGATAAGTTAAAATACCCCGAAAAGGAAACTTAAGACACAAAATGTGGATGTAAGATTTACATGTTAACTCGTGCGTAATGAAACGCATCCTTTTCAGCCGTCACATATTTTGAAAGATGAGAATAAGTGGGGAAGACCACATGCGATAGAAGAACTCCCCGAAGACATTATCATCCATTAACTTGTTGACCCTTTCCATAGTCTCCTGCAGCTGATATTTAGGACCATGAAGGTCCACAGTACGTATGTATGATGAATCTGAACCACTAACCCTGCCAGCTTCAGCGTACATGGTATCCTGGGTAGATTCCCATTGAGTGAACTATTTATGGTAATGATATCATTGTATGCTGAATCAAATTTCTTAACTCCTAAAGAAATTAAAACAAGCAATAAAATCTGAACCACTAACCCGGGGAGTGCTGGCTCCGTCAGCCAGCTTTGTGGTGTTTAAAAAATGTCTTAAGCTTTGGTTAAAATCAGCACAAATGTGTAATCACAAATACATGTCCCTGCTTTGATATTTTGCACATATTTTAGATTTCACTCAGGGTTTTTGTTGTACTTTTTATTCAGAGTAGTTACTATATGTTTCTTAGTCAGGAGCAGCCTAGGGTTCTGGATGGAATCAGCCCAGGTGCAACCTGACCGTAGACTGTGTAATTTATATTTCTGGCCATTGAATAGGCCAGACTGATTTTTATAGCTGTTGTCATAGTTTAGGTCAGATTGGTATTTATTGATGTTTCGGGTCAGATTACTGTTTATATTTGTTGTTGCTGAATAGATGAAATCCATATTCATTATGTTGTTGTCATATAGGCCAGATTGCTATTTATATCTACTGTTTTAAATAGATCAGATTGTATTTATAACTTTTGAGATTGGTTTTCTGATGTATTGTCATGTTTTTATTTTGTCTTGATTGTTCTTTGTCTGCCTGTCCAATAGTTTTCTTATGCAAATTAGCTGCCAGCTAACTCGGGTGCAGTTGTAAAATTGTGCGTTGTCCCTGTCAAATAAACAATAAATGAAAAAAGGAAACAATAAGGAAAGGTACCGAAATTTATGGCCCAGTATTTTGGGATTTGGGGGGGGGGGGTGTACTTAAGTCAAATCTGGGCTTGACATAAGTTACTTGGCCCTCATTCCATCACCAAACCAGGAGGAGACAGCCAAATCTGTGGCGTTGACTGAGCAGGGATGTAAAAGAAAGGCATTACTTTGCTTCTTTGTCTCCTAGGAGTTAAAGCTGAAGTACTACAACCTGATGATCCAGGTGGACCAGCATGAGGGCTCCTACCTGTCAATCTGCAAACACTACCGTGCCATCTACGATACACCCTGCATCCTTGAAGACGGTGCCAAGTGGCAACAGGTAAACAGGCCCCCTCTCAAGACCATGATACACAAGTAACATATATGTACACTTCCGTTCAAAAGTTTGGGATCACCCAAACAATTTTGTGTTTTCCATGAAAAGTCACACTTATTCACCACCATATGTTGTGAAATGAATAGAAAATAGAGTCAAGACATTGACAAGGTTAGAAATAATGATTTGTATTTGAAATAAGATTTTTTTTACATCAAACTTTGCTTTCGTCAAAGAATCCTCCATTTGCAGCAATTACAGCATTGCAGACCTTTGGCATTCTAGCTGTTAATTTGTTGAGGTAATCTGGAGAAATTGCACCCCACGCTTCCAGAAGCAGCTCCCACAAGTTGGATTGGTTGGATGGGCACTTCTTGCGTACCATACGGTCAAGCTGCTCCCACAACAGCTCAATGGGGTTCAGATCTGGTGACTGCGCTGGCCACTCCATTACCGATAGAATACCAGCTGCCTGCTTCTGCTCTAAATAGTTCTTGCACAATTTGGAGGTGTGTTTAGGGTCATTGTCCTGTTGTAGGATGAAATTGGCTCCAATCAAGCGCTGTCCACTGGGTATGGCATGGCGTTGCAAAATGGAGTGATAGCCTTCCTTATTCAGAATCCCTTTTACCCTGTACAAATCTCCCACCTTACCAGCACCAAAGCAACCCCAGACCATCACATTACCTCCACCATGCTTAACAGATGGCGTCAGGCATTCTTCCAGCATCTTTTCATTTGTTCTGCGTCTCACAAACGTTCTTCTTTGTGATCCAAACACCTCAAACTTGGATTCATCCGTCCACAACACTTTTTTCCAGTCTTCCTCTGTCCAATGTCTGTGTTCTTTTGCCCATCCTAATCTTTTTCTTTTATTGGTCAGTCTCAGATATGGCTTTTTCTTTGCCACTCTGCCCTGAAGCCCAGAATCCCGCAGCCGCCTCTTCACTGTAGATGTTGACACTGGTGTTTTGCGGGTACTATTTAATGAAGATGCCAGTTGGGGACCTGTGAGGCGTCTGTTTCTCAAACTAGAGACTCTAATGTACTTATCTTCTTGCTCAGTTGTGCAACGCGGCCTCCCACTTCTTTTTCTACTCTGGTTAGAGCCTGTTTGTGCTGTCCTCTGAAGGGAGTAGTACACACCGGTGTAGGAAATCTTCAATTTCTTAGCAATTTCTCGCATGGAATAGCCTTCATTTCTAAGAACAAGAATAGACTGTCGAGTTTCAGATGAAAGTTCTCTTTTTCTGGCCATTTTGAGCGTTTAATTGACCCCACAAATGTGATGCTCCAGAAACTCAATCTGCTCAAAGGAAGGTCAGTTTTGTAGCTTCTGTACCGAGCTAAACTGTTTTCAGATGTGTGAACATGATTGCACAAGGGTTTTCTAATCATCAATTAGCCTTCTGAGCCAATGAGCAAACACATTGTACCATTAGAACACTGGAGTGATAGTTGCTTGAAATGGGCCTCTATACACCTATGTAGATATTGCACCAAAAACCAGACATTTGCAGCTAGAATAGTCATTTACCACATTAGCAATGTATAGAGTGTATTTCTTTAAAGTTAAGACTAGTTTAAAGTTATCTTCATTGAAAAGTACAGTGCTTTTCCTTCAAAAATATGGACATTTCAATGTGATCCCAAACTTTTGAACGGTAGTGTGTATATATATATATATATATATATATATATATATATATATATATATACACACACACACATACACACACATACACATATACACAAGTAACATATACATGTATACACACGCACACACACACATATATAGTATATACATATATTAGATGTTGAGAGCTAGTTGAGGTGGTTCGGGCATCTGATTAGGATGCCTCCTGGGCGCCTTCCTTTGGAGGTTTACCAGGCACGGCCAACTGGGAGGAGACCCCGGGGGTAGACCCAGAACTCGCTGTAGGGGCTACATGTCCACTCTGGCCTGGGAACACCTTGGGATCCCCCAGGAGGAGCTGGAGGGCGTTGCTGGGGAGAGGGACGTCTGGAGAGCCCTACTTAGCTTGCTGCCACCGCGACCCGACCGCAGAAAAGTGTCTGAAGATGAGATGAGATGAGATTATATATATCTATATCTATATATAGATATATATATCTATAGAAAAAAAAATATATAGGTAGTTTTGATGAGAACTGCTTTTTTCCTATTCTGTGCTGTTTTTAACGCTAGAGCGACCGGGATTTCACTCCTACCTAAAATGACCATGGGCGGTCAAATTGACGGCCGGTTTTTAAACTCTATATTGTGTCAGGATAAATACCCAGTTGAGATATTAATGCATTACATATGTTAGTCTGTCTGTTATGAAACTAACTGACACCAAAATTATCAATTTAACAACATTAATACTATTTTTCAAACAATTTAAATGGCCGCCATCCAATGCCTGAAAATACTGCAACACCTCCGTGGTAGTCATGGTGCGTCTGTAACAGCATCTGTAACCAGACATGTTGGACATAATCAAAAACAAGTGTAGACTATTTCTCTGCACTGGAGAACGCTAGTGTGTTTCTAGGACACAGCAACGAACTTCACGAAGGAAACGGCGCCACCAACACACGTCATAAATACTGACATGACGCACACCATCACGCACAAATTACGAGACGGTCTTTTTGACCGTCCATGGTGGTTTTAGATGGATCTTACCATAACTTCTTTTTTTTGTGATTGATCTAAAACTCATTTTAATGCAAATATATGCAATCTTAGGAGCATTCACGGAGCGGCAGGTCTGTATCTCCCCCCCCCCCCCCACAGTCATTAAACTTTGGAAATCCGAAACGGTCATAATGACAGCCTTGGTCGTTCTAGTGTTAAGTCCTTGGTGTTATCAGCATTGGACTTTGTGAGCGTTGGAAAGTGTTACTTTCTCCATGGTATAAGAGTGTTAGACCTGTTATATATCATTGTTACACCTGGTATATATCATTGTTAGACCTTTGCTAGATCATTGTTAGACCTGGTATAGATCATTGTTAGACCTGTTATATATCATTGTTAGACCTGGTATAGATCACTGTTAGACCTGTTATAGATCATTGTTAGACCTGTTATAGATCAGTGTTAGATCTGGTATAGATCATTGTTGGACCTAGTATATATCATTGTTAGACCTGTTATAGATCATTGTTAGACCTGTTATAGATCATTGTTAGACCTGTTATAGATCATTGTTAGACCTGTTACAGATCATTATTAGACCTGGTATAGGTCATTGTTAGACCTGGTATAGATCATTGTTAGACCTGGTATAGATCTTTGTTAGACCTGGTATAGGTCATTGTTAGACCTGGTATAGATCTTTGTTAGACCTGGTATAGGTCATTGTTAGACCTGGTATAAGTCATTGTTAGATCTGGGATAGATCATTGTTAGACCTGGGATAGATCATTGTTAGACCTGGGATAGATCATTGTTAGACCTGGGATAGATCATTGTTAGACCTGGGATAGATCATTGTTAGACCTGGTATACATCATTGTTAGACCTGTTATACATCATTGTTAGACCTGATATAGATCATTGTTAGACCTGGGATAGATCATTGTTAGACCTGGTATCGATCTTTGTTAGACCTGGTATCGATCTTTGTTAGACCTGGGATAGATCATTGTTAGACCTGGTATAGGTCATTGTTAGACCTGGTATATATCATTGTTAAACCTGGGATAGATCAATGTTAGACCTGGGATAGATCAATGTTAGACCTGGGATAGATCATTGTTAGACCTGGTATAGATCATTGTTAGACCTGGGATAGATCATTGTTAGACCTGGTATAGGTCATTGTTAGACCTGGGAGAGATCATTGTTAGACCTGGGATAGATCATTGTTAGACCTGGTTTAGATCATTGTTAGACCTGGGATAGGTAATTGTTAGACCTGGTATAGATCATTGTTAGACCTGGGATAGGTCATTGTTAGACCTGGTATAGATCATTGTTAGACCTGGGAGAGATCATTGTTACGCCTGTTATAGATCATTGTTAGACCTGGTATAGATAATTGTTAGGCTTTTAAAAAGGGTAGTTGGATGGTGGCATGGTCATACGCATCAAAGTGCAGTTCAGTTGGTGATGTTGGGGCAGGTTGTGGGTGGGTCGCGTTTATTCAAGGAAAATATGCCAATTATCAGTATAAGTTAATTTGCGATAAATATCCCTACGCTGTTTTAATTTGGATGATTTGTCCTGACTTGCGTAGGCCTGTAAGCAGGCTTTACATGCACAAAACGTGTGTGCTGAGACGCTCTGTCCATGCTTTCAGACATTTTGATGACACAATATTCACAGTTCCACAGGATGTTCAGGGTTTCAGCCCAACGTTTGAGTTTACAAAACTAATTTGCTGTCAACTTGCGGTGGTCACTGATTTATTTCACTTCCATCACGTGTGGAGCACATAAACACTGCACCCCAGCTGAGAGCAGCAAATGACAAATGATCTCCACTCACATTTCTCGAAGCTTGGACAGGTGTTTTTTTCAGTGTTGGGGTTAAGTCTCTTTACAGCCTATACATAATAGGTTATAAAGCATATCTGATTCATTCAGTCCATAACAAACACAAAGCAAGCCTAGATAATTATTCTGTTTTAGCAGTGTCTAAATAGTAGCCACATATCTGATCTAAATACTAGCCACATATCTGATCTAAATACTAGCCACATATCTGATCTAAATACTAGCCACATATCTGATCTAAATACTAGCCACATATCTGATCTAAATACTAGCAACATATCTGATCTAAATACTAGCCACATATCTGATCTAAATACTAGCCACATATCTGATCTAAATAGGAGCCACATATCTGATCTAAATAGGAGCCACATATCTGATCTAAATAGTAGCCACATATCTGATCTAAATACTAGCCACATATCTGATCTAAATACTAGCCACATATCTGATCTGGTAGCTTGCAGTCTATTCCACCCTTTAGCCAACAAAAGAGGATACATATGTGAGCAGGGGGGAAAAAAAATTCAGAACATTTTCAAAAAAGTGAGTTTGAAATAGCAGGCCGTGGGGCGTCCGGGTGGCGTGGCGGTCTGTTCCGTTGCCTACCAACACAGGGATTGCCGGTTTGAATCCCCGTGTTACCTCCGGCTTGGTTGGGCGTCCCTGCAGACACAATTGGCCGTGTCTGTGAGTGGGAAGCCGGATGTGGGTATGTGTCCTGGTCGCTGCACTAGCGCCTCATCTGGTTGGTCGGGGCGTCTGGTCGGGGGAACTGGGGGGAATAGCATGATCCTCCCACGCGCTACGTCCCCCTGGTGAAACTCCTCACTGTCAGGTGAAAAGAAGCGGCTGGTGACTCCACATGTATGGAGGAGACATGTGGTAGTCTGCAGCCCTCCCCGGATCAGCAGAGGGGGTGGAGCAGAGACCGGGACAGCTCGAAAGAGTGGGGTAATTGGCCAAGTACAACTGGGGAGGACCCCCCCCCCCCCAAAAAAAAAAGGCAGGCGGTGGATCTACTGATATCTGGTTGCCAAGCGTGGGTTGGGTGGCGGGTGGGTCCGTAAAAGCTTCGGTGGCTCCAGAGTTGACCTGCGTATCACTGTTCTGCAGGTGTGTGTTTAAGGGGTCTTCAGTCAGGGTTCAGTGGCTTTTGCAACATCATACACTTATTATTTGACAGCAGATCTGGGTTACAAGCTGTTGGGGCTGGTTTATGTAGCATCATGTTGTGTAGTCATCATCAGGACTTGTTTGGATAAAGCTGACAATGTGTTTGTTTCCAGGCCCTGAAGAGTGTCGTGCTGTACGTGATCCTGTCCCCTTACGACAACGAGCAGTCAGACCTTGTGCACAGAATCAACGCGGACAAGAAATTGGAGGAAATCCCTAAATATAAGTAAGATGTTCCTCTTTGCGCCGTCCCAGTGGTTATCTGCCCCCCAGTCAATAAGCGACTAGTTATCTGATCACAGTTGTGTTTTTACTGAAGTTTGATGCCCACACAGAGGCTTACTCAGGGGCCAGGGGGGTTGTTCTGACGGCAGTATGCCGAGACACGTGCCAAGTCCGTCAGCTGAGCTTTGTCATTCTGCTTTTAAACAGTATCTCAGACGCATGGGTCTCAAACTGTATGTTGTTGTTGTCAGAGAGATAAACACGTAGGTTTGAGAATGGATTACTTGAGCCAGACATACTAGTCAACTACAGGTAAAAGAAAACTCCACGCTATCTGCTAAGGTCACACAGTGAAAGATAGTGGCGTCTTTCGGAAACGAACTACAGTATGTAAAGGGATAGTATTAACCTGTCACTGTGTTCGGGAATACCGGTCTGGAATTCTGGAAATTTAAAAGCGGTTAAATCTAATCAATAGTTCTGTTTCAAAATGTGAATTTTACACACAGTTCAATAAAATGGATGTTTGGAATCATGAGCCAAGTGTTTTAAGAAGTACTGGTGAATACTTTGTGGGACAACTCATCATGAGGACATGAGTCACTTTTATCCCACCAGGAAGTGCTGTAACATCAATGCTGCTGTAACGATGATTCATGTGGGCATTGTGGCGCCTTTACTTTTGAAGTAGCACTGCTTAAGTTAGCACTTTTGCGATCCCTATGGGTCATTAGTGGTAACTGCATCACAGTTTTGTCACATTTTGACCACATTACCCATAAATCCTTTGCTGTTTCCTTTGACTTCAGGTTGTAAACACGTGTGGCTTCTGAAGTAAGCTGTAAGATCAGCTGTGTTGAATGTCAATGTGGATGACAACAGTTTCTCTCCGTATTTGACTATTTCATCCTACCACAGCGGATCATCCGTTTTAATTTCTTCCTGTCCTCTGCGTCTTCCTCTGTTGCACCAGCCACCTGCATGTCCTCCCTCACCACATCCATAAACCTCCTCTTTGGCCTTCCTCTTCTCCTCTTCCCTGGCAGCTCCATATTCAGCATCCTTCTCCCAATATACCCAGCATCTCTCCTCCACACATGTCCAAATCATCTCAATCTTGCCTCTCTTGCTTTGTCTCTAAACTGTCCAACCTGAGCTGTCCCTCTAATATACTGGTTCCTAATCCTGTCCTTCTTCATCACTCCCAATGAAAATCTTATCTTCATCTCTGCCACCTCCAGCTCCACCTCCTGTCTTTTCATCAGTGCCACTGTCTCCAAACCATATAACATAGCTGGTCTCACCACCATCTTGTAAACCTTCCCTTTAACTCTTGCTGGTACCCTTCTGTCACAAATCACTCCTGACACTCTTCTCCACCCACTCCACCCTGCCTGCACTCTCTTCTTCACCTCTCTTCTGCACCCCCGTTACTTTGGACAGTTGACCCAAGTATTTAAACTCGTATGCCTTCATCACCTCTACTTGTATCTTCACCATTCCACTGTCCTCCCTCTCATTCACACATAGGTATTCCGTCTTGCTCCTACTGACTTTCATTCCTCTTCTCTCCAGTGCATACCTCCACCTCTCCAGGCTCTCCTCCACCTGCACCCTACTCTCACTACAGATCACAATGTCATCCGCAAACATCATAGTCCATAGAGACTCCTGTCGGATCTCGTCCGTCAACCTGTCTGTCACCAGAGGTGAAGAAGAGGGTGCACTTTTCTTCACCTCTCTTCTGCACTCCCCATTTTGTTGACTATTTCATCCATCCATTATCCAAACCGCTTATCCTGTTGTCAGGGTTGCGGGGAATCTGGAGCCTGTCCCAGCAGTCATTGGGCAGCAGGCAGGGAGACACCCTGGACAGGTCGCTAGGCCATCACAGGGCCGACACACACTGGAAATTATTATATTATCAAATCAATCAAACAGTAAAGTCCACTTTTTTAATTATCATAATGTTGGTAATTGGTGATGAAATTACACCCAACAATGTACCCTACTGTGTCCAATCAATATAGATATAGTTCTTAGCTGATTTGAGCTAATGGCTAGTTGGGCCATTGCTTTCTATTAATTTTCAATTTTGTGTCGTTATTTAGTATTTCATTTCAAGATCAAACGAGAACAGCAGTAAATTGGTGGCAGTCGTTTGGTTAAAAACCTCATACTGTGGTCGCTCCCTCATATTAGCATTTATTTAGCACAAGTGGCTCTTGTAGGTTAAATATTTGCGGAGCAGTAGCCCAGTACACCATCTCTGTTAAATAAATTATAATACAAGGTAGCAGCCAGTGTGTGTGAATTTTCATCTTTAACTATTACTGGTACATGAAGAACTCAGTACCTATGGATGGATGTGTAAATGCCCACCAAACATGAACAATTAATCAACAAACACAGTGTTAAACACAGCTAAGCCAATTTGGTTTACATTTATGATTTTAGTTTCATATTTTTATTGTCGTTTCATCTTATTCCATTTTTGTGTCTATTTTAACATTTTGTTCAAATTAGCTCT
The DNA here is from genome assembly GCF_029633865.1 of Lampris incognitus. NCBI lineage: Eukaryota > Metazoa > Chordata > Actinopteri > Lampriformes > Lampridae > Lampris > Lampris incognitus. Next base: position 2,782,627 of record NC_079215.1, on the reverse strand, counting down.
TAAAAGTTGTCTTCTTCCCTCCCCAGGGACCTTCTGAAGCAGTTCACTACCATGGAGCTGATGCGCTGGGCCGCCCTGGTGGACAACTATGGGAAGGAATTGAGGGAAGGCTCCCCCGACAGCCCCGCCACAGACGTCTTCTCCTATTCAGAGGAGGGCGAGAAGAGGTGGAAGGACCTGAAGAACAGAGTAGTGGAGCATGTAAGTCCGTCAGTTAAATGTAGGGGTTTCTGGGGTCCGCGGTGGCGTAGCGGTCTAAGCATCGGCTTGGTGTCGATGCAGTTGCCCACTGGGGACTGGGGTTCGCGCCCCGGTCTCGTCAGATCCGACTATGGCCGGACTCGATGAAGCAGCAATCATTGGCAACGCTGTCTTCGGGAGGGGGGCGGAGTCGGCTTGTGTTCGTCATATGAATGCGTCTCTGTGTGTGTCGGAAAAACAGTGGTTCGGCTTGGATTCGCCTTGTCACGAAAGTGGGGAGGCGCTTTCCTTCGAGACTGCCGGCCGGAGAGATGCAGTTGGCGAACGCATGCAATACGAGGGTGGGTGTTTGAATTAAAATAGGGATCAATTGGCCACTAAATTGGGAGAAAAAAGGGAAAAATCAGAAATAAATTAAAAAAAAAAAAAATGTAGGGGTTTCTCACCGGCATGTTCCGTGTGTAGGATCGTGTGAGGTGGATTTGTTGATTCCCTTTCTTCCCTCCAACTGGTCTAGCGTTGAATGTCAAGTTTGGTTGCTGCAAGATTTATCAATAAATATGCGATAAAGAATCAAGACAGGATGGTCCTCGGCATCGGGGTAGTGAAGCGGTCTATTCCATTGCCTACCAGCATGGGGATCACCAGTTCGATCCCTGTGTTACCTCCAGCTTGGTCGGGTGTCCCTACAGACCCAGTTGGCCGTGGCTGCGGGTGGGAAGCCAGATGTTGGTATGTGCCCTGGTCACTGCACTAGCGCCTCCTCTGGTTGGTCGCCTGTTCAGGGGGGGGGGGGATAGCGTGATCCTCCCATGTGCTACGTCCCCCTGAAACTTCACTGTCAGGTGAAAAGAAGCGGCTGGTGACTCCACATGTGTCAAAGGAGACATGTGGTTGTCTGCAACCCTCCCCGGCTCAGCAGAGGGGGTGGAGCAGAGACCGAGACAGCTCGGGAGAGTGGGGTAATTGGACAGGTACAATTGGGGAGAAAAAAAAGGAGGGGGATCAAAAAAAAAACAGGATGGTCTTCTTAGCCCTGGGCCAACTTTTGGTGTGCGCTGAGACCACTGGGATGCCCTGATAACTCACATAAGTGACAGCTCGCAGCTAAGCAAACCATTGCTTGGGCTGCTAAAGCCAGCTATCTGCCGCTCTGATGGCCGAGCGGAACAAACCGCCGTTCCTGCAGTCCGCTCGTCACCTGGCTGGGAGGTTCATATCCCAGACTCGCCGGAAGCGGTCACAGCCAGAGCGTCCACGGGGTAAGGCATTCATTAGGCCACCCTTACCCGAGGGGTAGTGGGTGTAGATCGGTGTAGTGTTCGGGGACTCGTCGTTCTCCAGCGACCCCTCTGGCCCATCTGGGCGCCTGCAGCCAAGCAACCTAAAGCATTCTTCCTACGCCTCCTTCGCGGCCTGAAGGTGATGCAATCCATACGAGGCTTCAGCGTGTAAAATAGCGAGAGCAGCCGACACGAGTTTGAAGAAAGCTGGTGTTACGACTATCTCCTTCCTGTGGAAACGTGAGCCAGGGGAGTTATTCCACAAGAGTTCCGGCCATATGCCATTGGGTTAATCGGGTGGGATGAGGAGGAAAAACTAGAAATACATTTAGAAAAGAAAAAAATCCCCCAGCTATCTAGCAAAAAAGGAAGTGAAGGTGAGGGATACACTGACATCGATGTGATGTTATCTTTCAGGATCAGCAGGAATTGGTACTTAAGGTTATCGGTAGTCGTGCCAAAAACGTCCACAAAATGCTGCTCTTATCTTTGTGTCACCTGTTGCAGATGTTGTGCTGCAGGGATGCATATTAATGAAGTTCTTCTGTTTCCACTCCTCAGAACATCAGAATAATGGCCAAGTATTACACCAGAATCACGATGAAGAGGATGGCTGAGCTTCTTGACCTGTCTGTCGATGTAAGAACAGTTCCAGTACACCAAACTGGAGACTAATCACAGTTGTACATGCAGATGAACCAGTGTCGACCTATTTCTCATGAGTCTTATTCGACCTCCGATTCAGATTTGTTGTTAATAATGGGTTTTTTAGTCTAACACATACTTTTCCAAAGCATTGGTCAAAGTCTAACATCATTTTGTTTGTTTTAGCTTAATTATTTTGCATTTTAATGGTAATGGCATCAAGTAAATGTGGAATACAAGCTTAAAAATAACCAGAAATTTGCCAAGAAAGTCACTCATAAAATTAGTTTTGCATCTAAAAATGAGTTTTGCGTCTAAGAAAAAATATTTGGAAACTTTTGGGTTCCCAGAGGAAAAACTGCGGTGATAATAAAGCACCTTTGTCCTTTGTCAGGAATCGGAGGCGTTCCTCTCTAACCTGGTAGTAAACAAGACCATCTATGCCAAGGTGGACCGGCTGGCTGGCATCATCAACTTCCAGAGGCCGAAAGACCCCAACGACCTGCTCAACGACTGGTCGCACAAACTCAACTCCCTCATGTCTCTGGTCAACAAGACCACACACCTCATCGCCAAGGAGGAGATGATCCACAACCTGCAGTGAGATGAGAGCGGGGCGGCGCTCCTTGTTTTTCCTGTTGTTTTCTATCATACTTTTCTTTGTGAACGTTTCGGAAATAAAGTTCCTTGAAGGGCTGTGATGTCATCCCAACTCATTTCCGGACACCTCTGCACCACATACACACACCGCCTTTCGCAGTCGCGCTAGTCGGAAACGTTCATGATGAAACGACCGAGCGTTATGTGCAGCCCTGTGTCCGTGCGATACAAGACTTCCTGTCCTTCTCAGGACAGAGCTCCCCGGGTGAGCCAGTGAGGGATCAAGCCACCGTGCTCTTGCTCAGTCCAGCGTAAGGCTGGTATGGCTGAAAGCTCTTTTCATGTCTACGTGTCAGTGTAAGCATTAAAGTTCACTCGTGAGTAATGAACATTCTCCTGAAGATGTTGAAGGGTGTCTTGTGTGGACCTGGCTTGCTGTGTGTGTGTGTGGGGGGGGGGGGTATCAGCTCCATGTGTATGTGCTCTGTATTTCATCCATCCATCCAGTATCCAAACGGCTTATCCTGCTGTCAGGGTGGCGGGGATGCTGGAGCCTATCCCGGCAGTCACTGGGCGGCAGGCAGGGAGACACCCTGAACAGGCCGTCACAGGGCTGTTCCATCCCTCCATCCATCCATCCATTATCCGAATCAGGGCCATTTCATTCATATCAAATTATAATCCATCTTTGTGTCTTCTTCTTTCGGCTTATTCCCTTATTCTCATACCTACAACCCAAAGGCATAAAATAAAATAATTTAAAAAATAATGATACCCGGGGTGTCCGGGTAGCGTAGCGGTCTATTCCGTTAGCTACCAACACGGGGCTCGCCAGTTTGACTCCCCGTGTTCCCTCCGGCTTGGTCGGCCGTCTCCACAGACACAGTGGGCTCTGCTGTGTGTGTGTTGCGTCAGTGTCTTGAGGTCTTGTGTCGACGTGAAAGAGGAGCGGCGACACTACTGAATGAGCTGTGGCGGCCTGTACGCTGCTGCTGGAGTTAAAGCTGTGGAGCTTTAACTCCAGCAGCAGAGGGGAGATAAATTGTGGTCTCACTCATTTTGTCAGATTCTGTGGACGTAACTGATGCCGTTCACAGTTTGAAGTACAGAACCAGAGAAGAGCCACTCTCGCTAATGACATGCCCTGCCCGGGTGTAGCTGGTGGTGTTGGTTTGTCAGAAGAACGTCCCCCCCCCCACCGCCCCGCCCCCGTATCACAGCGTTGTGGGGACGAGCCTCGACATGAGGTTGTGTAATGTGGTGTGATGATGAACATCACTGCCAAGGCTGCTGATACAAAAGCCTAGCTCATTGTAAGGCCTCTGTGAGTGTTTTGATTTTATCAAGATATAATAATAATATAATAAGACTCTCCTGTATTTTTAGATTGTATTAATTGGGCTTTATGTAACTCCAATTCAAAGAAAGTTGAAATTAATAGACAGCAATGACCCAACTGGCCATCGGCTCAAATCGGCTCAGAATTACATCTATATTCTGTGGTATGGTGGTGCAGTGGTTAGCACTGTCATCTCACAGCAAGAAGGTCCTGGGTTCGAGCCCTGGGGTAGTCCAACCTGGGGGGGGGGTAGTCCAACCTGGGGGGGGGGGTCATCCCAGGTCCTTTCTGTGTGGAGTTTGCATGTTGTTCTCCCCGTGTCTGCGGTGGGTTTTTCCAGGTGCTCCGGTTTCCCCCACCATCAAAAAGACATGCATGTTAGAGTTAATACTCCTCCTGTCTGTGCCCCTGAGCAAGGCATGGCAAGACCACTGAGTTGGTCCCCGGGCGCTACACGGCGGCTGCCCACTGCTCCTAGCTACACAGCCAGGATGGGTTAAATGCAGAGAGGAATTTCCCCATGGGGATCAATAAAGTAGTAAATAAATATTGACTGGGCACAGTCGGGTACATTGCTGGGCGTAATTTCATCACCAATTGCCAACATTATGATAATTGAAAAAGTAGACTTTACAATTTGATTGATCTGAGGATATAATTTCATATGTGTGTGTGTCGGCCCTGAGATGGCCTGGCGGCCTGTCCAGGGTGTCTCCCCGCCTGCCGCCCAGTGACTGCTGGGATAGGCTCCAGCATCCCCGCCACCCTGAGAGCAGGCTAAGCGGTTTGGATGATGGATGGACTATTCTGTCTTTTGAAATAATCGCTGGACCTGGCATCCTTTCACTTAACACTCCCCAGCACCTTACTTTATTGATATTCTGTTCACACTAGACGTTAAGTCACGGATTCTTGCGACGCCGCTGTGTCGCATCTTGCAGCATTGTCACAGATCTTGCTCTTTATCTTTACATCCGCATGTTTCAGTTCAGCTCAGTCGCGGTTTGAGGGGGAATGACTTGGTAGTAAAATTTTTGAGGCGAACACACTCCTCTTTTTTTTAAACATGCATTTAGTCCTGCAGCTAGTCTGCAAGCAGCCATAGATGGTACGGTGTGCATTTCTTTCTCGCTTGGGGGGTTGGGGTGGGACAAATTCAGAGTAGGTGTGCAAAAACACTGAAAGTGTCAGTAATAATAATCCAAGCAAAATATCAGACCAATGAAAATGAAGTTCACATGATAAATATAGGGCCAATAACAGGGGGTTATTTCATACTGATGAGCTTCAGAGTTGGCTGTAATGGTCCAAGGCTACCTGAAACACCTGAGCAGCACAGGGATGGGGCTGTGTCTCAGTTTGTGTTGGAATAAATAAAAAGTGCAGCAGGCCGGCTGACGCAGACAGCAGGCAGGCATAAACCCGTCTTACAACTGCCTCAGTGTAGGCTACCAACCTACTTACTAACCTTCAACCCGGATTTCCTTTTAAAGTGTAAGCTCTCACTCTGAAAGGAAACCCAGACCGCATGTTGGAATGGCAGGCACTTCTGAATCATCTTGAGATGATGTGGAAATGCCTCCTGAAGTAGAAGGACCAGAGGCAGTAAAACAAAACAAAACACAAAAAAACTGCAGTCTTACAGACTCGGTATCAACAGTCCAATTCCCTTTAAAAATATATAACACATAGAGGAGCTGGCCTAACAATATCCCTGCTCTTAAAGCAATTCCTGGAAGGCATAGACCGATCCACGTGGTCAAGTGAGTGCAGCTGAAGTCAGGACGGACTAAACCTTCTTGTTCCTACGCTTGCTGCCTGCATGCAACAGCTGCGCAGTGTGCTGCAGGAGCTCCTCCACTTGGTCACATGGCCCCGGCCTCTATCTCAGCGTCTCTGTGAGGGAACGTCAGTTGCAAGAGGTGCGACATGAGTGAGATCAGTCTCTCGAGCTCCTCGTATGGGCGGCTGACCTTCACATCGATCCGTGTGATCAGCTGGCGAGGTTGGTCTGCATCTTGATGTAAAAGTCTATTAAGGTGCAGAATAAACGACGGGAAGCGCTGATCACACTGTGTGATGGAGAGGGAAGGTCAAGTGCAGTCAAATTTAGTTGTTTGGCCCTAAATCACGGTTAAGTCTCGATGGGAGAAGGTCGCTGAAGAGGAAGTTGACCATATCATCTCAAAAGTTGGCTGTATAGGCCTGCTCTCCGTGGGTTCATGCACTAAGTCCTCGGTAAAATGTCAAAACAGTGCATAGAGCTTTGGCTTGATAGTAAAAAGCCCCTAAGCCCCTAGGGTACATTGGCACCTCAATATATATTGTTTATTGGCACAGTGGCCCAGTGGTTAGCACTGTCGCCTCACAGCAAGAAGGTCCTGGGTTCGAATCCCAGGGTTGTCTAACCTTGGGGGTCATCCCAGATCGTCCTCTGTGTGGCGTTTGCATGTTCTGCCCGTGTCTGCGGTGGGGTTTCTCCGGGTGCTCCGGTTTCCCCCACCATAAAAAACAAAACAAAACAAAAGACATGCATGTTAGGGTTAATACTCCTGTCTGTGTCCCTGAGCAAGGCAGGGCCAGATGAAGGGGAGTTTGTCCCCGGGCGCTGCACGGCGGCTGCCCACTGCTCCTAGCCACACAGCCAGGATGGGTTAAATGCAGAGGAAGAACTGCCCCACGGGGTTTAATAAAAGTCGTGAGAAAAAAACAAACCAAAAAAAAGACACTTGACCAAACTGCTTTCCATCGTACCTCATTCTGGTGTATCTGGATGTTCGAGGAACACGAAGGTGGCACACGAGAGGAAGGCCGCTGAATCCCAGATCTAATCACTGTAACATTTTGGACTGCGGCCCTTTTGATTCCCAAAGACGAGGCTTCAGACCGGGACTCGTCAGAGGCAGACAAACCACATAAGACAGACAAGTCACACGTTATTTAACATCGGCTGATCCATTTGCCTCGCCATCCCCCATGTCAAAACCCGGTATGTATGAGTTTGGACAGCCTTGTGCTCTGCAGACATAATCCAATACTGACCATGGATTGCCTCGGGACAAACTCTGCTCCAGCGTCTGTTATTCATTCATTCGTGCAAACTTGATTTCAGACTCAGGGTCCAGATAACAGACAGGACAGCACATAGAACATCTTACATACAAAGGCACTTAATGATTCTTCAATCTCGCAGGCTACATGGGCGATCCGATATCTTATTTGGTTGTGCCTTGACACCAGAAGCAAGTACAGTTCAAAGTACTGTCCTTTTCGACTGCCTCAGACGAAGGCCCTGAGCAGAGCAAGTGTCAAGAAAACTATCTGCTGCGTCTTCTTTTAGGCATTGAACAAACGGTGCTTGTGACGTGTGTGTGTGTGGGGACCGCGGTGCAGGAGCCCGGACAGCAAAACTGCTGTGGGCCGGACCGTCCCACACCGACACTTCCATCCGGCCCATGTACCGCGTGGAATGATGGCACTTGGGCGGTCCGCTCCCGTTTGCCAGATCTGGGCCAGAACCAAGCCGTAGCAATGCTGCATGTGCCACACATTTGCCAGAGGCGGCCATGTTTGTTCTGTGATATTTACCGCACGGGCCACTTCAGGGTCACATCCAGATCACATGTTGCCCAGAGCACCGCATGTTTGCCAAAAAAGGCCCACATTTGATAGATAGATAGATAGATAGATAGATAGATAGATAGATAGATAGATAGATAGATAGATAGATAGATAGATAGATAGATAGATAGATAGATAGATAGATAGATAGATAGATAGATAGATAGATAGATAGATAGGCAGGCAGGCAGGCAGGCAGGCAGGCAGGCAGGCAGACAGACAGACAGACAGACAGACAGACAGACAGACAGACAGACAGACAGACAGACAGACAGACAGACAGACAGACAGACAGACAGACAGACAGACAGATAGATAGATAGATAGATAGATAGATAGATAGATAGATTATTTTATTAGCCACATGACCAAGGCCGGTGGAATTTGTTTTTGGTACACTTTACACTCTGCAGTACAGTACATACATGGACAACAGCAGACACTCCACATATGATCCGGAACAACACAACTACACAATAACAGAAATAAACACATGAGGCATAGCAGGTGAATGGAGGTGTGTATGCCGGTGGTGTGTGAGGAGGGACTATAGGGGGGAATTCAGAGTCCTGATGGCTAGGGGAGAAAAGCCATCAGGACTCTGAATTCCCCCCTATAGTCCTTGATTTGGCATATTTGGGCCATATTTGCCATCATGCATGCGGGTCACTTCAGGCCCACATCCATGTCGTCAGGGCCAGAAGAAGGCCGTCAGTGCTGCATCACTGCCTGAAGTGGCCCACATCCGGATGCTGTCTGGGAAGGGCTTTCACCACACTACACAATACTACACAATACTACACAATACTACACAATACTGCACAATACTGCAGAATACTACAGAATACTACACAATACTGCAGAATACTACAGAATACTGCAGAATACTGCAGAATACTACAGAATACTGCAGAATACTGCAGAATACTACAGAATACTACAGAATACTGCAGAATACTACAGAATACTACAGAAAAGGCTGCAGACGTGACAGTTTTACTACGGAGCAGAGAAGGGTTGGTTTGGGGTGGGGGGGGGGCAAATCCATAAACAACCTGCCGAGGTACAACACAACATCATCCTTTGCCCCCTAACGTGGCTTCTGCAAGCGTTGCGTGCTGCACGGCGGCCCACGCAGGGGGGACCGGAGAGGCTGCGGGGCCGGGCCGGGACGGGACGGGACGCCGCTCGGAGGAGTCTGCTGCCCGGCCGGAGCTTCAGAGAGCGTCCCGGAAGACGGCCAGGCGACAGGAGGGGACGAGGCCTGGCTCCGGGCTGGCGCTGCGCTGCGCATCCTGACCCGCAGGGACGAGCCCCAGTAGGCGCATGTGGTCCTGCAGCGAACCGACGCTCCCCCCGAGCTGCCGGGCATCGAACTCACGGCTGAAATGAGTGAAAACGGATCCGCTCGTATTAACACACGCTCCGCTCCGACACGCACGCGCGCCGCGCACGCGCTCCGACACGCACAGCCGCACGCACGCTAAACCCCCCTCAACCTTCAGGCGAGAACCTCCCATTATGCTTTGCGATGGGCTGACAAGTGGATCCAAGATGGCGTAGAAAGTAAAGCTAGGTAAGTGTAGACTTATCATTTTCACTCCCCTCAACCGTCTTTTCCGGCGCAGGGGCGCCGACTCGAATCCCGCCGTCAAGACACACCAAACAGGGCGGGTGTGTGCAGTTGATGCGCGGACAGAAAGCCGGTGTCACCGCAGCTGTGTGCGCCCGGAGAACCGAGCCAAAATTACAGGCCCGAACCCATTTTGCTTGCTAACCTTAGCTAGCCTGCTAGCCCGCTAGCTAGCGAGCTAGCGAGCTCGTCGGCGAGAGCTAACGAACCAGCGGGCTATTCTCGTTGTGGGCTCGCCAGTCCGGTGCCAAGAAAGGCCCTATTTTGGTAGCAAGATGGCTGTTAGCTCCATAAACACTTGATATTGGCGACAGCGTTTAGTCCTTGCAGATCCAAATGAGCAGTTGGCCACAATAGGTGAGGACGTTTTCCAGGGGGGTTTGGTAGCTTGTCGCCATCGCTGGTAATCGCAGCAGTCAGGCAAGTTTCCCAGTTTGTTCCCCTTAGCTGGCTTGCTATAAAAACACAACAAGGTAATTTCGTCTCTCCTTTGTTTATTTACACGTTCTTCCCGCGAACCCCCCCCCCTTCCCCTCGCCTCCCCTCCTCCCCGGGAGAGGAAATAGAAAATAAGAGGATCGACTTGTTTTTCCACATCTTTGCAGCAGTCTCATTAAACGGGCCATGTATGTCACCACAATGCTCGAATTGCCTCCACAACCGAGAGCTGACAGAGGAGCCCGGGGTCGTGGAAAAGGCAATTAGAGAAGGAGTTTGGAGCGGGTCCCCCTGTAATTATTACTGCTCTGTCCAGGTGGCCCAGGCTGCAGCTGTACTCGCACAAAATAGACTCCAACGTGGACAAACTAGTGCCCGAGATGTGAAGCACGGCTGGTTGTGTGACTTTGTTGTGAGCAGAACAATAGGGGATCATCGTGTTTAGTGCGCATTTGGAAGTAGGGCCAGTATTGGCTGCACATTTACAATCAAGTAGGTAACAGTACGTACTATTTACACGTTATCGTGACTGGAGGCTTAACATTGATTTTGTTAAATAGACGCTTTTGCACCAGTTCAGCGGAGCTAAAGTTAGCTCATCCGAATCATTTGTAGGTACCAAACAATCCGGAAAAGCAAGCTAAAAACTTTTCTCAAAAGCTGGATTTGGTGATGGAGAACGTCTTCCTTGCATCTCTGTCGGTGTTTCTGTGGAATCCTACCTCTGATAAAACTGCATGGACAGTACCGAGCGATAGAACACAAAGTAAAGGCTAGTAGAGAACAGTGGTGGGGGTGCAGAAAATTCACATTTTGCCCATTTCCTTACCAAAAAAAGGAGAATACAATCTTGAAAATCTTACAACAACACGTATTTCTGATGCACTCACTCACCAACATCTACGCCAGTGATACAGCTAAACGTGAGACTAACCATCAGTCTGTTAGTGAGTGTGTTAGAGGCCAGCTTCATGAGGTGCTTGGCATCTAAAAATGGCTGTTTATCCTCTGGTCATTTTATTGGATGACCTTTTGTTTTGTTTTGTTTGTTTGTTTGTTTTACCAAGTAAGCATTTGGTTTGTGACAACCACTCACACACACTTATCTTGGCTACTATAAAGTCTCATACTAGTCTCTAATAGAGACTGAAAAGTAGTATTCCGTCTAATACTAGCCATCTTATTTTACATCCTCTAAGCAATGCTGTTTCTCCACTCATTTGAGCAGCTTTCAGGAAGAGCTGTATTTGGCACATTACACACGTTTATTATAGCATTGCAAAGAATGACTGATAATACTTCATTTGTATGGTACCCTTTTTTTTAATAAATTTACAAAAGTACTTCAGAGTTACAGGAGCTAAAACACCAAAATAGAAACAAAAGAGAACAAGGTAAGAGGAAAAACAACATTAAAAAAGTTTATAAAATGTAAACAAAAGCACCCTACTAAATTAGGAAATTAAAAAAAGGCCTTAAAAGGCCTTTTAAAAGCCTTTTAAGATTTAAAAGCTCTCAAATAGCTGGCTAACCTAAGCTCTTCAGGTAGGCTGTTTGAAAGCCAAGGGGCTCTGACTGCAAAAGCGCGATCCGCTTTGTGAGTAACCTGGACTTCGGGACAGCCAATACAACAGAATGTGAAGATCTCAGGTCACACCAATAAACATAAACAGTTAAGAGCTCATTGATGGAGGCTGGGGGCGAGACCGTGAAGAGCCTTGAAAGTCAACAGTGAAATCTTAAAATCAATTGTAAAAGTAACAGGGAGTCCTGAAGAGCAGCTGAGACCAGTGTGATGTGCTCACAGCTTTTACATTCAGCTATGAGCCTTGCCGCTGCATTCTGCACGAGCTGTAACCAGGGCAGTGAGCTTTAACTGGGGCCAGAGTCAGAATGTCAGGATTGGTTGAATTGGTTTTCTCTCATTGCTGTAACTGTTAAATGACAAGATTCTGCCTTCGGTGTTACAGAAACGGCCGCATATAACGACTGTCATCTTGGATGATTCAAAACATGTAATATGTATTTTGAAGTAAGCCACTTGGCGGTGTGATAAAGACCGCTTCAAGTTGGCTGTTCTTTGAATTAAATGATGCACCCAGCTTTGAGATTAACCAGCCGGGAGAGTTTTGTGTGTAAACTTGTCAAAAGAGTGCACAACATAGCTCTGAATTCTTCCAGCAGAAACGCTCTTTAAGTACTTTTCTCTAGGCCACAAACGGTTTACACATTAACCATCATACCACTGATAAGTTGGGTCAGCACATCCTGACATCTCATCCCAAGTAAGCTGGAACTAAGTGAACATACAGTGACTATTTACTCTACCAATATTACCACGTTGCCGCTTAAATTACAACCACGACTCTGCTTTATGATATTTATAATGCAATATGGAAGACTCACTAATGTCACAAATAGTCTTAAAGGTGACAGCCATACAAGACCTCCTGTGAAGGGGCTGATAATTCATTTAATGTGTGCGAGCAGGTATGTGGTTAGGTGCCTTTTGAGCCTGATGAACTAATATGAGAAATGATTAACTGGGTGAAAGCACTGAATCAGATTTATTCAACAGGTTGGTTTCGGGTTACTTAATGTAAGATATTTCTCACTTTATCATTTTTCCGGCCTCCTCCCCAGTTTAAAATGGTCCCTGGGTAACTGGTCCAGATGAGATGTTGGATGTAGCTTATTACCCAATGATGCCGTTGTATTATTTTCAGTATTTGGACAGCTGTCAGTCAGAGGAAGATGATTTGATTAATTGATTGTCTGTCTGAAACATGCAGAAAGTTTGGGCTATAGGGCACATCTTTTCTGACAAACCCCCCCCCCCCGTAATCCAAACTTAAGCACAGACCTTGGTGTGTCCTGGAGTGTATGTGGCATTAATACCAGACAATGTTGTTCGATTGTGATGTGGGATTAAAAGATGAGTTGGCTTTATTTCTCAGGAGCCCTCTTTTTGGGCAGACATCTCGTCCCCGGCTGGCCAACCTTTCTTTTAGCTCAGCTGGGGCCACCTGCTGCTCCGCCGTGGTTGACTGTGTTGCTGCTAGTGAAGTGGAGGTGGAAATCGGACCAGAAGTTGGCGATGTAATTGGTCAAAGTTGATCATTTGAGTAATCAGAGAGACCTAGAGCAAGTCACGCTGTACCGTCTGGTGCGTCATGACCGTGTTTCCTGCGGAGGGAGATCATCCAAGTCGAGGGTCTAAGGATAGGGGGCGTCACACATTGTACTCACTGTAACTGTAACTGGACAAAACTGATTTAGGTCTATATAAATAAAATGGACCCGACACTGAGCTGTGAAGGAAGGCACGCTGTTTATGTCTGGATTATTTTCAAGTTATAACCTCACTGCCTCTTGGCTCACCATCTTCTCAGTCAAAAAGGAACATGGAGATAATTGTTAAATCAATACAGAAACAAACGAGCGAGACAAATGAGTAAATAAACATTAAAAGAGGGAAAATATTTTTTTTTCATTTTAATGTAGCTAGTGGTTGTTTTACCCTGTATTAGATTTGATTTCAGATGTAGGAATTATTTAGACTCATAAGTGCTCAAGTCGCGCAGTTATTGACAAAGTGTAAAATTAACCATGCAAGGCAAAATAAAAATATTGATAATTGGCGTCTGGCTCAGGCCAAGTAGAGGGGCCCTGTGTTTTCAGGAGCTCGGGTTCCACTGACCTGACAAAAGCTGCTCGACAACTCGCTTTCGAGTGAAGCTCGAGGCAAATGTGTTGTGGTTAGTTCTTCTGGTAGTGTTGTATTTGATTTGTGTGCTTGCCCTAACAAAATGCCCTGTGCTGATTCTTTGACTTGCTGCCATTTCAGGGGCTCAAGGGTTACTCAGGTAATGCAGAGCCAGCTCAAACAGATGACGACTTGTTGTGTGGCGTGCAGAAAGGTCGCTGGTTTTGAGCTGGTGGGGTAAAGCTGGTTTTGAGCTGGTGGGGTAAAGCTGTAGGCTATGTTAAATAAGCTGAATCTACTTGACAGGTCCAACTTGTTTTGCTGATCACAGGTTTGTGTTGTTGAAGGCTGTTGGCTCGGGTTTGCTGTGTAACCACTCAGAATAACCTTCACAGTTTAACTGGAGACTGTCACTTTACCTGTGGTGATGTAGATTTATTTCCTTCTGTTTATGATGTCTGATGTTAAAATAATGTGTTCATGTGTCTTCTAGATAGCATCCTCTCACCGCCGTTTAGAAGCACACGGTCCTCTCCTCGTCCCCAGAGGTTGTTCCTCGTTACACTTGATTGTGTGTGTGTGTGTGTGTGTGTGTGTGTGTGTGTGTGTGTGTGTGTGTGTAAGAGAGAGGGACTTTATAAGTGTGATAGCCTCCTTTGAATACCGGGATGACGTTGCAGCTGAAACTGGATCACGTGTGTAGCTGTAATTAACAATACAGTACAGCAAGTGTAGTTAGTAGGAAACACAACACACTGGTCCAGTCATTATGATTCCTTGTTGGCACTTCAGATACAAAGTGGAGCCCGACTGATTAATCGGTGTGTCATCATTATCGGCCGCTGTGAGCAAGTCGCAGATAAATCGGTATCGGCGTTTATAACGGCCGATAAATGACAGCCCATTTAGACCGGATGCAACATTTGCGTGTATATCGCTTTAAGATGGGCGTCCGGGTGGTGTAACGGTCTATTCTGTTGCCTACCAACACAGGGATCGCCAGTTCAAATCCCCGTGTTACCTCCGGCTTGGGCGGGTGTCCCTACAGACACAAGTGGCCATGTCTGCAGGTGGGAAGCCAGATGTGGGTATGTGTCCTGGTCGCTGCACTAACGCCTCCTCTGGTTGGTCAGGGCGCCTGTTCTGGCGCGGGGGGTGGGCGGGATAGCGTGATCCTCCCACGCACTACGCCCCCCTGGTGAAACTCCTCGCTGTCAGGTGAAAAGAAGCGGCTGGTGACTCCATATGTATGAGAGGAGACGTGGTAGTCTGCAGCCCTCCCCGGATTGGCAGCGGGGGTGGAGCAGAGACCGGGGCGGCTCGGAAGAGTGGGGTAATTGGCAGGGTACAATTGGGGAGAAAAAGGGGGGGAAATCCAGACTGGGTGTGATGTTTGCTTGCTTCTCCCTTTAGAACCGGATGTGATGTGAGCACGTTTAGATGATGTCATTGTTTTCAAAACACGTGACCAGTGAAATGCATCGTGAGTCGCTGAGATACACATGGGGAAGCCGAAATGCATTCTTCTTTCCCATAACTTCAGAATGTGAAGTGCATTATGGGATGCATTTTGCTTGTTTTTTTCAGTGCTCTTAGCCCATCTTAGCCTCTGCGTGGGCTGCTGAAAAGTTTCTAAGTTGTGCTTCAGACAGTGAGCACGGCTGATGACCTGAGCGAGGGGAGGGGCATTGATGCGGAGTACAGCGTTGCTCTGAGGATGAAACAGCTGTGAATTAGAAGACTCAGCCCCAGGTGATGATGTGACTGCTCACCCGCTAGCCAAGTCTCGGTGGGCGAGAGAAATTTCTGAGGAGGACGATGATTTTGGCGAGTTTGCTGCCTTCCAGTTGTATTGTTTGATATTTAAGAGAAGTTAATGAGGGCGTCAGGTGGCGTGGCGGGCTGTTCCGTTGCCTGCCAACACAGGGGTCACTGGTTCGAATCCCCGTGTTACCTCTGGCTTGGTCGGGCGTCTCTACAGACACAATTGGCCGTGTCTGTGGGTGGGAAGCCGGCTGTGGGTATGTGTCCTGGTCACTGTGCTAGCGCCTCTGGTCGGTCGGGTCGCCTGTTCAGGAGGGAGGGGGAACTGGGGGGAATAGCGTGATCCTCCCACGTGCTACGTCCCCCAGGTGAACTCCTCACTGTCAGGTGAAAAGAAGCGGCTGGTGACTCCACATGTATGGAGGAGATGTGGTAGTCTGCAGCCCTCCCCGGGTCAGTAGAGGGGGTGGCGCAGAGACCGGGACGGCTCAGAAGAGTGGGGTAATTGGCCAAGTACAATTGGGGAGAAAAAGGGAGGGGGGGTTAATGAATATTAAGGTAAAGGCAATAATTTCCAATTATGGCTAAAAGTTGAAGCTCTCAGATGGTTTTTATTTCATGGGTCTATCTGCTACAGAGGCTGAGAAATAAAGATTTTAGTGAAAGTTTTTCAGAAAACCCTCAGGAGGTTGTTTTCAAACAAGGCCTTCAGTTTTAGAATTTTTTTAGAGGGCGCCTTAGGCCATAATAGGTTTGAAAGGAAATGGAGAGACGGGAGATGGATCCTTCAACCATGTTATGAGTGTCCTTGTAGTTTGCAGCCCCACTGTTGGCAACCTGTTGGAATGCCACAAATCACAACAATCAGCTGACCTGGGCAGAGTAGCCCTCGACCGAGATGAGCCGTGTTCATGGTAGGTTTCATCAACTTACCATGAACACGTGAAATCCATCCATCCATCCATTATCTGAACCGCTTATCCTGCTCTCTCAGGGTCGCCGGGATGCTGGAGCCTATCCCAGCAGTCATGGGTGGCAGGCGGGGAACAGGCCGCTAGGCCATCACACAGGGCCCACACACACACACACACACACACACACATAGTCACACCTAGGGACAATTTAGTACGGCCTATTCACCTGACCTACATGTCTTTGGACTGTGGGAGGAAACAGGAGCCCCTGGAGGAAACCCACACAGACATGGGGAGAACATGCAAACTCCACACAGAGGACGACCCGGGACGACCCCCAAGGCTGGACTACCCCGGGGCTCGAACCCAGAACCTTCTTGCTGTGAGGCGACCACGCTGACCACTGCGCCACTGTGCCGCCTGAACATGTGAAATACATTACGTAAATAATAATAAATATCCGCCATCACTTCTCCTCTTAGCCTAAATAAGCCTGACAGCGTTCATGTCAGCCATTTCTGGTTTTGCTGCAGTAACGTGAAAGCTGGTACCGTCAGTCAGACATCAAAATCAAGTTTAATGTAATGGTAGTTGAGTGGTGTGGGCTAAGCCGTTGACAGACTAGATTGTAGGTTTATTTATGAAACCGTGTGGCAGCTCTAGCGAGTAAACAAACAACGGTCCTGTCATTTCTCCCTCGTCACTTCTAAAAATTCTCTGGCAACATTGCTTACAGCAGTTTGTAACGCTGTCCATGGCTAAATGGTCACTCACAAAGCTAGTTAATGCCGTGTTTATCAGTGGAAGACCGCTAACCTTAATGAGTGGTTAAACTGTACCTCACCTCACCTAGGTCGTCCGTCAGGACGCCACAGTAGGGTTTCGGTTGCGCATGTTAGTTTAAAGCATGGGGGCGCTACTCCACATGCAGTTCTCTGGTTCTCCGCTAACTGGAGATTTTGTGCCTTTCCATTGTCAAGGTGCATTGATCATCTGCAAAGCCACGATGTCCCCGGTCCATAACGTCAGTCTATGGATGAATGCACCAGGGACTACTGCTGCCCATAGGAACAGCAGGATTTATTATGGAGGTTTACTCCTCTAGATCCGCCGTGGTCTGCTCTGTTGTCTCCTGACAACGTTAACAGGATTACCGCGAGGAGGGTGTGGCTCTTCAACACACACGCACGGTCATGCATCACGGAGAGGCTATATTTTGCACCTCACATGATGCTGGGGTGTATGGAGACCAGTCTAGGACGCCACAAAAGGCCATCTAGGAAAGCTGCTACTCCTATTCTTAACCCCAACTTGAACTATAGCGTTTAACTTATTCTGCCTAAATGAAGCACTGGTAAATATGTCTGTGACTTGCATGTCTGTAGTTACAGTCGGTGCACTGGAAATGATTAAACCAGAGGAGACACGTGAATAAACGTGAGCCGAACAAGTATCTGACACAACTTGGTAGCCAAAGTTATCTAGGTGCACATAACAAATAGTCAGCAACTGACTGATACGGAACAGTACTGATGTTCATTTAGCTATTTTATGTTTATTTAATCTTTATTTAAATAGTCAGCAATTGACTGATACTGAACATACAGTAATGATGTTTATTTAGCTATTTCTTTTGTTTTTCTTTATTTTTATTTTCTCAATGTTCATTTCTAGAATTGGTTGACAGTATATAATAATGTTAGATATTCTTTAATAAAATTATTTGTTTAATAAAGCAGCCTTCTGAGTACCTGCGCGTAGTCATCGGTGCTCGATCCACTTAGAAAAGGTCTATTTTCACTGCAGCTCAAAAATTCACTATTAGCCACGTGAATTTTTCCCCTCTAAAATTGGTGTCAGTATCAAAAATCCCATACCGGTTGGGTTCAGATACAAAGTGCACGAGGACTCTCTCAAGACTAAAGCCTCCTACAGACTGTGTGATTTCAGCGGTCCTGTAAGTTTATTGCAAGCCACACTGCGCTGTGGATCTAATAAACTTGGTACGACATCAAGTGTTGATGTATGTAGACTGTATGATGACAACACCACTGAAGCACAGGCTGCGACGCAAGTCCATAAAAACGTCATCAGTGTGTGTGCTGCATCAGCGCACGTCATCAGTGACGCTGCCGGTAGAGCAACATGACGCCAAGCAGGAATCAAGTCCTTTCAGTAGTCGCCACAGCTCGTTTTGTTGAATCCATGGCATTTGGGTCACAGATGCTAACAGTGTGTTTGTCTGTGTTTAGCGCCAGCAAAGACTCTGCGTCACGTTGATCAGTGCATCATTTCGTGCTGCATTTCTGTTGGTTGGTTAGTAGACGTAGGTCAAATCAAATCAAATCAATTTTATTTGTATAGCCCAATATCACAAATTACAAATGTGCCTCAGTGGGCTTGGTCGTAGCAGCAGTCGTGTGAGAATTTCTGACACTGTCAGACTTGTGTCCCAGGTTATCTTTGGTCGCAAGACCGTCATGACGGCCGTCTTTGAACCTGTCTCACAGTGCAACGTAGGACCACCATTTTGGAGTCACGACCAAAGATATCGCCACGTTTAGTCATTTTTCATCTGAGACGGCCCACATCGCACAGTCTGTGGGGCTGTAATAATACAGTCAGCTTTCGATTCGATAGACGATGCAGGGCTAAAGGTTCAATACAACATGGCGCGCGTTTGGAGAACAAAACTCACCATTTCCCACTGGCGGTTGATGATGTGGGCTGTGATGGTTCTGTAGCTTTGGGTCGTGTGAGATTTCCAGCTGACAGTGGTTATCGCGACTCCCTCAGCCCTCTAGAGGGCGTCTTTCACCTTTACATTCACATGTCTTGATGCATGCTCAATAATCCAGGAAAGTTGAATCAGTTCATCTGGACATAATGTTTAGTGGGAGAAACGTTTCATCACTCATCTAAGTGACTTAGTCAGTCAGTCAGCAGCACGGCAGCCCAGTGTTTAGCATTCTTGCCTCACAGCAAGAAGGTCCTGGGTTCGAACCCAAGGCCGTCCCAGGTCCTTTCTGTGTGGAGTTTGCATGTTCTTCCTGTGTCTGCATGGGTTTCCTCTGGGCGCTCCGGTTTCCTCCCACCATCGAAAGACATTCATGTCAGGTTAATACTCTTGTCTGTGCCCCTGGAGTTGGTCCCCTGGCGCTGCACGGTGGCTGCACGGTCACTGCTCCTGGCTACATGGCTGCCCACTGTTTCCAGTGTGTGTATTAGGATGGGTTAAATTCACAGGATTAATTTCCCCACAGTGATTAATAAAGTATGTCTTCCTTTCTTGCTTTTTTTAATTTTATTTTCCCCCCTTTTTCTCCCTAATTGTACCTGGCCAATTACCTCACTCTTCCGAGCCGTCCCAGTCTCTGCTCCACCCCCTCTGCTGATCCGGGGAGGGCTGCAGACTACCACATGTCTCCTCCGATACATGTGGAGTCACCAGCCGCTCCTTTTCACCTGACAGTGAGGCATTTCACCAGGGGGACATAGCGCGTGGGAGGATCAAGCTGTTCCCCCCAGTTCCCCCTCCCCCCCTGAACCGGCGCCCCGACTGACCAGAGGAGGCGTTAGTGCAGTGACCAGGACACATGCCCACATCAGGCCTCCCACCCACAGACACGGCCAATTGTGTCTTTAGAGATGCCCGACCAGGCTGCAGGTAACACGGGGACTCGAACTGCCCGTGTTGGCAGACAACGGAATAGACCACTACGCCACCCAGACACCCATGGATCCATTTTTGTACAACTCAAAATATGTAGCTTTGGTCAACCATAGATGGTCAGTTGGCATGTACACATAGTGAATGGTCTGTTAGTATAACGTTTACATTTTCTTGCTTTTATTCAAGTTGGCTTACAAGAGTCAGACATTAGCATATATGTTCATGTCAACCTATAGGCGTTTTAGAGCACTACATAGTTCTCATAACATCACCAAGATTTCTTGTCAAATCATGTGCAAATGGTGTAAGTGTGCAGTAGGTAGACCACCAACAGTGATGTGATGAATATCAGTAAGGAATTCAAATTACAACTTAATAATTGTAACAGTCATGCTTAGAGACATTTTATGGATGAAGGTAGTCCTGGAAAATGAATGTTTTCAGGCATTTTGTGAATGAGGTAAACAAGCCCAGATATAGTCTTTATTGTCCCGCAGGAAATCTGTTTTCACAGCCAGTACATGCATAGAAACATACAGATAACCACACCGCAACGTACGGCTATACATACAGATACATAAACACATAATATTCATAAACACATAACATTAAAGCTGGCTCTATGCTAGGTCAGCGAGGCAGTTTGTTTAGTGCTGCTATAGCAGAAGGGGCAAAACTTCTGCCAAAGCGATCTCGTCTCCTTTTCAGAGTCCTGTATCTATGGCATGGCGGCAGTAGTGGAAAATATGGATTGAGGGGGTGATCGCTGTCATTCATTGTTGTAAGTGCAAGGCATGTGATGGGTTTGTCGTTCATGTCTGAGTGGTTGGGTGTAGGGGGGTGGATGATCGTGGAGGCAGTGCATGTGATCCTGGTAAGTTTGTTTTTGTTGGAGATGGTCAGCATGGTATAGGAATGGGGAACAGTACAGCAGGATGGGTTGGATTATGCTTTTGTAAAGTAACAGCAGGAGTTGGGGGCAACAGAAAGGGCTCTGAGCTGTAGCTCTGATTGAGGCCTGAATTTAATTTGACCGTTTTGGGCCCAGGTGAGAGAAAAGTCCTTACTAAAGCTTAACCCTTTTGAAGTCGGTGTATACAGTAGCCTTCCAGAGGTGGGATGAAGAGGGTTAGCAGCAGCGTTAAATAATATCAAGTGTTCAAATATACCCAGTAGAGGTGGGTGATATATCGAATATACTTGGTTGCAGTGGCGGCTGGTGCTAAAAATGTTCTGGGGGGGGCACCATGTATCTTGGTGCAGCACATCCGGCAGCTGCTTTACTGTCCACACAGTCACAGAGTTATTAAGAAGGACCATGTGGCCTATAGATTTTATCAGGGTTGGTAGACGGTGGATGATTGACAGTCGAGACGAGGCGTGGTGGTGGGTGTGGACATGATTGTAAGCCACAAGAATTGTCCAGTCACATTAGATCAAAAAACATTAAAACAATACCAATTCACTGCCAATAAAAGTGTGCGCCCCAGAAAATCTGGAAACCCTGGAAAATCTGAAGAAACCAGTCAGACAGCAGCCTCAGGTCACCTGCTCACCACAAGTTTGAGGGCTTACATAAGGTATGGTTTGGCCGGCGCCCCTCACCCAGGAAGTATATGTATTCAGACAGGAATCAGCCAAATACCATTTGAACCAATATTTAATGCTGCTGACAGACTGAAAACACTTTTATTTCATAGTTATTTGCATTATACAACTACATTATATTTAACATGTTTAAGTAGATTTTCATCTCTTGATGTTTGAAGGGGGCGGCACCCAAGCGCCCTCTACTGGCTACTGCTGAGATGTATTGCAGCTTGTCCTACGTGGGATGTAGTAAATGACTGTATCGTGAACATTCAGTACAAATTGTCACGTAATGTTTTTTAAGCCACCAGTATGAGACTCACTTTGGCATTTCACTTCTCTCGCTCTCTCCTATGGCTCTCTCCCTTCTTCTTATGCATTTCCGGTAGGCTAGATGCCTTGCGGCACATTGCTCCCTCTCGCAGGTGGGAATTAGGTTGCAGTTAGGGTACGGCTCTCTCCCTTTCACAGACACAAAAACTGGCATACGTCGCACACACTCGTCCACCCATCCAGACCAGTCTCCTGGGCGAGTGTGTGTGACGTAAATAGGTGAGGCGTGTGTTTTTGTATCTGGGGGGAACAGAGAAAGCCTGGAGAGAGCGAAAGAAGTGAAGTGCCAAAGCAAGTATTGAGTTCGGAAATGGTAATAGAAGATGGAGGCGGACAAATTGGTTCAGAAAAGAAACGGCACCGGAGCCGTCGTCTGGCAGTGGTTTGGGTATCACAAGGAAGATGTTGGAACAAACAATGGTCATCTGCAAAATATGCAGCAAGGCCATTGCCACAAAAGGTAGTGGTATTACAAATTTGTTTCACCATTTAAAATGCCACCCACTGCAAAACGAAGAATGCCTGAAACGCCACATGTCCATATCTCCACGCCATTATTTTCATTTCACAGCTGCGAAAAGCCTATGTGTGCTGTTGCCTGGTATAAACAAATACTGGTTTGTTAAATTTAGCTTGGTTGTGATTTCCCCCTTTTGCATGCAAGTTTAAAACTGTTCCAATAGAAACCACTAGTGAATATAGACAAGAATGTGTTAATGCAGACCCGTGTTGCAGGGACGACTAGAACCATCATACTGCTGTGATTGTGTGCACCAGAGGGTTATATCGAGCACTGATGAAGCGCTTTAGAGGAGATTTCAAAATATGGTCTGTAGTCTGGATCTTTGTTTTAATCTTTTTTTTTTCTTATCTAGTGTAAAGCGTCCTTGGGTTCCTTGAAAGTTGTTGTTGTTTTTGTTGTTGTTGAGATGGCCATGAGATGCATGATCTGTATAGCCGTGTTGGTGTCGTTCCCACGACGTCATGATTAGTTGCTCCAGGACCGTCAGTGCAGTGGACCAGTTACATTGTTGTGATGTTGTGTCTTTGCGACATGGGGAAAAAGACCAGAAAAATATCAAAGCTAACACTTACCTTACCCTTACCTTAACCTTACCCTTACATTGCCCTTACCTTACCCTTACCCTTACACTTACCTTACTCTAACCTTAACCTAACACTTAGCTTACCCTAACCTTAACCTAACACTTAGCTTACCCTAACCTTAACCTAACACTTACCTTACCCTAACCTTAACCTAACACTTACCTTACCCTAACCTTAACCTAACACTTACCTTACCCTAACCTTAACCTAACACTTACCTTACCCTAACCTTAACCTAATACTTACCTTACCCTAACCTTAACCTAATACTTATCTTACCCTAACCTAACCGATAGTGGCGGCACGGTGGTGCAGTGGTTACCGCTGTTGCATTACCGCAAGAAGGTCCTGGATTTGAACCCCGGAGTTGTCCAACCTTGGGGGTCATCCCAGGTCGTCCTCCATGTGGAGTTTGCATGTTCTCCCCATGTCTGTGGTGGGGTTTCGCCGGGTGCTCCGGTTTCCCCCACCATAAGAAAGACATGCATGTTAGGGTTAATACTCCTGTCTGTGCCCCTGACCGAGGCATAGCAAGACCAACTGGAGTTGGTCCCCGGGTGCTGCATGGCGGCTGCCCACTGCTCCCAGCTGCACAGCTAGGATGGGTTACATGCAGAAAAAGCATTGCCCCACGGGGGATTAATAAAAGTAGTAAAACAGAAAAAATAGCTAACCTTAGCCTAACCAATAGCTAACCCGCGCTATCCCACAACCTAACCCCACAACTGCCTTTTTCCTTGAGTCGCTAAGGCACAACAGCACAACAACATGACTGGTCAGTTGCAGCGATGGTCCTGGAGCAACATTAATTATGATGACGTAGGAACAACACCAACAAGGCAATGTCAGATACGGCATCATGATATAGCCTAAAAATATCACAATATTATTTATAGGCCTTACTGCCAGCCCTCATACTCAGCTTCCTCTGTGAATAAGATGGCCTTGTTTACAGATGACATTCTGTCTAAATCCTGTGGTCAGTATGAACCCTGACTTGGATAGTAGTAAAGATTTATTTGCATTGACATGCAATTCATGTTGACCTGTTCGATGTGTAACTATGAAATGTCATGGCACAGCCAACTCCTCCTGCAAACTTTACAGCACACTCCATACTACCCAGCGAGCCACAATGAAGGCCTGGTTTGATGCTTTGGGGTGTCAGTCATGATGTGCTTCCAGGCTAAGCAGTCAAATGATGCCAGAGTTGATTCCAGTGTTATTGGCTTTCAAGCTTTAAAAAGTGAGCGTAATGGAATGCTACAAGCATATCATATGATTACCACAATGCTCAGTTTGATGCAGATGGGCTCTAAAGGTCACTTGCAAGCCAACAGGCAAGATGTGGGCTATGTATGACACATTTGCTGCAGTACCACATCCTCCTGTGTTCCTGCTGAGTAATAGCACAGTAGGCAACCACATGAGCGCCTCAGTCCTGATTAGAACTTGGAAGCGGTTGCCCCTTTGTCTTCGTTTGGCTTGAATTTAAAGCCATTTTGGTCTATACATTTAGGGCAACTTGGGGCTGGGCGATATGGACAAAATCAAATCTCACAATATTTTTGGACCATATACCTTAATATCGATATTGTGGGGATGACTATTGGTGTTTTCATAAAACATTTACACAATCAGATTTTTGATAAATAAATCATCAGTAATGCCTACATAATAACTAGGTGGGTAAAGGCAAATAGTAGAGAAGCTAGGACTGTCTGGCCAGTTCAGAAATTACACCACTTTACTGTAATGCAGTCTTTACAACCAGGAAATTACAACACTTACGCCATATCGTCATATTCTTCTTCTTCTTCTTTCGGCTTGTTCCGTTTCCCAGGAGTTGCCACAGCGGGTTTGATAGTTTCCACCAGTACCCTGTGATGGCACAGCACCGATGGCGGTCTTGTCAATCCTCAATGATTTGACAAAATGTTACGTCGGATGCCATATGGCTATATTATGATATCCAAAACCCCAGATGATATCTCATCTCATATCACGATATGGATATATTGCCCAGCTGTGTTAACTATTAAATTAGGTCAGCCCCCCCCCCACCCCCCCAGTTTATATTTGAACGACATGTTGAATGTATCTGCTGGAGTGGATTCATGCATATAGCCACTTGTTTCATCTGTTGGCAAAGACGATGGCAGATTAAATTTACTTGAACTTTTTTCAAAAGTGGCATGAAGTGATGATGAGGAGTGGTTACCTGCTGAAGCAGCTACTAACGTATATACCAACTGGACTACACATTGTGCTTCCCTTCTTTAGATGTAAAATATACACAAAATACAGAAGCCCTTATTATTCTGCTTTTAAAAAGACACAAGACTGAAACAAGTAAAGGACTTAATTATGTTGACTATCTCACCACATGGACCAACAGCGTTGTTGTTTTTTTGTTTTTGTACGTTGCTCGAAGATGGGTATGCTGATTAACCATCAATCCACCCATTACCCAAACCGCTTATCCTGCTGTCAGGGTGGCGGGGATGCTGGAGCCTATCCTAGCAGTCATTGGGCGGCAGGCGGGGAGACACCCTGGACAGACCATCACAGGGCAGAATTTGAAATATGTCTTTTTAAATTATTATGAGAAAATGCAAAGTAAAGCTTTAATGAATTTAACAATTTTTATTACTTTATTATAGTGGGAAGTTAAAAATTCTGGGTTGGGAACAGGCCCAGAATTTTTCAACACACTGAAAAGTATTAAAACGCCATCACTGAGACACAAATCTTTGTTTCATAGCTAACACTGTTTAAGAGTGTTGTGAATTGGACGTTTATGTCATTAACAGCACTGAGGAGCTGCTGTTGAGGGGCGGTTTTGATGCCGGGAAGACATGCACCACAGTGACTATTTAAAAAAAAAAGAGGAAAAATATTTTGCACAATAAAGGAGACCTGTTGACGTGAATTTCTCATAAAAGTTATTAGTAGGGCATCTGGGTAGTGTAGCGGTCTATTCTGTTGCCTACCAACATGGGGATCGCTGGTTCGAATCCCCGTGTTACCTCCGGCTTGGTTGGGCATCCCTGCGCGGGTGAGAAGCTGGATGTGGGTTCGTGTCCTGGTTGCTGCACTAGCGCCCCCTCAGGTCGGTCAGGGCGCCTGTTCGGGGGGGGGGACTGGGGGGAATAGCGTGATCCTCCCATGTGCTGCCTCCCCCTGGTGAAACTCCTCAGTGTCAGGTGAAAAGAAGCGGCTGGTGACTCCACATGTATGGGAGGAGGCATGTGGTAGTCTGCAGCCCTCCCTGGATCAGCAGAGACCGGGACGGCTCGGAAGAGTGGGATGATTGGCCGGAAACAACTGGGGAGAAAAGGGGGGAGGGGAATAAGGTTATTAGTAACACACCTTAGTGGGCTTCCTGTGAATTCAAGCAGGAAGGGCAGCTTTACTTTGTGAAGTAAGGGCAGCACAAGTGAGGAGGTGCTGTCAGTCTATTTGTGTTTTATACTGTTTTTGGTCAGAGTTAATATTTTTAATCGTTTATTGGGAGGTGGGAGTTTGGATTTGGTGTGACTAGATGAAACTCACACCATATGGAAAGGGTCGTTGCTATCACGCTCAGGCTTGTTTTAACTAATTGCTTGTGCAGCATAAATACACTTCAGATAGTGTCATTGTCTAAAAAGGACACCAGCATGACTTTCAAATGTCCGTATAAAGTCATTATGCCATCCAGATAATAAGATGAGAAAAAAAGGAAGAACAAAGGACTCAGTTGGACTTTATTATAGAGTTGAAGACTTTCTGGTGCTCGCCGGAATGGCTTCTTCAATTCACATGACAGGTGTGGAAACCCCCGGCATTTATTCCTGCACAGAATATCATTCACAAACTGAAGGAGGGTGGTGTAGTTGATGGCTGTCATCACTACATTCTCTGCAGGAGTAAATGATGGGATTTCCCCTCGTGTCATCAGAACTGAAAAAACCCTGTGGACGAGCGGTGAAACGTCTTCGGGGCTACGGCGTGCCTGAGGGCTTTATGCTTAATTTCTTGACTTTCAAATGATTTTGGGTGAAATGTTCTGCATTTCATAAGTCTTACCATCAGCCTGCTACCGCAGCTCAGTGCTGCTTCTCAATGCGGCTTCGGTTCGACACAAAGTCACTTGTGGCGCTCCAGGCCCCACCAGCAACTTCCAGGTTTGGAACGGGATGGGCTGGTCAAGGTGGAGGGCAGCGGGAGATCAGTTGTATGTGTGTGTGTGTGGGGGGGGGGCAGCGTCCAGGCTGGCCCTGTCCCTGGCCCTGGCCCATTGGGCTCTAACCCTAACCCTGGAGCTGGGCTGCCTGGGGTGGGGCCCATGGGCCTGGGTGGCCCACCACAGGGTTCTGTTTGGCCCACTGGATGTTTCTGGTAAAACAAAAAAAGGGGGGGGGGCGATAGAGATAGAAATTGAAAGGAGGGTGGATTTGTCAAAGGTTGGAGTGGAGGTCGCTGTTGTTGCCTTTTTTTGTGGGGTAAATGGGTGGATGTGTGTTTGATATGTTTGATCCCTCTAGGTGTGAATGTGTGTGTGTGTGTGTGTGTGTGTGTGTGTGTGTGTGTGTGTGTGTGTGTGTATGTGTGTGTGTGTCAGCCCTGTGATGGTCTGGCGGTCTGTCCAGGGTGTCTCCCCGCCTGCCGCCCAATGACTGCTGGGATAGGCTCCAGCATCCCTGCGACCCTGAGTAAGGATAAGTGAGTTATCATCAGCCACCAAAATTAGCAAATTAGATATTTTATTTCCCAATGCTGCTACTACTACTACTACTACTACTACCACCACCACCACTACTTTCGGCTGCTCCCATTAGGGGGCGCCACAGCGGATCATCCGTTTCCATCTCTTCCTGTCCTCTGCATCTTCCTCTGTCCCACCAGCCACCTGCATGTCCTCCCTCACCACATCCATAAACCTCCTCTTTGGCCTTCCTCTTCTCCTCTTCCCTGGCAGCTCCATATTCAGCATCCTTCTCCCAGTATACCCAGCATCTCTCCTCCACACATGTCCAAACCATCTCCATCTTGTCTCTCTTGCTTTGTCTCCAAACCGTCCAACCTGAGCGGTGCCTCTAATATACTTGTTCCTAATCCTGTCCTTCTTCCCAGTGCTATTTGCCAGATGTTGTTTGTGCTATTGTGTGACTGTATTGGTGATAATATGTGGCGTGTCTGCTGTTGTGTATGGGTGTATTGTGCTGTATCAAAAACTAATTCCCCCGGCCCTGGTCGTGTGGCAAATAAACAGTCTATCTATCTGGTTACTGGTCACTTAAATGTGCTGGGCTAATTGGTGAGCAGCACATGAAGAACTTGTGATCAGAATGTGACCTTTTGGACGGGGAAATCGTTTCTTTTTTGTTTGTATTGGTGTGTGATATGTTAAAGGCAGATAAAATAACCTATGGAAATTGCTCTTCAGCGAGGGAGAAGGTCCTAGGTACTCCTGCAGAGAATCAGTTGCTACCTTTGCCCTTCTGGCCAGAAGACCTTGATGTATTCTGTAATCTATGTCTTTGTCCTTGGAGCTTGTACCCGAGGCTTGATGGTAACGTTTGTTAATAGGAGCACATGGTCGGTCCCCTGTTGTGCAAAATTTAGACCACAAATAAAAAAAAATCATTTCAAATAACAGACTTAATTGATTAGGCCAATATTAATGAATGAACTTTGCTGCTTTTTTTTTGTGGCTCCCCTCCCCCTTTTTTTCTCCACAATCATATCTGGCCAATTACCCTATTTTCTGAGCCGTCCCGGTCTCTGCTCCACCCCCTCTGCCGACCCGGGGAGGGCTGCAGACTACCACATGCCTCCTCCAATACATGCGGAGTCACCAGCCGCTTCTTTTCACCTGACAGTGAGGAGTTTCACCAGGGGGACATAGTGCGTGGGAGGATCACATTGTTCCCTCCAGTTCCCCCCCCCCCCCCAAACAGGCACCCTGACCCATCAGAGGAGGCGCTAGTGCAGTGACCAGGACACATACCCACATCCGGTTTCCCACCCGCAGACACGACCAATTGTGTCTGTAGGGACACCCGACCAAGCCGGAGGTAACACGGGGATTCGAACGGGCGATCCCCATGTTGGTAGGCAACGGAATAGACCACCACGCTGCCTGGGCGCCTGAACTTTGCTGCTTTAAATTTTTCAGAGTTCCTCTCTCATTTTGTCTGCTATGTGACCAGTCGTTTCTGCATACTGTTAGCCAACTACCCCATGGCAGAATAGACTTCAACCACACGCACACACACACACACACACACACACACACACACACACACACACACACACCCCTCCTGATTGCACCCGTCGGTTTTGGCTCACTGTTTATTTTTCTCTGTCACTTTAACTTTGTGTTAGTGTAGCATTATAGCACTGTTTAAAGACAGGCATCTTCTCTTTGAATAGGTTCTTCCTGTAATAATGATATTAACCAGGGTTCCCGCAGGGTCTTAAAAAGTCTTCAATTTGATAAGCAGAATTTTAGGTCTTAAAAAGTCTGAAATTTGATCTAAAATGTGTCTTTTGGTCTTAAATGTGATTTTGATAGGTCTTAAAAACATGACTTCTCTGTATCAGGTTAAATGTATGTATGTATCAGGCAAAGCTCTCCGTTTATCAGTCAGTCTTCGTTCCAACCCTCACCTATGGTCATGAGCTTTGGGTAGTGACTGAAAGGGTGAGATCGTGGATACAAGCGGCTGAAATGAGTTTCCTCCGTAGGGTGTCTGGGCTCAGCCTTAGAGATAGGGTGAGGTGCTCGGACATCCGGAGGGAGCTCGGAGTAGAGCCGCTGCTCTTTCACGTTGAAAGGAGCCAATTGAGGTGGTTCGGGCATCTGATTAGGATGCCTCCTGGGCGTCTTCCTTTGGAGGTCTACCGGGTACGGCCAACTGGGAGGAGACCCCGGGGTAGACCCAGAAATTGCTGGAGGGACTACATGTCCAATCTGGCCTGGAACGCCTTGGGAACCACCAGGATCAGCTGGAGGGCGTTGCTGGGGAGAGGGACGTCTGGAGTGCCCTACTTAGCTTGCTGCCACCGCGACCCGACCCCGGCGAAGTGGCTGATGATGAATGAATGAAAAAAAGAAAAAAAGGTTAAATGTGTTTGAGGGAAATATCTGGGCTGCAATGTAAGCACTGCAGTAATATCCAATAATCCGTATTGAAAGAAAACAACATGGAACCAATAGTCCTCACTTTGCAGCTCCCCGGTCACTTTATGGGAGAACACCGAACTAGTGTTTTGTGTTTGTATCCTGTGGCGTGTGTCATGCTGTCAGTCCGAGCCAAGAGATAAATGAACGTTTAAGTCTTTAACTTCTGTCTGTTACTTTTCTAACTTCATGGAGAAATGCAGATTCAACTGCCAGTGGTTGGAGAAAAGCATGTTTAGTGCCACCTGGTTGGAACCGGTGGAGGGGAATGTTTTTGAAGACCCACACATAATCTGTGATGTGTAGGAGGTGCCTGGACTGTAGTTGTTTTTTACTGCGTGCTCGTTGAAAGAATTGTTCTGATGGAACATGAAGTTGTTCTTGCTGAACGTTAATAAATTTACTTTGTAAGTAATTCTAGGACTTTTTTATTCTTTCATAGTAATTTTCCTTCATTCTTTCTTGTCATGAAATAGGTCTTAAATTTTATTCAAAATGGTCTTAAAAAGGTCTTAAAAAGTCTTAAATTTAACCTGTTGAAACCTGCAGGAACCCTGAAACCCATCATGGAAATCCAGTAACAATTAGAACTCCTGTTTGACCCAAGAAATGACCATTGTAACTGCTGACCTGAACATCAGCTTGTACATATGTCCTGTAGTGTATGTCTTAGTACCTGCGTGTTATCCCATATTAACATGTACACTACTGCTCGAAATCTTTGTTCTACCACCGTTCAGCTACCAACTGTCCCCTTTACCAAAGTGACAAGATCTAGGTCCAGATTTCTCACTCATCTGGACTCAAAATAGTGGAATGAACTCCTGGTGTCCATCAGAGCTACCGATTCACTTCTGTCCTTCAAGGAAGGCCTAAAAATCTTCCCCTTTAGGGCTGACCTCCGTCCTTAAAGTGGTCTCTGGTGACACTTTGCTATTGCTTTAAATTGACGTTGCCAGGTGTTACTGTTATTATCATGCCCTTACTTTCTTAACACTATTATTATTGAGCACTTTTTGTACTTGAACTTGACAGCTTAATTTGCTTGTTTTCTGACTTCTGGCACTGAATATGCACGTTGTACTTTGATCCCCCTGTTAACAGCCTCTTGATGCTTTAAGGTGCACCTACACTAATGCACTAAATTTGACATGCACACTTGGCTATGATATGATTATTACTATGTACTCTGCAAATGTACTTCTACTACTTTATATTGTACTACTATGATAATATTAGGGCTGTGTACTGGTGAGAATCTGGCGACACGATACGTATCACAATACGGGTTATGATTCAATATATCGCGATATATTGTGATACTGTAAGAAAGGTGATATATTGTGATACTGTAAGAAAGGTGATATATTGTGATACTGTAAGAAAGGTGACATATTGTGATAGTGTAAGAAAGGTGATATATTGTGATACTGTAAGAAAGGTGACATATTGTGATACTGTAAGAAAGGTGACATATTGTGATACTGTAAGAAAGGTGATATATTGTGATACTGTAAGAAAGGTGATATATTGTGATACTGTAAGAAAGGCAATATATTAAGATTTCATAGGCCTGTGTTCTTTGTGCTTATGCTACGTCCTGTCTCAGTTTACGTTGTTGGGTTGAAGTGGAAGAGTCAAATGGCTGAAGACAGATTATGACACTGTTATCTAGCGGTCGTGGGGTTACACACAACACAACATGTTTGTCACCAACCTTAACATGTAAACAATTAAAAATCGATGCAGTGGTTTTGAGAATCGATACAGTATCACAAAATATAATATCGTGACACTCGAGTGTATCAATATTTCTTACACCCCTACTTACTATGTAGCATTCTATGATGCCATTTTGGTAACATTCAGATTTATCGGCTAATAACCGACTTGGTTGTAAGTGGCTTTGGATAAAAGTGTCTGCTACATGAGCACATGCAAATGGCCCAGAACTTCTTGTCGTTCTCTAACTTTTACTTTTCTCTTTTCTCTTTTCAATCTGCCTTAAGCTGTTTTGATGTGGGCCAGCAGGTATTTGTGCTGGTCCCTACCTGAGTGGTATGATTCACTCCAGAATAAGGATTAAGCATTTCACATAGTGCAGTAGGCAATATTTGCGGGGTCAGACATTGTACCAGGTTGCCATGGAAAAAAGGTGAACACACTGAAATAATCACACCGGTGTGGGAAGATGGCGCCGTGAATTCACATTTGTGGCGGCCTCCCCCAGTACCGTCCATGCATTGTCTTTGTCCACGTCTGCATCTAAGTTTTGTCTTCGTTTGATGGCTGGGAGAGCTGGCACTGGATCAGCTGGGAAAGCGGGGCAGGCTAAGCTAACTGCTAGCCCATGCAGACCGGCGGTTCCGATAACACCGAGGGTGGTCTGGTGGTGGCCTCGCTTGGCGTTGACTGTGGTGTTTTTGATGTCGTCGTGAGGAGTGCGGGGAGGAGTGTCGAGGGTGTCTGGCTGGGAGAGCTGGCGCTGGATTGGCTGGGAGAGCTTGGTCTGCTTCATCTGGTGGGCCTGGGGACAATGGCCCCTACCTGGAGCTGCGCCCGAGGAGGAAACACTGAGGGCGGTCTGACAGGATGCAGAAGCGGGGTGGGCTAAGCTAACTGCTAACCCATGCAAACTGGCGGTTCCGATAGTCATCCTGGCTGGCGTTCCCTTGGACAGTGATTTTTTGATTAGTTTGGATATGTGTGTTAGTTTGGGTGTGTGTGTTCTTGTAGTTTTTGGATGTGTTGTTGTCTTTGTGTTGTACTGCTGTGGGCTGGGGGAAACGGCACGTCGTTTCATTTCATGTACGCAAGTGCATGAAGTGAGATGAAAAAGTGTTCCTGATTCCTGATAATATTGACCTTTTTTTATTCAAATGTGATGAGCGCAAATCACAATACACAGATGTGGCTAATGATTTGTTCTTTCCATAGCCTAGATTCATAGAGATGACCACGTTATCACTGTGCTGTGGCACATTAAGTCAATAGCAAAAACTATTTTGTTTTGGCAATATTATTGGGCGGCACGGTGGTGCAGTGGTTAGCGCGGTCGCCTCACAGCAAGACGGTCCTGGGTTCGAGCAACGAGGTGGTCCAACCTTGGAGGTGGTTCTGGGTCGTCCTCTGTGTGGAGTTTGCATGTTCTCCCCGTGTCTGTATGGGTTTCCTCCGGGTGCTCCGGTTGCCTCCCACAGTCCAAAGACATGTAGGTCAGGTGAATCGGCCATACTAAATTGTCCCTAGGTGTAAATATGTGTGTGTGTGTGTGTGTGCGTGTGTGCGTGTGCGTGCGTGTGTGTGATGGCCTGGCGGTCTGTCCAGGGTGTCCCCCCGCCTGCCGCCTAGTGACTGCTGGGATAGGCTCCAGCATCCCCGTGACCCTGAGAGCAGGATAAGCGGTTCAGATAATGAAAAATGAATGAATGGCAATATTATTGAATTAACTGAACATTTCTAAGTGGAATCATAAAATCCTATTTCTACCCACTGACATTGCATAT
Source organism: Lampris incognitus (assembly GCF_029633865.1). Classification (NCBI taxonomy): domain Eukaryota; kingdom Metazoa; phylum Chordata; class Actinopteri; order Lampriformes; family Lampridae; genus Lampris; species Lampris incognitus. The sequence goes on along the minus strand of NC_079215.1, from coordinate 2,749,103 downwards.
TTTGTGTAATCTTTACCTGAGATGGCATATTCTAGTCATATTTTAGCTGCTGAGTTGTCATATCAGTGCCTGAAACTTGGGCCCACCTACACATTCCATTTAGAGACTGTTGAGGCTTCCTATGAGAGTTAATAGTGAACAATATGACTTTCTGTGAGCAGCGGCTGTCATGTATGTCCAGGCAAAAGTCCTGGAAAATGTCCTTCAAGTCCTGGAAAATGCTTTCCTAAAAAGAGTGGGAATCTTGGAAATGTTGCAGTGAAACGTGTAATTGATGAAATAATTTTTTTTCCATGCTTCAATACGTTTAAAGGATAATTCAAACCAGAGTAATGTGCTTAGTTTTTGATATTGTGTGTATTGGTTGCATTCTGTCGCATGTCTTTTTGTCTGTGTGTAAGTTTGTGTGTATCTGTCCATGACTAATAGGGCTGTGTATTGGTGAGAATCTGGCGATACGATACATATCACGATACAGGGTTACAATTCAATACTTGAGATATATTGTGATACTGTAAGAAAGGTGATATATTGTGGTACTGTAAGAAAGGTGATATATTGTGATAGTGTAAGAAAGGTGATATATTGTGTTACTGTAAGAAAGGTGATATATTGTGGTACTGTAAGAAAGGTGATATATTGTGACACTGTAAGAAAGGTGATATATTGTGACACTGTAAGAAAGGTGATATATTGTGTTACTGTAAGAAAGGTGATATATTGTGATAGTGTAAGAAAGGTGATATAGTGTGACACTGTAAGAAAGGTGATATAGTGTGACACTGTAAGAAAGGTGATATATTGTGATACTGTAAGAAAGGTGATATATTGTGATAGTGTAAGAAAGGTGATATATTGTGACACTGTAAGAAAGGTGATATAGTGTGACACTGTAAGAAAGGTGATATATTGTGATAGTGTAAGAAAGGTGATATAGTGTGACACTGTAAGAAAGGTGATATAGTGTGACACTGTAAGAAAGGTGATATATTGTGATACTGTAAGAAAGGTGATATATTGTGATAGTGTAAGAAAGGTGATATAGTGTGACACTGTAAGAAAGGTGATATAGTGTGACACTGTAAGAAAGGTGATATGTTGTGATACTGTAAGAAAGGTGATATATTGTGATACTGTAAGAAAGGTGATATATTGTGACACTGTAAGAAAGGTGATATATTGTGATACTGTAAGAAAGGTGATATATTGTGATAGTGTAAGAAAGGTGATATATTGTGATACTGTAAGAAAGATGATATATTGTGATACTGTAAGAAAGGTGATATATTGTGTTACTGTAAGAAAGGTGATATATTGTGGTACTGTAAGAAAGGTGATATATTGTGATACTGTAAGAAAGGTGATATATTGTGATACTGTAAGAAAGGTGATATGTTGTGATTTCATAGGCCTGTGTTCTTTGTGCTTAGGCTACTTCCTGTCTCAGTTTACATTGCTGGGTTGGAGTGGAAGAGTCAGATGGCTGAAGATAGATTACAACACTTACCAAGTGGTCATGGGGTTACACACAACACAAAATGTTTGTCACAATCACAGACCTTTACATGTAAACAATTAGCAATCGACATAGTGGCTCTTGAGAATTGATACAGTATCACAAAAGATAATATCGCGATACTTGAGTGTATCGATATTTTCTTACACCCCTAGTGGCTAATCTCGCGTTCTACTGGACTTAACAGCCTAAATTTTTTATTTTTTTGCACAGTTATGACTGTATGATCAAGAACTGCTCATGGTTGCACTGATTCAAAACCTTTGGAAAACGTTTGTTCTTGCTACTGCCGCTCCCTCTCTTCATTTACTCTCTAGCTCGCTCAACCAACGCTGTTCTCTGTCGCTGCCCGATCAAGGTCAACCGTGCGCGTGCGCAACTCACATCTACAGTTGACTCAGATCGGGCGGTGACATGATCAAATGTTATTAAAATAATTAAAGGAAGAACTTCCTCTAGGTTGCAGTCATAACAGGAAGTGTTGCATGTTCTTGTCGTGCCAATCTGAGTCAACCGTAGATGTGAGTCGCGCATGCGTGGGCTTAAACGAGTTACCCAGCTTTATTATATTATGAAAATAAAGACAGGGTTAGGGTTAGACTAAAATAGCCGCATAGCAAACCTTTTCTTTTTGGAAAGTGCAAGTTCATATTAGACTTGGTCGCATTCATGCGAGGGTCCACCTAGGTGGCTGTGCATCCACAGACTGACGAGCAAAACGTTGTTATTAGGTAGATATTTGTTAGCTTGAGTGCTGCATATTAAAACCTTTTTTTTTCTTCATATGTCTCGTTTAGTCGACTTGGGCACTGCGCACAAGTCTTATAATGGCAGGAAAAACACTGGTTTTTCTGTCCATGTGTGCATGTATCTCCATCCATTATCCAAACCACTTATCCTGCTGTCAGGGTCGCGGGGATGCTGGAGCCTATCCCAGCAGTCATTGGGCAGCAGGCGGGGAGACACCCCGGACAGGCCACGAGGCCATCACAGGGCATCTATCTGTCCACTGCTAATCTCGCATACTACTGGACCTGTAATTTGTGATTTTTGTGCACAGTTATGACTGTATGATCAAGGATCTGTCGTGATTACGGTGATCCAAAACCTTTGAAAAACCCGTGTTGTACCGCAGATAAGTGCTAACTCCTCAGCTGTTTTTTTTTTTTTTTTTTGTTGCTCAAGTCCGAGCGCCGGAGAAGGAGAGATGCACAGGCAGTGCCTCCATATATTCCTTTCTCCCGGTAGGCGAAAAAAGGGGTGGTTTGTCGCCAAGTCTGGGCACTGGAGAAGGGGAGATAGGCCTGGCGGGGATCTGCACTCTACTGAGTGCACTCTTCTAGTTGTATCAGTTAATGCCCGGCTCAAACTACACAAATTCAGGCCGATTTTGACCCGATTGCGTCGCTGCCGACCATCGTTCAGTGTCGGGCCTGAATATGAACATCGGGACCAACGAATGCTCTTGTAGTGTGACATAATCCAAGACCAGCGTCAAGATGCCCCACGACCTCAACTCGACAAGTCTAGCATGTCAGAATTTTTTTGCATTTTCCGTCTAGTTTGACGCCCCTGACCGATGCTCAAAGATGTGTTCCTGACGCTGACCAATAGGATAACAGAATGCTACAACGTTAGCTAGCTAGGCTAATTTTACTGACATGGACACATTCGTTACCTCAAGTTCTCTTTGAAGGATAGACAGCCCATATTGTCTTCTTTATAGCACCCAGGGACGGGTCCACAATCGCTTTTTCTTTTTCTTTTCCGAGCACAAGACCGCTAGCATCACACATAACGCTTCTTCCATGATTGACACTACGGTCGTGATGACAGCAGATGACATGATGACGGGAGCATACGATGATGGTTCGGGATCATACTTGTTGTGTGGCCAGTCTGGCGGCCAGGACGGGACATGAATCTATAGCAGTAGTCTGATATGGTGCCATCGTGAAAGACAAAATATCGTGTAGTCTGATCTGGGCATGACTCATTGGTTTTGTTGTAGAGACTTTTGGACACAACCTAAAAAACGCTGTCATCTTTTGGGGCCATGGAGCACAACCAAAACAGTGTGACAGCATGGATACCTGCTGTAAGTGTAGGTTAGTCATTTCTGCAAGCTGAACCAGGAAGTAGCTCAGCAATGAGATGAACTGTGATATGGACATTTCTGGTAATAACCTTTATCTCTTACTGTCATTTTCACCTCCAAATACGTGGTTTATATGTAATTGTCTTGCAGTGCTGCCGCGTCCAAAATCTCTGAAGTGGTGCCGATGAGTAAAATGATATCATAACCAATGTGCACAATGACAAAAACAAGACCCAGGATGTAATGAAATTATTCTCTATGTGAATGTCTTTTGTGTGCATGCCTCCCAGTCAGTGTGGCCTAGTCCGGTGAACTTGCCCTTTTCAAACATCTGCATTTCTGTCATTGAAACTGAGCTGCACCAAGTAAATTGGGGCCACTCTGAGAGAAGACCCAAGTTTTGGTATCTGTGTCTCCTTTCTCCTCTCTCTTCATTGCCCTTGTCTCTCTCATCTCCCCTGATCTTGTCTCTCTCCTTTGCCCCCACCCCAACCCCCTTTTAAAAAAAATAGACACTCTGTCCCTGAGTCATGGCGGACAGGAGAGCGGAGAAGTCATGTGAAGAAGCCAGTAGATCGTTAACCAGGCGGGAGTATGACGCGGCGGTCAGCCACAGCACAGAAGCCCTGCTGGTCCTCGGACCCCCAGCCCCCCACTCTGGAGCCCCTGTCCCGCTGAGCCCCTCATACCTAGTCGCTGCTGCTGGACCCGTCCGCAGCCGTGCCTTGCTCTACCGCATCGCTGCCCTCCTGCAGCTGGTGAGGAAGCTAGCCAGAATGTGCTCCTATGACCTCTATTCCTCAATGGCATCTATCCTCACTTTCTCTCTTCCTCTCTCTCTCATATATACTCTCACACTCTTTCAATGTCTCTCACTCACTCGCTTGCCTGATCTTTCTCTCTCTCTCTCTCCCTCTATCTAACGCACTTTTTCACATACTCTCACGCTGTCTCAGTTTCTCTCACACACTCTTCTGCTGTCTCCCGTTTTTTCTCTCTCACCCGATTCTCTCCTTTTCTTTGCTTGTCGTACGCATGTTCTTGTGCTCATCTCTCCATCTGTCTGTCTTTCTGTCTGTCTTTCTCTTTTCTGTCTTTCTTGCTTTCACTATTTTTCTTTTTCTTTCTTTCTTTCTGGCTGTTGGTCTTTCTGTCTGTCTGTCTCTATCTGATAGTTTTTTTCCTCTCTTTTATTTCTTGTAGCCAGCTTGCACATTTTTCAAGGTAGTCACACTCATAATGATGATTATGAAGAATTGTCGCTCCCTGTCAAAATTCTTTGCCTGGAATTAAAGGCAGAATTACTCCACACCCTCACATGGTCACCACCACAGACAATGTCACTTTCTGCTCGTCCTGCACTAGCACATCTCATTCTTGCATAATGTAGCGTATTCATTGTATTCCAATTCCACATTCAGATTTATAATGTAATCACTGGCTATATTAGCATGAGAAGAATATAGAAGTGGGAACGGTTTACCCCCCAGATTATGAAAAGCACTCACAAGTTAGGATAGGACTCCACTGAGAAGCAGAGATCACCCTTCTTTAGCACATCCAAAGCTTTAAGCCCTGGAACAGATAAAGTGTTCCCTTTATGTGATGGCTGCCATTTTCTTACTTTGATTATTTTGTTTTTCTCCTTGTGCCGACAGAAAAACTATGATCAAGCAGATGAAGACTGCAAACACGGTGAGTAGGAATTCTGTGTTGAACCTTGTGCAAATGTGCTTAAAAACACAACAGACATTTAATTGGAGATTTGTCATCCCAGGTTTCAGTAACTAGCTTCATATTAAGTTTCAAAAGGCTTTTGTCTCTGCAATAACACAAGTGTGCTAATGTCCCACTTTTGTACATTTAACTTTTGCTGAGATAGTCCAGTTACCTGATGGGTCTGGCATATCAAGAGACAAATTAAACGGCAGTAGTAATGCACAGATGCCATATGCCGGGGACAGTAGAAGGCAATACTAAAATGTGCAACACAATGCAGCAGATGCCTCAAACCCCAAAGGGAGTGCATATTTTGCATATTGACTGCAGAAATACACACCGGAACTGTTGCCAGAGAATTCAAAAGTAATTTTCTATCATGAGCGGTGTCCAATCTTGTTCAAGAGAATTAGGCAGTTTTGACTGAAAAAAGTTTTTATTTGATGTTCCTTGATTTTGAAATAATTTCTGCTCAATTATTTTCGATAATTACTCTAATGGAGTTCTTAAATAGCTTATGACTGAATGATAATGATGAAGCCAATCACGTAGCAACTGTGCTACACTTCCTATGGTTCCTGGTGATATCGGTCTTCATAACTGGTCGGACCACACAGCGCTTTCCCAGATGGAGCTACCTGGCAGTGTTCTACTACTTGTGCGTCTGTGCCACCAGTTCATCCTTCAACACGTCTTTCAGCATCAGTGGAAACTTCACATATGTTCCCATCTATGTATTAAATGAATTTAGTAGAAATGTAAAAGAAATGGCTTATTTTCAGTGAGCAAACCTTCTCTGTGTGAATAGGACTAACTATATAATCTAAAACAATGAAGAGAAAATGAAAAAGGGAAAATTGTTAAGTGTCTTAAGGGCATTTAACCATGTTGACTATTCATCTGTTTAGGGGCAAACATTTGATAACAGATACCTGTTTGTTATTTTATGCCCCTTTTCCACTGCATGGTACTGGTTCAACTGGACTCTACTCTGTTTGACTCAACTCACTTTACTTTATGGGATTTTGTTTTCCACTGCAGATAGTCCCCCCTCAAAACTACTGAGTCACACACATTTGTCAATGCGCAAGAAACCAAGGCAGTTTTATCCACTGTTGTCCTACCAGCACTGTCCTTATTACTGAGGTAGTCTGTTGGTAAAATTCCTTGTAAAATGGTAAATTTGCTCCATACTGGGCCAATGACACGCTCCACATGGATGTGGACAGATGCAGTTTTTCTTGTTGCCTCAATATCTAAAGGACCAAGCTGCTTTTTCCCTTGTGTGTAAAAGCAGGTGTCTGAACTTCTGCATGATACTAATGTTTCATCTATAAGATCTTGCCGACTTATCCTCGGTTTCCATATTCTTCTTCTTTCCTCTAACAACCTTTAAGTTTCTTCTCCTTGATGGCTGATTATCTTCGGAAAGCGAAAGTAGGACTTGTTCTGCTCTCTGTCAGCTCGATTGGAACAACCAAAAACAGCGCAGAAATGAACCATTGTAAAATATGGAATCACGACAGCTATTCAGTATGAATCAAACCTTGAAACAAATTCTGTCCACTGACTGTTTAGAAAACCTTTAGCATCGCACAGTGAGAGTAGCACGGTATCCTATGGATTGCAGCCGTTGTCCTCCATCATGGCGGATGTGTTGCCCTCACATGACACGTGACGTAATATGAGTATAACCCATATACAGGTGAAATAAGAGGAGATGTGTGGTGTTCAATGTGGTGTTCCTTCTCTCCTAGTTCTGGCGGAGGAGATGGCCAGGGGGGACTGGTCTCTCCAGGCCAACCTACGCGCCATGCTGCTGGACGGCAGCCTGCAAGAGGTGGCCACCATCCTCTCCAAAGCTCTCTATGGAGAGCCAGTGGTAAGGAGCCTGGAGCGCAATGCAGATTCTCATCAAAAAATGAATAAACACGGTCCACATGTTCATGTCATCCGTTCCGTGTCCTCTGTGTTTCCCTCAATACCTGAAAAGTTAAATTCTTGGAAGAGATTTTTTTTGGGGGGTAAAAAAATATGAATTGAGTAACATGAAATTTGTGAATTTTTATCTTTTCAAGTATCTGAGTTAAGAATGTTTTCTTTTCTCCTCGGATGATGGTACTTTGCTGACCTTGATTAAAGCATTCTCTAAAGTTTAGTCTGGCCATGGAGGTCATCATGGGTTTTTTTGCAAATGGAGGACAAAACAAATGTTACTTGGGCCGAAGTAGGGCAAGGTTGGGTTGGAGGAGGACACTGCTGATTGGCTGCTGCTTCAGTCTGATATCTCTCCCCCTCTTTCTTATCTGCCCATCACATGAATTTTTCTCACGTCTTTTTAGACTCCCACTCACCGTGTTTCTCAGCTAGCTTCTCTTGCCTCTTCTATTTTCCCCTCATTAATGGTTTGGGCAAAGTCATGCTTACTCGGTTGTAAATAGGGCTTGATTTCTCGGCAAGATTTTTGCTTTTAAACTCAAAATAAAAGGCTGAAAAAAAAATCAAGCCTTATCCCTCTCACGTACACACGTATTTGATATGAAGGAGTTTGAATTCAGAAAGGAAAGCAAGACATACAGTATGTGATAATTGTGTGACTGCTGTGCATCTCTTCAGACTGAAAGCAGCCTATCTAACCCCAGAGCACAACATTTTAGATACTGCTTTTGATAATCACAGCATGCTTTTCTAACTAGGATAGAGTATTTTCCTGACAATGCTACTCATGTATCTATATTTTGACTACGGCCCTTCTTTCTTTTTTCTCACACAGAATGGAATTGTTACGAAGGACCTGACCCGATTAAAAATGCTCCTTTCAGAAATAGAAGTAAGTGCCCATAGTTTGTGACCGCGGGTAGCATTTAACTGTCATACAGTTTGGCCTCCTCTATTTGTACTTTTTCTACTATGTGTGGTTTGACAGATGATATGTAAAAGTGGGAGGTGATGACCAAACAGATGACGAATGTTCTAATTCCAGCACTGACTTAATTATTTTGTAGTCCTGTTCCTTGCTCACATTGATTGTAGACTTTATTTTTTTAGTCATTTTCCCATTATGTTTCCTCTTGTTCCACTGTTTGCATGGCCATAGCACGAGATGACAAAACAGATGTTTATCTGTCTCTGCTCTTTTTCTCTCTGTCTACTTTCATCTCCCTCTGCTCATCTCTCGCTCTTCCTCAGGCTGTAAATAGTGAGATGACAACAGAGTACACAGATGACCAGGAGGAAGGTAAGCAAATCTTTGCTATTAACACCTGGGCAATGTAGGATTTCATCCCTTACTCAAGAGCTTAAATGGCTGCTCTTCAGAACATGAGCTTCATGAAAGTGAAATCCAGACCACTGCGCTTACTGCCAAGTCATTACATATGCTTAACTGACTTATTATTTTCGTTTTCACAAATGAGCTGCTGTCTTTACTTGGTCATACGGCATTGGAGTAGCTGCTATGCCTTCACAGCTCAAGAAAAACTTCCAAAAAATTATCTCTTTTTACTATCAACATTTTTCAGAGCTACTTGTTGCAGTTGGCCTGTCAAGTACTTATCTTCAACAGAAAATCTGGAAATTTGAATCGGAAGGTGGACTAAGCCACAGTGTTTCCATGTTTGAATGGCTTTAGTGCAGTGTTGTTTTGACCCTGGGTTGTGTGCGCTCACAGAAGTCCAAGATGGCTGGCACTTCAGACCCCCTCCTCGAGGAGTCACCAGCAGTGAGGAGTACACGCTGTGTAAGAGGTAATCCACAACCATCTGAAAAGTTAACTGATAGAAAGTCACTATGTGATATATTCAGGTTCTGTAAGCAACTTGAATAATATCAATGGATTTCATTAATTATATTCCTAATTCCTGTAGCAAAATTAATGATATATTCCACAGTGTAAGATTTCTTTGGTAATTGTGCAAAAGATGGACAGCTCCATTGAAAACACTTTCTCAAACTGGCTCAAATTTGGCTTTGAAGGATTAAATGTGATGGAAGCTCTGCTACTGTAACACTTATGTACATGTAGTGTTTTCCTATTCAACTCTTTGCAAGAATCATGAATTGTAGATACATTTGCATATATTAATATTTTGTCTCCATGTAAAATTCAATTTGATGTCCACAGAATACCTGCTTTTCTAATATGAATACTGTTGCTCCCCTTAAATTGAAAAAGCCTAAGCCTAAAGGTCTGCCTTGGCATTATGACGCCACCAGAGCCCTGCGGAGGGAGTGTAGAATAGCCGAATGAAAGCGAAAAAGTGATAAGCTTCAAATTTCCTTTGAAATTTTGAGAAACAATGTTCACAAATATCAAGAAGCAGTTAAGGCTGCAAGAGCAAAATATTTTCCTGCCCTAATTTCCAATAACTCTCAGTCCCAAAGTTTTATTTAGTACCATAAATTCTATCATCTGCCCCGCCCCCAGTACCAGTTTAGATGTGTCCCCTGCTAAGTGCGAAGAATTTTTAAAAATTTTCATTAGCAAAGTTGAGGATATTAGACTGAACCCCCCCCCCCCACACACACACACACACACACACCTGTGACTTAGCTGTCTCACAGGTCAGTTTTTCTAAATTGGACTACTTCCAACTTATCAGGCTGCCCACCCTTAAAAAGATTGTTTCCATCAGGAAACATACAACCTGCCCCATGACATTATCCCTACTGCCTTCCTGAAGAATGTCTTTGACATAGCTGGTCCCAGCTTCCACTCAACAGCTCCCTGGCCTCTGGTACCATTCCAACCTATTTCAAGCACGCAGTGGTGCAGCCCGTTGTGGGAAAAAACAAAAAACAAAAACAACATGTAGACCATACCTTACCTAGTAACTATAGACCTATTTCTAAACTTCCATTCCTGTCAAAGGTTCTCGATAAGGTTATTCTCAGTCAATTGCTGCCCTACCTACACCAAAACAACATCTTGGAAAGATTTTTGGTCAAGTTTTAAGAATTGAGGCATCTGGGTAGCGTAGCGGTCTATTCAATTGCCTGCCAACACGGGGATCTGGGTTCAAATCCCCATGTTGCCTCCAGCTTGGTCTGGTGTTCCTACAGACATAATTGGCTGTGTCTGCAGGTGGGAAGCTGGATGTGGGTATGTGTCCTGGTCGCAGCACTAGCGCCTCCTCTGGTTGGTCAGGGCGCCTGTTTGAGGGGGAGGGGGAACTGGGGGAATAGCGTGATCCTCCCACGTGCTACGTCCCCCTGGCGAAACTCCTCTGTCAGGTGAGAAGAAGCGGCTGGTGACTCGACATGTATCGGAGGAGGCATGTGGTAGTCTGCAGCCCTCCCGGATCAGCAGAGGGGGTGGAGCAGAGACCGGGACGGTTCGGAAGGGTGGGGTAATTGGCCAAGTACAATTAGGGAGGTAAAGAGGGGGGAAAAAAAAGAAAAAAAAGAGAGAGAAAAGTTTTAAGACTTATCATATCACAGAGTCTGCCTTGCTGAAAGTATACAATGACCTGCTCCCCTCTATCAACTCCGGTGACTGCCATTCTAATTCTTCTTGACCTCAGCGCGGCAGTCGATATTGTGGATCATGTCATTTTTAGACCATCTCTAGTACAGGGTCGGTGTTGATGGCTCTGCCTTGAAATGGTTCAAATCCTACCTCAAAATTAGAAGCTTCTCCATTAACATTCTTTTCTCTATATACATGCCCCCCCTCGGTCAAATCATTCAGAAATATAACATTTCCTTCCACTGTTATGCTGACGACAGTCAGCTTTATCTCCCCCTGAAACCAAACGATCAGTCCAATCTAGTAAGTCCCTTGAGCTGCCTTGAGGACATAAAATGCTTGGATGGCACAAAACCTCCTGAAGCTGAGTTAAGGCAAATATAAAGTTGTGCTATTTGGCCCCCCTGACTCCGTTAAAGTGTTTACCAACTGTCTTGGCAAACTGTCTACCCTTGTCAAACGTCATGTCAAAAACCTTGGTGTGATATTTGATTCAGCCTTCAAGTTTGACAAGCATGTTAATGCAATAGTGAAAGCCAGTTTTTTCCAACTTTGTACTATTGCCAAATCAAGCCATTTCTCTCTTTTAAAGCTCTCGAGAAAGTCATCCACACTTTAATATCCTCCTGCTTGTAGGGATGGGTACCGAAACCCAGTGTTAAACGGACACTGGTGCTAAATGATTAAATACTGCAGTATTGATAAGCTCCAATGTTAACGGTTCTGTTATCAATGTTGGAAAAATTAAGGAAATAAATTTCCTTTTTGTTTAGGCTACATAAATGTTATCTTGCACTTTTTTCCCTCACCAACTCCGTTTCTACTTTGTAATAAGATTAAGAAACTTGTCTACGATGCATTTTCGCTGTTCCCAATCCAGAAGAGAAATCTCTCCTCTGAGCCTGTCGTATGTGCGAGCTGAGGGACACACACACACACACACACACACACACACACACACACACACACACACACACACACACACACACACACACACACACACACACAGAGCCTAATCTTAGTGCTCTTAGTGACAATGGCGGAGAGAACTGAATGGTCAGAGGTTTGGTATACGTCGCTTGAGTCGATGCTGACAAGCTCGTTGCCATAAATGCAACAAGTCTTTTGCATGTAAGGGCGGAAACATAATCAATCTTTCGAAACATCTAGAGAAAGTGCATCACATCAAACATAGGTGGAGAAATGCACAGTTTTCGACTCCCCAGCTTGTAGTTAATTTCTCGTTGCCCCACCCACCTCAGATGTTATGTATGCTAGCAGCCTAGAGCCCACACGGAGTTAACTAAATTATACAAACGTGGGTTAATGGTTCAAAGTAACACTCTGTGCAGACACAAGAGAATAAATCAATGTTAATTTTGTTAATTTGTTTTGTTTTTTTCTCCGAAAACAACAAAAAGAACCCAGTAAGAGTACTGTTAAAAGTACTGGATCAATAAGCGGTATCGGTAGGAGTAGTAGTACCGTTAAAACCGTAACGATACTCATCGCTACCCGCTTGGACGATTGCAGCTCCACGTGTATTGGGATTAGTCAGCCATCCCTGTCCTGCCTGCAACTGGTCCAGAATGCTGCAGCCAGGTTCCTGACAGGTACCTGGAAGAGGGACCATATTAGTCCTGTACTGGCCTCTCTCCGCTGGCTGCCTGTGCGGTTCAGAATTGATTTTAAGGTTCTTCTGTTTGTTTATAAAGCCCTAAATGGGCTGGCCCCCTCCTGTATCGCAGACCCTCTATCCTACTTCCGGGTCCTTCAGGTTGGCTGACTTGGGACTCCTGGCTGTTCCGCAGTCTAAACTTGAGCTTGGGGGTGACCGCACCTTTACGGTTGCAGCTCCTAGCCTAGACTATGGAACAGCATTCCCTCGATATCAGCTATGCCCCCTCCATCGTCTCCCGGCTCAAAACTTTATTTTATTCACTAGCGTTTAAAGCCTCCTGATGTGGCTGATTTCTGGCTTGTGCCTATTCCCGTGTGTTAGTTATTCATGTCCACGAGCTATGTGCCCTGTTCTTTATGTCGGTGTTTCTTATATTTGATTTGTAGCTACCTGCTCTGGTCTGCACAGCACTTTGGTCATCGTGGGTTGGTTTTAAATGTGCTTTACAAATAAATTTGACTTGTATATGTTTAGAAGACGGTATACAAAAGAATCCCACTGTCTTATGTTTTTATATTTGTCTTTGCTATTTTTAACTTTTCATACGCTTTCTTATATTACATAGGCTTTATTGGCATTAATTAATATTTGCACTAATTCTACATACCAAGAATGATCTTTTAATTACATTTAGATCTCCAGACTTGTATTCTTTTGAATTTTGCGTGTGTGAGATATATATATATATATATACACACACACACGTGTGTGTGTGTGTGTGTGTGTGTTTGTGTGTGTGTATATATATATGTATATCATTTTTTTCTGAAACCATCAATGGTGTTTCATACCTGTTTTATGCCATAAGCAATCATCAGCTGTCAATAAAGTAGCTTTATTGACAGCTGATGATTGTGATGATTGCTTATTATAAAGAATTTACTTGACTCGCTGGATTATTTTGCTCCCTATTTGTTGAGCACTTCCCCTACTGTTGAGTGTTTCTTTTAACAAAGTTGGATACATGTAATGTAAACAACCTTCGTAAACCGTATTATGTCTGATGTGAGCAATCCACCAAACCCAAAATATTCCCTTTGTGTGAAAACACTTCTCAGTTAAAGTTAAACTGGTTCTGATCCTGATTCTGATAGGTACTTGGAGCAGGGCCTGTGTCGCTATGGGGCCCAGTGTACATCAGCCCATTCCCAGGAGGAGCTGATGGAGTGGCAAAAGCGTTACGCCTCACGCCTCATCCGCCTGAAGCAGCAGCAGGAGAGCAAGCACTTTACCGAGAACTACATGGAGACCCTGATAGAGAAGTGGATGAACTCCCTTTCCCCAGAGAAAGTGGTGGGTGGCTCTTGTAAAGGGTCTGACAGATCTGCCCAGATGAAACTCGGCAGGGAGAGCAAGGCTCACACTGCTATGATTGGATGTTTTATTCCATAAAAAGAAAATAGTGCTTAAATTCAGTTTGGATGAAACACCACATTCCAGCGCTGACTTTGTAGACCAGTAGGAGTAGTAATCAACCCAGGGCCTCAGTCAGTAGCTTCAGTCAGTAGCCTCTGCAGCAGTGTTTGCCAGCTGTATGGCGCTGACAGCTTTGTTAATATAGGTTTTTAATCAAGCCAAACCAGAGGTGGCAATATTAATGGACATGGATGTCATTCATTGGGTAACCACATCAGTCAAGCTGGCGATTTAAAACAAATTAATAGCCACAGTGGGAATGCCAGGAGTCTGTTTACGACTAACCCTGGCTCGTGTGTACTTGCTGATGATTCTAAAAAAATACAGTGAGTTAGGGCTTCCAGGTAGCATAGTGGTCTATTCCGTTGTCTACCAACACAGGGATTGCCGGTTTGAATTCCTGTGTTACCTCCAGCTTGGTCTTTTATGATAATGATGGGCATCACGAATCCAAACATTGTACAACTTGATTTCACTGATAAATTCCCTTCTGCTGAGCTGTAGGTGTGAACGCTGGTGAAATCAGCTGTTATATTGATGGGATGGAAGAAGGCCTTGATAAATATGGCTCTTTATAGCACAACCAATGAGTTTGATGCTCTACTTGTGTGGGTCCACACATCCGCACTCAGATGTACAGCCCCCTATCTTTGACCTGGAGTGTGTTTTCATCCAAGCATTTGTATGTAAATCATAGTTAATAGAATAAGAAAGAACATGTAAACAATGTTGAAAAATGAATCACCTTTTGGAAGGCCACTTCTTTTCTCAGTTGTGTTTGTTCTGACTTAGCAGTGATCCATATTCAGAGAGCCTCTTTATTTTTCATTTAATCTAGGTGATTGATAGCACGTTTTACCATTTTCATTTATTGATTTTATTGGCATTTCAGAAATTCTCTTGAATTTTTACTGTCTCTTGGGTAGAAAATGGCTTTTGTCTGGGTTTTCTATTGCTGAAGTGTTTTGTTTGTTTCCACTTTCTTTTTTGATGAGGTGTTATAAGTAGTCCCTTGCAGGATTTTTGATTTTGCTCTTAACCTCACCAGCATTTTTGTCATCATTTTTTATGGTCATATATTCTATTATATTTAAAACTTAACGTGGGTGGCGCAGTGGTTACCGTGGCCACCTCACACCAAGAAGGTCCTGGGTTTGAGCCCCAAAGTAGTCCAACCTTGGGGGTCATCCTGGGTCGTCCTCTGTGTGGAGTTTGCGTCTTCCCCTTGTCTGTGTGGGTTTCCTCCAGGGGTCCGGTTTCCTCTCACAGTCCAAAGACATGTAGGTCAGGTGAATTGGCCATATTAAATAGGCTGCAGCATCCCCGCGGCTCTGAGAGCAGGATAAGCGGTTCGGATGATGGATGGATGGATTAAAACTTAGCACTGAATATCGAATCTAAATGTTCTATTCTATAACATGAGCATTATTATATATATTCTATAAATATTAACTTTCAATTACTCTGTTCTGTCACTTTGAAATATAACTCTGTTGACCAACAATTTAGCAGTAAGACACTGTATTTTATTGTGGAAGGCACAACATATGTGGCCAATTTGTCTAGAACTGATGCAGCAGGTTGCTTCTATTTTTGTTTGTTACATTTGAGGCTCAGCATTTTCGGTTTTTATTTTTCAAAGCCATCCAGCATGCTGAATTTCGCTACAAGAGGACACTGTTATATAACCTCACACGAACAGGAACAACTTTTGGATCCGTGGAAACATAAAATCCGGGTGAAAACCAGTTTAAACCAATCTGCTCCTTTTAAAAAATCGGGGTATTTTTCGGTGAAAATCGGTAAAAACCGAAAACACTGAGCCTTGGTTTCAGTGAAGAAATATATGTATGTAGGTCATGTAATCCGTATGGACTATGCTTTGTAAAAGTAGTATTCAAGACATCTTGTGAGACCCATTTTTGATCATTTGTTGTGTGTCACCCAAATGCATTTGTGTCTTCCTGTAGCTAAGTGACTATTTGGAAGGAGTAAACGTTGAAACCAGCTCCAGCCTTTCCGTGACCGTCACCACCAAGAAATCCTTTCACTCCTGGACCTTCTCCTTGTTCTGCAAGGTAATAAGAAAAGGGAAATGGCAAGTCCAAACAAACTGATGTAGTTGTCATACAAACAGACGGTACTTAGAGTTAAGGCCTTTGCACACCAATTCCATATTTTTCTTCATGGTCCATCAGCTCAAAAGAAAACACATCTCGCAGCTTATTGATGGAGTCAAAAAACCTGAGACAGTCAGCACTGTTCAGAAAACATGTAGGATGGCTGACTTGTTTTGGAGTCGGTGTATCGACTTAACAGACAAAACGTTGGGTTGTAAGGGCGCCCGGGTGGCATGGCGGTCTATTCCGTTGTCTACCAACACAGGGATCTTCGGTTCGAATCCCCGTGTTACCTCCAGCTTGGTGGGGCGTCCCTAAAGATACAATTGGCCGTGTCTGCAGGTGGGAAGCCGGATGTGGGTATGTGTCCTGGTGGCTGCACTAGCGCCTCCTCTGGTCAGTTGGGGCACCTGTTCGGGGGGAGGGGGAACTGGGGGTAATAGCGTGATCCTCCCACACGCTACGTCCCCCTGGTGAAACTCCTCACTGTCAGGTGAAAAGAAGCGGCTGGTGACTCCACATGTATGGCAGGAGGCATGTGGTAGTCTGCAGCCCTCCCTGGATCGGCAGAGGGGGTAGAACAGAGACCGGGACGGCTTGGAAGAGTGGGGTAATTGTCCGGATACAATTGGGGAGAAAAGGGAGGGGAAAATTCCACCCCCCCCCCAAAAAAAACCCCAGCTTAAGCAGGTTGAGAAGAGAAAAGTAAAAGTTAGAGAACGACAAGAAGTTCTGGGCTTTTTGTTGACATTGATAGGTGCTCATGTAGCAGATGCTTTTGTCCAGAACCACTGACAACCACGTCAGTTATTAGCAGATACATCTGAATGTTACCAACATGGCATCATGGAATGCTACATAGTAATTGTATCATAGAAGTAGTAGAAGTACATTTTCAGAGTACATAGTAATAATCGTATCATTAAAAAAAATTTTTTTTTTGGGTTGTATTTATTTTCTGATGTGCAACAGTTTTGAAAAATTCAGATTTACTGTGCAAAGGCCTTTAGTCCTTCAAAGTCATTCGTGAAATGCACAATGATACAGCGGGCGAAATTATTAAAAAAATACACTTTTATTTGACACAACCTTTCATTAACAGAAAACGTCAGTTTGCTTAGAAGTCTCTTGCCTCCAGTACAAAAGAAAAATCACGGTTCAGTTTCTTTGTGACTCAGTTGAAATACACTTTGCTCGTGTCTCCATAACTAGCCGGCCAGAAAGCTGTACCGCATCGCCCTTCTCTACGATGCCCATCGACCTCACTTCTTTATCACGGGGGTGTCAGCCGGGGAGCGGCTGCAGGCTGTCCCGAAAGGCTGTCAAGAGTGGACAACAGGAGAGGACGCGGCAGGTACCTCACAACCAAATGTCCCCTCCTGTTTGTTGTTTTTCTTCCCAAGCCTATTCAGGCAATCCTAAGTCGTTCATATCAGGGACTAAACTTTCCCTGGCTCTGTTATTTCCTGGTTGAGTGTGGAGTCATGTTTTTAGCCTTATGAAAGACAAGTTGCACGATTATCTTTTATCTTGACATGCACTTTCTGTATGTGGTTGTGTAAGTGAAAGTTTGTGTAACTTCTGTCGCTTATCTCTATTTAACTTATTGATTTTTTAAGTTAGAGAGTTTTCTGATTTTCTCAGCTTTATATGTACATGGAATGTGTGGTGTTTTTGGCAGTTTATCATAATTTTAGTTCACAGTAACGTCTGTTATTTGTGTTGTTACTCATAGTGAGCCCAGTATTTTTGAAGGATATCTGTACCAACATGATGTGATATAAAGCATGTAAAAGTTATTTTTTGTTTCATGCATTGTCCAGTCTGCCTCATGTTGCGCAATTCCGTTGCTCCACTGAGATTAATGAAGCTTACCTTTTTTACCTTTCTCGTGTTTCTCTTTTGTTTTTTAATTAAAAGCACCTGAAATAAACTTGTTTGCTTTTGCAGCAGACAATGGTTTGGACCACTGTATCTACAAGGTAGCAGTTGGTTTCAGCACCGAGATCTTTGGCACCTTCAGACAGACAATTGTGTTTGACTTTGGTTCGGAGCCCGTGCTGATGCAGCGTATCATGGTGGATGCTGCCTCCATTGAAGGTATACTAAGATTGCACAAGAGGGTATAAAGCGGTCCTTGGTGTATGCAGAAAGTATGACTGGCATTGTGGAATCTGGCTTTAAATTCAGTTCTCCAGGAACTGTGAGGTTTTGAGAAAATCAACAGAAATGATACGAGATTTTACTTTTGTCATATATTTTGTGAATGCGGATAAACATCAGTCCCTCCGACCCTTTTTCGTTCCCCTTTTCCAGATCTGGAACATCTGATGGCCGCAAGACAGCAGCTCCTGATGACTGCCAAGCGCTGGGACTCGTCCTGCAAGACCATTGTGGAGTTCAGCCCCAATGAGACCATGGCCGAGCTGGAGCGCAGCCTCCTCTCCCGCTACCAGATCCCTCTATCGGCCGACCAGCTCTTCACTCAGTCAGTCTTGGATAAGTCCCTAACCAAAGACAACTACCAGGCCCGCCTCCATGACCTGCTCTATATAGAGGAGATCGCACAGTACAAGGAAGTCAGCAAGTGAGTCCTGAAAAGAGCAGTCCTGAATGCAGCTCATCTTTTTCTGCTGCACATGTGAATGAGATGACATATGGTTTAATGGTGGTGGCACGGTGGCGCAGTGGTTAGCACGGTCGCCTCACAGCAAGAAGGTCCTGGGTTTGAGCCCCAGGGTAGTCCAACCTTGGGGTTGTCCCGGGTCGTCCTCTGTGTGGAGTTTGCATGTTCTCCCCGTGTCTGCGTGGGTTTCCTCCGGGTGCTCTGGTTTCTTCCCACAGTCCAAAGACATGTAGGTCAGGTGAATTGGCTGTACTAAATTGTCCCTAGGTATGAGTTTGTGTGTGTGCGTCTGTATGTCAGCCCTGTGTGACGGTCTGGTGGCCTTTCCAGGGTGTCTCCTCGTTTGCCACCCAGTGACTGCTGGGATAGGCTCCAGCATCCCTGCAACCCTGACAGCAGGATAAGCGGTTCAGATAATGGATGGATGGATGGATGGATGGATGGTTTAATTGCAGCTTGTGACATGTACAACCTAGGCTGATCCACATTGTGTTCTGTTGTTAATGTTAACAGGCAAAACTGTCCTGTGTGTGTTCGCTGTCATCAATGAAAATAACCAGTAGCTGAAGAAAGTACAGCAGTGTAGCTTGAGCTGTGATTTAGCCCTTGTGCAGCTGGTTGCATTTAGGCCTACGATGCTACACTCGGATATTTCAGCCATCTGGACATCCTAATGTGGAACACATTAAAGGTGTTTAGTGATGTGAAAATCTAGTTATGTGAGACTTTTAACCACCACAAGGTGTCAGACTTGGTCTTCGGTCTGTAGTGAAAGTAACACGTGTGTGTCTGTGCACACATGCTGTGTGGGTTAGTTTTTATGACCACATCCACATGTATGTCAGTGCCTCAAACACTGCTGTGCTGTCTGTCAGAGCTGTTTGATAATGCACATCTCTGAGGTGGCTCCTTGGAGGGTTTCCACAATAGTAGTGAGTCATTTCTCATTTCTTTCTAAAGAACTGAAGCTAATTTCATGTGCCGTTTTTTCTGGTGTAGCATTTACAGTTCAATACCTGCTGCTCTTAAGATGAAAGGTGAAAGCAGGCTGAGCCTTTAAGGGAGATGGGGATGCCGATTACTAATGAAACCTAATCCTCAAACAGAAAATCTCACACTCGGTAACAGGGGTAGAGCAGTTGCCTCCACCCCAAACCCCTTCATCTCTTTTTTCCCTTTTACCCTTTCACCTGACTTTTGTTGTTGATTGACGTGGCTACGGCTTGTACCATGGATCCGTATCGGTTCTTAACTGTCAAATCATCCTATCATCGGTTACGTTGCTCAGTGTACATATGGATCATCTTTATTACACACATCTGTGCTCGGTCAGGTGTCTTGGGCTTCACATGGGTTAAGATGTAGTTTTTGTCTGAATATAGTCCCCCCCCCCCCTTTCTCCCCAATTGTACTTGGCCAATCACCCCACTCTTCCCGAGCCGTCCCGGTCGCTGCTCCACCCCCTCTGCTGATCGGGGGCAAATGAGGGCTTGGCAAATCCTAAAATCGGTTGATTGAGTTTTAAACTATCTATTTCAGCCCATCGGGTATTTCTTGATTAATGTGTGTGTCAGTGTTCTAAAAGCCCAATTCGACACAGATGTCACCCATATTTTTTGGCTCTTTCAATAACTTCATATGATCCCAAATTAGTATGAGAGACTCTTCTGTAAAAGCCCTCACCGTGTGTGGTCTTTTCTCAGGTTCAAACCCTGTCTACGCTTTTAAAATAGTTTGATTGCCTCGAGATCACTTATGAAACCTCTCGGTCTCTCTTTATCTCGAAATAGTTCCCTCTGATAGAATTGGTAATAAGGTGATGCAAAGTAACCACAAATATCAAAAGTTGTCTTTTAATGGCACCTTGTTGCCACCTGTTGAGTTCCAACTAGAGGACTGCATTGAGATTTGGATCCTGCAGGTCCCGCGGGACCCAATGCAGATCTTGCAGGAGCAGGGGAGTTTTAACTGTGCTGCGGGTGGGAGCAGGCGGTCGAAAAATAAACTGCAGGTCCTGGGATTTGTGGTTAGTGCTAACCAGAAAGATGGAGTCAACAAATGAAGTTGAAAAGAGGATCAAAGTAGGTCATTACAATGCAGAAGCAAAGCATATCATTTCATTACGTTATTACCAACAGTGATACATCTCTTTGTCAATACTACACAGTAAAATGTGTTCTCCCTGCAGGACAGGAAAAGAAACAGTCAGTGGAACTCTGTTGTGCGGGTGTGAATGGTCAGAATGTTTGCAGGTGTGAGTAAGAGTGGACATACGTTGCGGGATGGGTGATAATGGTCAGAAATACAGCGGGAGCGGGATTAAGAAAACAGTCCCATGCAGGGCTCGAGTTCCAACAGTTGTACAATGATGTACAACAGTAGGTAGCATTTAGAATTTGATGAACATTTACTCAACATTTGTCAGATAGTGATGTTTTCTATTTTAGTTTTCTTCTTTTTCTTCGGCAGTCCATGGAAAACGATGATGACTGTGATGCAGTTTAAGCTCGGCAAGCACGCCTGTGGGCCATCAGGCCCGCATTAGAGTGACAATATGGTCCACATTTGTCACAGACGAATGTCGTTTGAGTTGGTCTGTTACAAGCTCTCCTCACAAGTGCTTTTCCCATCGAGCTCTCCTCACATCACGCCTTGCACAGTAGTTAAGACAGTCGGTGTCATGCCCCCATCGAACAGTCTCTCTGGACCTCAGAACCCATTCCTAAGCGGTACACCCTAGTGCAAGGGGCTCAGTAGATAAAGAGGTTGCCCTGCAGGGACAGCTTACTTGTCAAGTGATGCCTTCCATTGACCAACGGAGTGGTTCCTCAGCACGCCATCTGATGTTTGTGCCATTGGGCCAATAGGGCTCATGATCCTATTGGGCTCTTCTGCTGCAAACACCATCGAGTGCCCTGCTGCCAGCGCCTTCTTGGATTTGAATTCGGATTTACCTTCGCCTAGCCTTTGCCTAAAAAGGCAAATCTACAAGGCAGTAGAAACAGATGCAGATAGTGCCACCTACTACCATAATGGTAGCAGCAAAGGTTGACCTGACTTGGATTTATATTTGAATTTATATTTTAGTTTTATGGTCTTACTGGCCAATTATGGCATTGATCATGGAATTGGTAGCAAATGTACTATTGAGCCTGCGGTGTCATATAAGGCGATGAATAGCATAACCCTCTTGCAGTGAGCATTTGATAGAAACTGATGTGAAACAGTCTGGTTTCTGTGTTGCCAAGCTAGCATTTTCAAGACAATGGGGTCAGTTGTTCCTTTTGCTGTTAAGACCAGTAGCTAGATTAGGATTCA
Source organism: Lampris incognitus (assembly GCF_029633865.1). Classification (NCBI taxonomy): domain Eukaryota; kingdom Metazoa; phylum Chordata; class Actinopteri; order Lampriformes; family Lampridae; genus Lampris; species Lampris incognitus. Next base: position 2,727,142 of record NC_079215.1, on the reverse strand, counting down.
TGGAATGTTATAGTGTGTGAGTTATAAATTCATGTGCAGCAACAGGGTAATGTGGAGAACACTTAAAGTTAATGTGAGGCTGAAAAGGAAGCTGTACAGCATGCCTGTATTAACACTAGGGCTGTCACAATTATTACATAATCATCTGATCGCAATTATTTGACCTGACCGCGATCATTGTGCATAATCGTTACAATCGTTTCCATTAATGTGTATAAAACAGCTGGATGAAACTCACAAACATGTCATGTTTCATCACTGTTTCCACCTCGTTTGCCACCGTTTGTTCTTTGACTGACGCTCTTTTAATGACGTCATCTTGTGGCGCCCCTGGCACAGGGGTGGTGAATTGACGCCAACAAACTGTTCATCTATACACGCTTATTCTATAATATTATATAACAATATCTAATATTCTATAATCTATAGTATTCTATAATATTCTATAACATTCTATAATATTCTATAACCATCTGTAATATTTTATAATATTCTATCATATTCTATAGTATTCTATAGTATTCTATAATATTCTGTAACATTTTATAACATTTTATAACATTTTATAACATTCTATAACATTCTATAATATTCTATAATATTGGACGACTTCATTTGGACGAGCGTGTGTTGACATGAACATCATGGATGTAGTTGCAGAGCCAAACAGCACAGCAGCGCTGTGCCAAGTGAAAAAGGAGAGCCCAGTAACCTGGAAGAGGCCATTTGTCAGATTTGCAGCAAAAAGGTAGAGGTCAAAAGCGCTAATACCACAGATTTAAAAACCATCTACAAATCCACCACCCCACCCAATTCACCGAACTTGGAAAGACAGCCACCGCCGAAGTTCCATCCCGGCAATTGTCTGCTCCTGAAGCTTTCGGACGAGTGTCTAAATATGAACGTGACAGTACGAGATGGTGCACGTTAACAGACAGTGTAACGCCGTATATAGCCAGAAATGTATCGGAGGAGACGTGGGTCTGCAGCCCTCCCCAGACTGGCAGAGGGGGTGGAGCAGTGACCGGGACGGCTCAGAAAATAGGGTAATTGGCCAGGTACAACTGGGGGAAAAAAAGGGAAAGGCAAAAAAAAAAAAAAAAAAAGACATCGTTAATCGTGATTATTTGTATGACAATTAAAATGTCATGATCGTGATTATTTGTATGACAGCTAAAATGTCGTGATCGTGACAGCCCTAATTCACACAGCTGGTTAAGTGAATTATACTGTCTGGGAGTTTGGTCTGTAGATTCATGGTGGCAAAACCTGCGTTCCGTTTGTCATATCCGCTCACGAGGTAGTGCAGTGTGTGATGGCACGTCGGTGAGTGCAGTGGCCCCCTCTGTGTGCCTGCTCCTCAACATGGAGGTGACCGTCACATCATGTCATCTGTTCTGGTGTGTCTGCACACACCAGAGGAGCAGCTGAACAAGTGGTTGGTGGGGCCGCTCTGATGGCCGAGCGGAATAACCCGCCGTTCTTGCAGTCCGCTCGTCACGTGGCTGAGAGGTTCGTATCCCAGACTCGCCGGAAGCGGTCACGGCCAGAGCGTCCACGGGGTAAGGCATTCATTAGCCCACCCTTACCCGAGGGATAGTGGGTGTAGCTCGGTGTAGTGTTCGGGGACTCGTCGTTCTTCAGCGACCCCTCTGGCCTATCCGGGCGCCTGCAGCCAAGCAACTGAAAGCATTCTCCCTATGCCTCCTTCGCGGCCTGAAGGTGATGCAATCCATGCGAGGAGGCTTCAGCATGGAAAATAGTGAGAGCAGCCGACACGAGTGTGAAGGAAGCTGGTGTTACGACTTTCTCCTTCCTGTGGAAACGTGAGCCGGGGGAGTTATTCGACAAGAGTTCCAGCCATATGCCATTGGGTTAATCGGGTGGGATAAGGGGAAAAACTAGAAATACATTTATTTTTAAAAAAAAATGAGTAGTTGGTGTTTTCACAGGTAACTTTGCCCTTTCAACTCACATTTTTGAAAAAGAATTGCCCACTTATGTCACTTGGCAACAGTGTTGTTACGAATACCAATAACATTTACAATAGCGTACTACAAGAGCCATATTTTGTTTGAAGTAAAAGGCTCTCCTCTAGGCCTTGTCTTACCTTTTGACGGCAGAATCCCAAACTGCCTGGCTGAAACGCGGCAGTCAATAAAAATGTCACTCAGCTGCTAAGATATGCCCGAGACATTCGCTGTACAACACGAGTGCACGAACAGGGCCCACATTACGAAGGATACTAAAAAGAGGAGCAGTTGTGCTTACAGAGCATATCTCATTGGGCACCGTGTTACAGTGTGGTGTTCATTTCAGTATCCCCGGACACAATAACCCAACAATCTAAATACATATGTAGGTTGTTGGCTGTAAATCACAGCCCAAATACAAAGTTTATCAGGCTTCTGTGTACATGGTTGTTTGTCTCACTCACCACACAGGCCCTGTTGTGTACCTGCTGACGGAGACATCCTGTAGATATAGGGAGTGTGTAACAGATACTCAGTACGTTTACATGATGTTAGGAAGTGGATTTATTGTGTTAGTGCGACTAAAACTGGACTTTTAAAACACATGTAAACGCGTTAGTCCCACTGAAGTCGCATTACATCTAGTTTCTGGAAGTGGGACTAGCACACCTAGATGATGCGGTTGGGGGTGGATTTACTGTGGCATGTGTACGCTTCAACCAGCCCTGAACTGGCCTAGGCGTTCTGCACGTGATCCATAGTTCCCGCGGCGGTCTTTCACCCGGAAGTGGAACAGCGTGGTATCAACAGTACCAAAATGGCGAGTGCTGGAGCGAGAACCACGCACTTCTGGACAGACGAGGAGACAAACTTCATGTTGTGTCAGCTGAACGAGGGGAATATCCTGAAGTACATGGATAGAAGGAGAACGCAAAATGGCGAACTATTTAAGAAAGTGGCGGAAAAGTACAATGAAAAAAAAGTATAATGAAATGTACAGCGCTGTAAAGTCGTCCATGTTTCCACCGCTCCACATGGTACCTGCCTGCCGCTTGCTAACTTGTTTGTCGCTTGTTTGGTATGTGGCGCAATAGGTCAACCAGAAGAAGGTCCAATGGCAACCAGCTGAAAGGGGGCATATCGCCACCTACTGTACCGGGTCAAACACACTTCCGTCAATAAATCGATTCTCCCCCGGTTCTTGTATACTGGGACAACTACAGTAGTCCAATTACATGGCCTAATGAAGCTATAACCGTAGCTCCACTTAACTGTGCATGTAAACGCGGTCACTGTGGATCCTACTTTTACCAACTAGACAGCCCTGTGGGCTTTCGGCCCCCTGTCCAATGCTCAGCACACTTATTAGGACAATAAGTATTTTTGTTGAAATACTCTTTCAGCTCATTGTATGTTAACCACATATGCATGTGTGTGTCCACTAGGTTCAACATCAAAGTGAACCTCCAGCTTGTAACCAGCTTCATGCTGACCGGCATCTCTGGTGGAGCCAAGTACGCCCAGAATGGGCAGCTGTTCGCCCGCTTCAAGCTCACAGAGACCCTTTCTGAGGTAACTCTAATTGAAACCCTGATTTTTTTTATTTTATTTTTTTTATGCTAGCTCTGATTAATTGATGAAAATGTTCCATATAAAGGTTTCAACACTGCAGTGAAAAATACACATTGTCACCTCGGTCTGCAGTCACATGTATAGGGTTTAACTTTTTAGCTACAATATCCTTGTACTTTCTTTGCATCAACATAAAAGTTTGACCCTGGCCTTTGGCATGCAAGTGGGGCAACAACAGTTGATTCCCTTTTTTTGCTAGCTGGAATTGCTGAATACAAAGTTTAATGTCCTTTTTAAAGAGCCCCCCCCCCCACACACACACACGTATATATAAATAATTGTCTTCTTGACTTTTTAAGTCAACTTTCTGCCTATTTTACTTTATTGTATTTAATGTAATTTTATTTTATGTGTCTGAAACTTTAAAAGTCCTTCCATTAAATATTATTCCATTTTCCCATCAACTCAGGATACACTGGCAGGCCGGTTGGTTATGACCAAGGTGAATTCGGTGCTGTTGTTGCCATTGGGCCGTGAATGGTCAAGCAGCCAGCCACCCCCTGGGGTCAAAGAGCGTGTCTACGAAGCCTTGATTGAAGAGAAGACAAAGGAATACATCTTTCTGAGGATCTGCAAGGAATGCTGCGAAGAGCTGGGCTTACAGCCTGACAGGGAAATACAGGTAAGAGGTTGCACAAGACCTCTTTGGGTCAAACAGAGAAACTATTGTAGTTGGTCAGAGAAGGTTGAATCAGTTCATCTGGACACAACGTTTATTGACAAAAATGTTTCATTACTCAACTAAGTGACCCCTTCAGTCTAAACTAACTACAGGCATCCCCACCCTTATCAACAATACGGTTGCATAACGATGGAAACCAACGACCAGTTTCATATGCAGATATGGTGTGACCATTAACTAGTTTCAATGGCCATATGTACTATTCAGACAGGATTTGGGAATGTTTGCAATCACAGCATTGTAAGATGGTGGCAGATGTACTCTTAGCCCCCCCCTTGGTTGAGGGATGGTCATTCCCTCTTAACACATACGTATGTCCTCTTTGACTCCCCATTCAGGGGAGTCAAAAAAGGCATCTATGTTAAGTCACAATACTGTGATTGCAAACATTCCCAAATCCTCTATGAATAGTACACGTGGCTCTTGAAACTCTACTTAATGGTCACACCCATATTTGCATATGAAACTGGTCGTTGGTTTCGGTCGTTATACAACTGTATGGTTTGTAAGGGGTGGGGGGATGGATACCTGCAGTCAGTTTAGACTGAAGAGTTCACTTAGTTGAGCAATGAAACGTATTTCAGGAATCAGGAACACTTTATTTGTGATTTTAACGAAACATCGTTTCCCCCAGCCCACGGCAGTGCAACACAAAGATGAGAACACATATCTAAAAACTGTAAGAACACACATATCCAAACTAACACATCTCTGAGCTAAAAAAAACAAACCAAAACAATGTCTCAAGGGAATGAACGCCAGCCAGGATGACTGTTGGAACTGCCGGTCTGCATGGGCTAATAGTTAGCTTAGCCTGCCCCACTTCCGCGTCCTGTCCGACCACCCTCGGTGCTTCCTCTTTGTGCACAGCTCCGGGCAGGGGCCGTGGTCCTTGGGTTCACTGGACGCAGCAGACCAGGCTCCCTCAGCCGATCCAACGCTAGCTCTCCCAGCCAGACACCCTCGACACACCTCCCCGCACTCCACACGACGACACCAAAAACACCACAGTCAACGCCAGGCAAGGCTGCCGCCAGACTGCCCTCGGTGTTATCGGAACTGCCGGTCTGCATGGGCTAGCAGTTAGCTTAGCCTGCTCCGCGTCTGCATCCTGTCAGACTGCCTTCAGTGTTACCTCCTCGGGCACAGCTCCGGGCAGGACCGTGGTCCCTGGGCCCACAGGACACAGCAGACCAAGCTCTCCCAGCTGATTCCAGTGCCAGCTCTCCCAGCCATCAAACGAAGACAAAACTTAGACACAGACGTGGACAAAGACACTGCATGGACGGTACTGGGTGAGGCCGCCGCAAATGTGAAATCGCGCCGCCATCTTCCCACACTGGTATTGGGTGAGTCTGCTGCAAACGTGAATTTGCGCCGCCATCTTCCCACACCAGAAGCGATATAAGCAATATAAGTGGTATCTGACAATAAACGGTGTATCCAGATGAACTGATTCAACGTTCTTTGGTGTTCTTACCTGGAATGTTGAGCATCAAGATGTTGTAGGTGGCTGTGCTCAACACGTTTGTTTTGCATAGCAATTGAGTGCGATGTCTTTGCTGGTTTTGTCCTGTGTTTGGTCTTCAGAGATTGATTAAAGCCAATGGATTGGATTTATCTTAATCACCTGTTTGATACTAATTTTTGCAATCCTAGCAGACTACATTAAAGACAAACAAAAAAATATGTTGGATTATCTTCATTAACTAGGGAAATCTTTTTTTTTTCAGTGGTAATATCTGAGATTTTTATGATTTTTGGAAATTTGAGATATTGAATTAATAGAATGTGTATGCTCATTCCAAACACTGTTTTGTCCCACAATTTGCTTGGCACATACATTGACGAGCAAATGTTTTTTTTTTTTTTTTTTTAGAAGCCTCACAGATTTCCCATAAATAAATCAATATTGATGTTTGTGATGTTAAAAATAGTATATGAGGGTAGCCTTCCTAGATGTACATAAGGGAAATGATCAGCGCTGCGTAGGAATTCCCTTTTGATTTGGTGTGGGAGCCAAATTGTGAAAGCATCAGCTGTCTCATATCACTATCAGATGATACTGAAGTGACCCCCGCTGTCACCACATTATTGGACCCAAGCTGTGGCCTGACATTAGACTGGAGAGGCCATCCTTCTTCTCCCCAATGAATGGTCAGACACTGCTTTCTTATACTGACGGCGTAAAAGGAAGCCTCTTCCTCCTTTCATCTCAGCTCTGCCACTTTCCACCATTCAGGAAGTTTAATTCAGGGTCCACCCTGTGGCTCATTTCCACCCATTGATGCTTCAGCCAGGGCAAACTTTGAAGGCAAAAGGTTCAGCTATTGATTAGCACTTAAATAAAAGGTTACGCGCTTTCAGAAGGCTGGAGAAAGTCATGAGAAACCTGTCTGTGAGCACGGGTGAGAATGTTGGGAATAATATCCATGCCCGTATATTTGTTTTAATGGCACAGTGTTCCCATGGTTTCTGAGAAATCCCCTGTATCTTGCAGGGGACCTGCTTGTTACCCCCCACCCTACCCTCAGGGGTTCCTTTGAGTTTTTTGGGGTTTTTTTTCTCCTCAACTGTATCTGGCTAATTACCCCACTCTTCCGAGCTGTCCTGGTCACTGCCCCACCCCCTCTGCTGATCCGGGGAGGGCTGCAGACTACCGTGTGCCTCCTCCGATACATGTGGAGTCACCAGCTGCTTCTTTGACAGTGAGGAGTTTCACCAGGAGGAGGTAGTGCATGGGAGGATCATGCTGTTCTCCCCAGTTCCCCCTCCCCCCATGTGTTTTATGGGCGCTAGTGCAGCAACCAGGACACATGCCCACATCCGGCTTCCCGCCTGCAGACACGGCCAATTGTGTCTGTAGGGACACCCGACCAAGCTGGAGGTAACACAGGGATTTGAACTGGTGATCCCCGTGTTGGTAGGCAACGGAATAGACCGCTGCGCTACCCGGACGCCCAGGGGTTCCTCGGCGTTTTTTCCCAACATCCCTCATTCTGCCATCACAAGAAAAGTCTGTCTGTCTCCTTCCTTTGCAGCTACATCTGCATTTGCATGGATGCTACAATTTCAATTTACAATTTCAATTCTCTAGTCTTCTTTGTGTGCTCACTGTTTTTCAAACATCCTTTATGTCATCCCATCTCATCCCTCTCTCTTGCTCTCTCTCTCTCTTTCATTCTTTTGATGTTTTGCTCTCGCTCTCGCCGTTTCTCTCACTTTCTACTTTTTAATCCCCACTTTCTCTTCACTCTGTCCTGTTGCCTCCCTCCCGCTGTCCTTCGTCCCTGTGTTTTATGAACCGCGGGTACTTTACCTCATTTCAAGTTCAGCTGTTAGGAGCCAGTGTCTATGTAAATAATAATGACCGAGGCCTGAAATGGTGGAAACAAAAGCATAGCGTGCTCAAACAACCTGTCTGGGCCCTTGTTAAAACGGGTCTCTATGGAAATGAAAACATAATTGGGAGATTTGTTTGAGGTTTTTGTTTATACTTGCACGGTACGGCAGGTATGTTTTTATGTATTTTAGTGTGAAAGCTACTGGCAGTCTACTCTGGGGTTATGGAAAAAACAAACTTGAAGGGTTACATTTTGTTTCATGTGCTCGAGACTATTGCTGCTTTGCTAGCTAGGTGCAGTTGTTATGAAAAAATGCTTTGGTGGACATGGCCATGATGGGAGCGACTAGGACACATACCCACATCCGGCTTCCCACCCGCAGACACGGCCAATTATGTCTGTAGGGACGCCCGACCAAGCCGGGGGCAACATGGGGATTCGAACCAGCGATCCCCATGTTCGTAGACAACGGAATAGACCACCCTGCCACCCGGATGCCCCATTACTCTATTCTATTCTATTCTATGTCAACAAAGCCTTTACCAGTGACAAACTCATACGGCCGAATATCTCTACAGCAAAGTGCAACACATTTCCTGGTAGTATCTTGTTTAATGTGTGCAGGAAGAAGTGTTTAATCTTTGAAGGAGAGCTTACTTTTACTGGGGAGAATGGAGCAGGTATGTCACCTCAACCCAGAGGTGCCAAATTTGTGCCTGTTGAAGATCAGTTCCTTTGCAGATTTGATGCAACTAACAAAGTCCTGTTCGTTTCCATCTTTGTCAGTAACAACAGAAATTTTTCCAAATGTCAGATTTGTGTTGCTTTTCTTTTCTTTTTTATTGTAATGACCTGCTCTGATCTTGCTTTTCAACTTAATTCGTGACTCCATCCTTCTGGTTAGCGCTAGCTATATTCTGGGAGCCACAATTTATTTTTTGACCGTCCGCTCCCACCCACAGCAAAGTTAAAACTGACTGCTGTCGTGAGATTTGCATTCCCAATGTAGTCCTCTAGCACAGTATTTTCTGAATCACAAGATTAAACAGTGCCATTTATTGGCCGCAGTTTAAATGCAATGTATTCGTCCGACAAAGTGACATTGTATAAGTTACTCTGGAATATAAGTCGCAGGACCAACTAGACGAGTGACAGTGACTTCTTGTGCGGGAAAGACGGTATTTGAGTTATGTATGGTGATGCCCTGTGATGGCCTGGCGGCCTGTCCAGGGTGTCTCCCCGGCTGCCACCCAATGACTGCTGGAATAGGCTCCAGCATCCCCGCGACCCCGAGTGCAGGATAAGCGGTTAAGACAATGGATGGATGGATGGTGATGTCGGAACTGCCAGTTAAAGCTTCATTGAGTGAGGATGGGATTGATGAGCTTGTCTAAATAACTGATGGGTTTGGTTGGTCCATCAGTTAATGGACATATGTATTCTCTGCCAGATTGGGCTGACATTTAATTTGACAAATGAAATGACCTGACTTTCATTGTGTCAGGTATCCATGGCAACAGAGCACAGATACAGATGAATTGATCGGCTGCGTGACTGATTTATTTGATTGATTGGTAAACTGATAATGCTGTCTGTGTATCAGGTGGAGCTCCAGTTTCAGCTGAACAGGTTACCACTGTGTGAGATGCACTACGCTCTGGATCGCATCAAAGACAACACCATCTTGTTTCCTGATGTTGCCCTCATCCCCACCATCCCCTGGAGCCCCAACAGGTAGGTCTGCAACTACACACACAAAGTTCTGACATGTTTGTGTTCACAAACCCTCACTATTGCAAATGTGAAATATGCTTCTAAGGGGCAGAACCCTCCCTAACACCTACATGTCAAATTGGCTTGGCAAATACCTACACTAAGGGAATAGACTTTAAACTTTAATGTTCCCAAGGGGAAATGCCTTTCCACAGCACTGTACACATCAGACAACAGTACATACAACAGCACACCGTAGCAACCTACAATGACAGACAGCAGTACACACTCAGGCCTGTTCGGCGAGGCCTATTGTTTTCAGTGGCTGGGATCAGGCTTTTCCCGAAGCGAATCAAAATCAAATAGTGCACAGTGAAGAAGGATGACTGACTGGAGTTAGGCTTGCTTACTGGGTTTCCATTCTGAAAAGCTTGCAGGCTCTCAGCTTTAGATAGCTTCCTGTGAAGCTGAAAAGATGTTGGGAGTAATCTTTATTGACAAGAACCAAAGTCTAACATAATCCCCCCCCTGATTTTCATGGCTGCTGCTTTATCTTGGGTGTAGAATATGATTGCCACAGGGTCCTGTTTTAATTGGAGTTTGGATAAGTATAAGGTGTTTAGTGAACCAAGGCACAAGGGAGTAAGCTTTGCTTAAACCTCAAGCTTTCCACTTTTTCTTGTGTCAACTGCAAGAACTGAAAAAAAATTAATGTTGGTCCTCACAGTTTAGCCATGAAGACCAGTCTGTCTTCCATGTTTTCAGTGAATCAACCCACTCATTATTGGCATATTTTGATGTGATCCGAAGTGCTGGACAGAAAAGGGCGGGGGCGTGACATAATTTGGTTGGTTTTAGCAGTGGTATGTAAGCCTTCGTGGCATGTCTGTGATTGGATTGCATATGTGACAAAACAATAAACCATATATCTTAGTTTTTTTTAATGTGTATGTTTTTGCGGTTTTAGACGCTATTTCATAGGAAAGTCGAGATTGACAGGAAATGGTGAAGGAATCGGAGCCGGATTCAAACTCGGGATGCTCCAATCAGGCCTGAGCTCACACAGTATATGATTAACTGGTTTGCACCATAATGCCCCCATCGTATCTTCATTTTCATTCCAATATCAGTGTGTAAGGTTTTATTGGGAGATCCGCCTGTATTGAACTGAATGATTTCACAACGAATACCACCGCCGCCTTTGTAAGGTGCCACAACTGAAACTAGATCTGGTCAGTCCTCTGTGCTGAAGACAAGAAACTGCCTGTAGAGCTTCAAGATGAAGTTCTAGGCAAGCAAAAGGGTGGAGAAGGTATAAAAAGGTTGGCAAAGCTTTGAACCTTTCAAGGAGCACCAAAAATTATATTGTAACAAAACCGATGAAATATGGCACAATCCAAAGTGCTGAGGCTGTAGTACCGGACCGAGCAACCGAAACCCATAAACATCTGTCAGACGTGAACAAATAGCTGCTGCAACGCTCAGGAGTTGCAAAGCTCATTGGCTGAAATGGGGAAACCGTTCAGAGGTCAACAGTCTCTTCTGCACATCCTCTTTGGGAGAGTGGCAAGAAGGAAGCCATTTCTCCTGTAAGGCCATCATTAAGTCACGCCTGGAGTTTGCTAGAAGCCATATAACAAAGTCGGAGACCCTCTGGAGTAAGATGTAGCGGTCTGGTGAGACTGATGTTGAGCTCCTTTGCCTGAAAACAAAGCGCTGTTTGGTTCAAACCAATCATTGCCCAAATGTTCATGGAGCAGTTGGCAAAAATGATTAAACCCCCTTCTGCAAAGTTCACACAGCTATACCCTGAGAAGACTCGTAACTGCTGAAAGCATACCTACAAAGTACTTTGTAAGTTACCTAGGGCCCCAGTCTTGGAAAAACAAATGGTCCTTATAAATATTAATTGGCTCATAAATGTTTGGAATCCATTGTGCTAGTGAAGGGAGAAGGAAAGATTTTGATAGGTTAAAATTTGGAGCTGCGGCAGGAACATGTGAGAAAGTTCTAGGGGGTGAATACTCTCTTGAAGGAATTATATTTTGTTTGGTTACTCTGGGGGCAGCACGGTGGTGCAGTGATTAGCGCGGTCGCCTCACAGCAAGAAGGTCCAAAGACATGTAGGTCAGGTGACTCGGCTGTACTAAATTGTCCCCAGGTGTGAACGTGTGTGTGTGTGTGTGTGTGTGTGTGTGTGTGTGTGTGTGTGTGTGTGTGTGTGTGTTGGCCCTGTGTGATGGCCTGGCAGCCTGTCCAGGGTGTCTCCCCGCCTGCTGCCCAGTGACTGCTGGGATAGGCTCCAGCATCCTTGTGACCCTGAGAGCAGGAGAAGTGGTTTGGATGATGGATGGGTGGAAACTTGATTGAGAGTCACTGTTTGCACCTTGTGCAGTAAAGGCACTTGACTGAAAGGGGAGTGTGGGAGTCTTGTACTCGCCGACAAGGTCAAGAGGGGGATGGCAAACTATCCAAGTTGTTTTTCTTTAACTATAAGAACGGTTTCCTTTATTCAAGAAAGAGAAAAGTTGCAGTCCAAGGCCCTGTACAATTTACTGTGCAGATTAATGTTGCACCAGTAATATTTCAAGAAGCGGATGTTTGATGACAGTAACAGTGTACACGGACACAGTGTGATACACACACCTCACTGTGCTCTTGCTGGTGTGCGTTGTGATGTGTAAGATTAACCAGTGCCCACTTCAGCAGTTCATCAAGATGTTGGTTATAAAAACAACAATTAATAGACTAATTAATTGATTAATTGGGGGGGGTAAGGATTTGTGTTGCTCCCAACTGAATCAGGAGATAAGACATTACTGGATCACGTGCCAGCTTCTCACCCCAAACAAGCACCGACAAGGATTTCATGATGAGAACAAGGGTAAACTTGCTTTCATATGTGTCAAATGCTCAACATAGGGACGGCAGTTCGAATCCCCGTGTTACGTCCGGCTTGGTCGGGCGTCCCTATAGACACGTGTCTACGGGTGGGAAGCCGGATGTGGGTATGTGTCCTGGTCACTACACTAGCGCCTCCTCTGGTTGGTTGGGGCGCCTGTTCGGGGGGAGGGGAAACTGGGGGGAATAGTGTGATCGTCTCACGTGCTATGTCCCCCTGGTGACACTCCTCACTGTCAGGTGAAAAGTGGCTGGTGACTCCACATGTATGGGACGAGACATGTGGTAGTCTGCAGCCCTCCCCGGATCAGCAGAGAGGGTGGAGCAGCGACCGGGGCGGCTCGGAAGAGTGGGGTAACTGGCCGGTGACCAAAAAAAAAAAAAAAAAACTTCAAATGACAAGGTATGACCTGGAAATAAATCAGATAAACTGGCGACATTTTAGCTGCCAGCATGCCAGAGGTGTGTGGTAGTGATGCTGGTAGTGATGCTGGTGCTGACCCGTATTCACCTAGCTGGCTAATAATGATTGCAGACTTACATTCTGGCAAGCCCAGAGAAAAAAGGAGCACAGAGGAAAGTGTTTTTCCAACCCTGTTTCGTCTTTTGATTGTTGCATTTGGGCTAAAATCACCTTCTTCTTTTCTTTAAATTTCCCTCCTTTTTCTCCCCAATTGTATCTGGCCAATTACCCCACTCTTCCGAGCCGTCCCGGTCTCTGCTCCACCCCCTCTGCCGATCCAGGGAGGGCTGCAGACTACCACATGCCTCCTCCCATACATGTGGAGTCACCAGCCGCTTCTTTTCACCTGACAGTGAGGCGTTTCACCAGGGGGACGTAGCGCGTGGGAGGATCACGCTATTCCCCCCAGTTCCCCCTCCCTCACCAAACAGACGCCCCAACCGACCAGAGGAGGCGCTAGTGCAGCGGCCAGGACACATACCCACATCCAGCTTCCCACCCACAGACATGGCCAATTGTGTCTGTAGGGATGCCCAACCAATCTGTAGATAACACCGAGATTCGAACCGGCGATCCCTGTGTTGGTAGGCAACAGAATAGACCGCTATGCTACCCGGACGCCCCTAAAATCACTTTTAGTTGGAGATCAGAGATGGATCTCTCCTCCCTGCTTACTACCCCACTTCCTGATCACATTCACTCTTGCATGTAGTGACAACACACACACACACACACACACACACACACACACACACACACACACACACACACACACACACACACACACACACACCTTCCCCTCCCTCGACAGAGGACTCCCAGCCCCCGAGTGCGTCTCAGTTGGAGCTCCTCACCTGCGGCAGCAGGATGCACAGTGTTGGCAGATGGGCTCCCTAATGAGGGCGGTGATGCTGAGAGACCAACATGCACACACCTACATGCATCTTTGATAAGCCTGTACACAATTTGCCTCTTAATGGAATGTTTCGGGTGTTTGCCACAGCGTACAACCTGACCCTTATTTGTTAAATCTTGACTGTTTTCCACCTCCCCCTCGCCTTTTCTCCTCTTTTTTTCTCTCCCCTCACATATCCTCAATCTTACCATTTAACACAGTGTCACAACCCCCCAGTCATCTTGTTTACGCTCTTCCCCTGTTCAGCTGGTGGGATGATGTCGGCATGTGCAGGCAGTTATTACTGTCGGACTAACAGTTCCAGCGTGGTTCCCTTACGTCCATCTGTCTCGCTGTCTCTTTCTGTCTCGCTGTCTCGTTCCCTGTCTGTCGCACACCGTCCTTCTCATGTCTGTTGAGTTAGCAGGCTGTTTCTCATGTTGAGCAGGTGATTACAAGGCGGTAACTGAAACAAACAGGCAGACGCTGGCCAACTTGTCACAAAACACAAAAACCAATTCACCACTACTGTGCCAGGGGCGCCACAAGATGACATCATCGAAAGAGCGCCAGCCAAACAACAAAGGGTAGAAAAGGAGGTGGAAACAGTGATGAAACATGACATGTCTGTTTTATACACATGAATGGACACGATTCTGACGATTAAGCACAATGATCACGGTCAGCTCAAATAATCACGATCACTGCCCTAGGGACTGCCCTAGTTGTGTTGTAGTTTTGTTGTTCTATGTCAAGTACACTGACAGAGCCACAAAACCAGAGTCCAAGTCCATGTATGTGCAAACCTACATGACCCATAACCATGACTCTGATTCTGGTAAGAAGTGGGGGGCAGTGATGCCAGTTGTGCTAGGTGGTTGTTGTTGCTCTGTGTTGTAAGAACCACAACAGAGAACAAAAGGGCCGACCCGGCTGTTGTTATGCCTGCTATAGGACTGTAAAACTGATGATGCTCTTTGTCTTTCCCTCCAGGCAATGGGACGAGCAGCTAGACCCTCGTCTTAATGCAAAGCAGAAAGAGGCCATCTTGGCCATCACTACGCCCGTTTCCATCCCCCTGCCTCCGGTACTCATCATCGGGCCTTACGGCACCGGCAAGACCTTCACCTTGGCACAAGCCGTCAAACACATCCTTCGCCAGGACAACAGCAGGTCTGTGTGTGTGTGTGTGTGTGTGTGTGTGTGTGTGTGTGTGTGTGTGTGTGTGTGTGTGTGTGTGTGTGTGTGTGTGTGTGTGTGTGTCTGTTCTGAGGAGCGGGAGTGTTGGGGAATGGTGGAGGGGGTAAGTGGAAGCTATGGGGATAGTTACATGGGTCTCAAGTTGACATGAGTTGGATAAACACCTGAGACAGAGAGTAACTCAAAGGACATTTTATCCACACACACACACACACACCCGAAAACTGTAAAATAATTTCAGTTTTGTGAAAAAGTGACGCACAGTCAAGGCCATCTCAATTTTCATCACCGACTGTAACCCCTGCATGAATGTGTACATGTGTATGTGTGTATGTGTACATGTCTATGTGTACGTGTGTATGTGTACGTGTGTATGTGTACATGGGGAAGGCAGCGGGCTGTGCTCAGTCTCACTGGGTGCAAGCTGAACTTCTGTGTGTGTTATGTTGTGTTCACACCAAAAGTGAAGCAATTTCTTTGCGTGATGAGATTACATATAAAGTCAATGTAAAGATGTGAATACACGCTAAATCTTGTGTATTCATGCCGGCTGACACGAATAAACGACTTTGTGCAAGTTGAAAATATTCAACTTGAGCGAGAAATTCGCGTGACCTCTCAGCGTTGAGATTCTCCTGACGTGCTGGCGTCCTGTTGAGTCAGAAAATGGCGGACAAGCTGATCGTCGTGGGTTCGCGTACTCGACCCTGCGGCTAAACTCGCACGAGTAACGCGAATAAAAACAAATGATCCCGTGATGAAACCCGCACAGGTAAAGCAAGGTGAAAATTCACTTCGCGTTTGGTGGGAACACAACATCAGTCAGCCGGTATACTGTCAGTGGTGTTTGGTGGGAACACAACATCAGTCAGCCGGTATACTGTCAGTGGTGTTTGGTGGGAACACAACATCAGTCAGCCGGTATACTGTCAGTGGTGTTTGGTGGGAACACAACATCAGTCAGCCGGTATACTGTCAGTGGTGTTTGGTGGGAACACAACATCAGTCAGCCGGTATACTGTCAGCGGTGTTTGGTGGGAACACAACATCAGTCAGCCAATATACTGTCAGTGTTGTTTGGTGGGAACACAACATAAGTCAGCCGGTATACTGTCAGTGTTGTTTGGTGGGAACACAACATAAGTCAGCCAGTATACTGTCAGTGGTGTTTGGTGGGAACACAACATCAGTCAGCCGGTATACTGTCAGTGGTGTTTGGTGGGAACACAACATCAGTCAGCCGGTATACTGTCAGCGGTGTTTGGTGGGAACACAACATCAGTCAGCCGGTATACTGTCAGTGTTGTTTGGTGGGAACACAACATCAGTCAGCCGGTATACTGTCAGTGTTGTTTGGTGGGAACACAACATAAGTCAGCCGGTATACTGTCAGTGGTGTTTGGTGGGAACACAACATCAGTCAGCCGGTATACTGTCAGTGGTGTTTGGTGGGAACACAACATAAGTCAGCCGGTATACTGTCAGTGGTGTTTGGTGGGAACACAACATCAGTCAGCCGGTATACTGTCAGTGTTGTTTGGTGGGAACACAACATCAGTCAGCCGGTATACTGTCAGTGGTGTTTGGTGGGAACACAACATCAGTCAGCCAATATACTGTCAGTGGTGTTTGGTGGGAACACAACATCAGTCAGCCGGTATACTGTCAGTGGTGTTTGGTGGGAACACAACATCAGTCAGCCGGTATACTGTCAGTGGTGTTTGGTGGGAACACAACATCAGTCAGCCGGTATACTGTCAGTGGTGTTTGGTGGGAACACAACATCAGTCAGCCGGTATACTGTCAGTGGTGTTTGGTGGGAACACAACATAAGTCAGCCGGTATACTGTCAGTGGTGTTTGGTGGGAACACAACATCAGTCAGCCGGTATACTGTCAGTGGTGTTTGGTGGGAACACAGCATCAGTCAGCCGGTATACTGTCAGTGGTGTTTGGTGGGAACACAACATCAGTCAGCCGGTATACTGTCAGTGTTGTTTGGTGGGAACACAACATCAGTCAGCCGGTATACTGTCAGTGTTGTTTGGTGGGAACACAACATCAGTCAGCCAATATACTGTCAGTGGTGTTTGGTGGGAACACAACATCAGTCAGCCGGTATACTGTCAGTGGTGTTTGGTGGGAACACAACATCAGTCAGCCGGTATACTGTCAGTGGTGTTTGGTGGGAACACAACATCAGTCAGCCAATATACTGTCAGTGTTGTTTGGTGGGAACACAACATCAGTCAGCCGGTATACTGTCAGTGTTGTTTGGTGGGAACACAACATCAGTCAGCCGGTATACTGTCAGTGGTGTTTGGTGGGAACACAACATCAGTCAGCCAATATACTGTCAGTGGTGTTTGGTGGGAACACAACATCAGTCAGCCGGTATACTGTCAGTGGTGTTTGGTGGGAACACAACATCAGTCAGCCGGTATACTGTCAGTGGTGTTTGGTGGGAACACAACATCAGTCAGCCGGTATACTGTCAGTGGTGTTTGGTGGGAACACAACATCAGTCAGCCAATATACTGTCAGTGTTGTTTGGTGGGAACACAACATCAGTCAGCCGGTATACTGTCAGTGGTGTTTGGTGGGAACACAACATCAGTCAGCCAATATACTGTCAGTGGTGTTTGGTGGGAACACAACATCAGTCAGCCGGTATACTGTCAGTGGTGTTTGGTGGGAACACAACATCAGTCAGCCGGTATACTGTCAGTGTTGTTTGGTGGGAACACAACATCAGTCAGCCGGTATACTGTCAGTGTTGTTTGGTGGGAACACAACATCAGTCAGCCGGTATACTGTCAGTGTTGTTTGGTGGGAACACAACATCAGTCAGCCGGTATACTGTCAGTGGTGTTTGGTGGGAACACAACATCAGTCAGCCGGTATACTGTCAGTGTTGTTTGGTGGGAACACAACATCAGTCAGCCAATATACTGTCAGTGGTGTTTGGTGGGAACACAACATCAGTCAGCCGGTATACTGTCAGTGGTGTTTGGTGGGAACACAACATCAGTCAGCCGGTATACTGTCAGTGGTGTTTGGTGGGAACACAACATCAGTCAGCCGGTATACTGTCAGTGTTGTTTGGTGGGAACACAACATCAGTCAGCCGGTATACTGTCAGTGTTGTTTGGTGGGAACACAACATCAGTCAGCCGGTATACTGTCAGTGGTGTTTGGTGGGAACACAACATCAGTCAGCCGGTATACTGTCAGTGGTGTTTGGTGGGAACACAACATCAGTCAGCCAATATACTGTCAGTGGTGTTTGGGTTTAGTGGGTTCGTGGCGGTCGTGACAGAGGCAGGTTGTCAGTTTGATTATCAGCACTCGTCTTGGTCCACAGTGGCTGTTCAGTTGAACTCTTCACTGATCAGTCAAGTTGGGTCACTATAATGCCCACCACATTGTTGCTCTGCAGTGCAACATAGTCATTTTATTTCAAGCTTTTGCATTTTTCATGGTCTGTGTGCTCCTGGACTGTGTGGAGGTCCCCACAGGACATTCTGCTGTCTTGTCTGAGTCAGAGAGGTGTACCATAAGCACATAAACGCTCCCCTGTTTTGATTAATAATGAATGCAACATCTCGAGCCCCACCATTGCAGGCCAGGGATAACGCTGTCATTGTGTGTGTGTGTGTGTGTGTGTGTGTGTGTGTGTGTGTGTGTGTGTGTGTGTGTGTGTGTGTGTGTGTGTGTGTGTGGAGGGGGGGGGGAAGTGTGTTGGTGTGGTTGGGATGGTGCACATAAAAGAAGAAAATACTGGCTTGTTACAATATGTGAAGGAATGCAATATTAATTTCTCATTTACCACCAAATATGTTTCAATATTCTATGCTAAAGATGAATTATAGATATTTTAAAAGCAGAGACAAGGGGGGATGACCCCACTGGACCACCTGTCATGATCAAATGAGGGAGACTGCACGGTATAGAACACGCTAAGTGGCCCCTGCATGTGTTACAGTACGTCCTCAACACTTTGCTCTCTCCATGTGAGCTGTCACTGTTGTGTCCAAATTCCTGAGCATCAGCAAGACGATTGTGCCCAGTTTCGGTTTCACCTGAGCTGGTGGAAGAATTTTGCATTGCTCTTCTGAAACTGGCTGCCTTTTGTCTTTGAAGAAGTCATCCCAAAGATCATCTAGAGTGCTACTTGTATGGTACTAGTGTTACCTGGGGTCAGCACAGTGGTGCAGTGGTTAGCGCAGTCGCCTCACAGCAAGAAGGTCCTGGGTTCGAGCCCCGGGGTAGTCCAACCTTGGGGGTCGTCCTCTGTGTGGAGTTTGCATGTTCTCCCCTTGTCTGTGTGGGTTTCCTCCGGGTGCGCCGGTTTCCTCCCACGGACCAAAGACATGTAGGTCAGGTGACTCGGCTGTACTAAATTGTCCCCAGGTGTGAACGTGTGTGTGTGTGTGTGTGTGTGTGTGTGTGTGTGTGTGTATGTGTGTGTGTGTGTGTGTGTGTGTGTGTGTGTGTGTGTGTGTGTGTGTGTGTGTGTGTGTGTGTGTGTTGGCCCTGTGTGATGGCCTGGCAGCCTGTCCAGGGTGTCTCCCTGCCTGCTGCCCAGTGACTGCTGGGATAGGCTCCAGCATCCTTGTGACCCTGAGAGCAGGAGAAGTGGTTTGGATGATGGATGGGTGGAAACTTGATTGAGAGTCACTGTTTGCACCTTGTGCAGTAAAGGCACTTGACTGAAAGGGGAGTGTGGGAGTCTTGTACTCGCCGACAAGGTCAAGAGGGGGATGGCAAACTATCCAAGTTGTTTTTCTTTAACTATAAGAACGGTTTCCTTTATTCAAGAAAGAGAAAAGTTGCAGTCCAAGGCCCTGTACAATTTACTGTGCAGATTAATGTTGCACCAGTAATATTTCAAGAAGCGGATGTTTGATGACAGTAACTGTACACGGACACAGTGTGATACACACACCTCCAGGTTTCCTCCGGGGGCTCCGGTTTCCTCCCACAGTCCAAAGACATGTAGGTCAGGTGAATCGGCTGTACTACAAACTCCAATTCCAATGAAGTTGGGACGTTGTGTGAAACGTGAATAAAAACAGAATACAATGATTTGCAAATCCTTTTCCACCTATATAGGTATTTAATGTTCAAACTGATAAACTTGATTGTTTTTTTGCAAATATTCCCTCATTGTGAATGTGATGCCTGCAACCCGTTCCAAAGAAGCTGGGACAGGGGCATGTTCACCACTGTGTTACACCACCTTTCCTTTTAACAACACTCAGTAAGCGTTTGGGAACTGAGGACACTAACTGTTGAAGCTTTGTAGGTGGAATTCTTCCCCATTCTTGCTTGATGTACGACTTCAGTTGCTCAACAGTCCGGGGTCTCCATTGTTGTATTTTGCGCTTCATAATGCACCACACATGTTCAATGGGAGACAGGTCTGGACTAAAGGCAGGCCAGTCCAGTACCTGCACTCTTTTACTACAAAGCCCCGCTGGTGGAACACCTGCAGAATGTGGCTTGGCATTGTCTTGCTGAAATAAGCAGGGACGTCCCTGAAAAAGACGTCGCTTGGATGGCAGCATATGTTGCTCCAAAACCTGTATGGACCTTTCAGCATTAATGCTGCCTTCACAGATGTGCAAGTTACCCATGATGCCATGGGCACTAACACCCCCCATACCTTCACAGATGCTGGCTTTTGGACTCTGGGCTGATAACGATCTGGATGGTCCTTTTCCTCTTTAGCCCGGAGGACACGACGTCCATGATTTCCAAAAACAATGTGAAATGTGGACTCGTCAGACCACAGCACACTTGTCCACTTTGGGTCAGTCCATCTCAGAGGAGCTCGGGCCAGAGAAGCCGGTGGTGTTTCTGGGTGGTGTTGATATCTGGCTTTGGCTTTGCATGGTAGAGTTTTGACTTGCACTTGTAGATGTAGCGACCAACTGTGTTAACTGACGATGGTTTCCCCAAGTGTTCCTGAGCCCACCTGGTAATATCCTTTACACAATGATGTCGGTTTTTAATGCAGTGCCACCCGAGGGGTCGAAGGTCACGGGTATTCACTGTTGGTTTTGGGCCTTGCCGCTTACGTGCAGAGATTTCTCTGGATTCTCTGAGTCTTGTGATGATATTATGGACTGGAGATGATGAAATCCCTAAATTCCTTGCAGTTGTACGCTGAGAAACGTTGTTCTTAAACTGTTGGACTATTTGCTCACGCAGTTGTTCACAAAGTGGTGAACCTCGCCCCATCCTTGCTTGTGAACGACTGAGCCTTTCAGGGATGCTCCTTTTATACCCAATCAGGACATTCCCCTGTTCCCAGTTAACCTGTTCACCTGTGGAATGTTCCACACAGGTGTTTTTTGAGCATTCCTCAACTTTCCCAGTCTTTTGTTGCCCCTGTCCCAGCTTCTTTGGAACGTGTTGCAGGCATCAAATTCAAAATGAGGGAATATTTGCAAAAAACGATAAAGTTTATCAGTTTGAACATTAAATATCTTGTCTTTGTAGTGTATTCAGTTGAATATAGGTCGAAAAAGATTTGCAAATCATTGTATTCTGTTTTTATTCACGTTTTACACAACGCCCCAACTTCATTGGAATTGGGGTTTGTAAATTTTGTGAATGTGTGTGTGTGTGTGTGTGTGGGCCCTGTGTGATGGACTGGCGGCCTGTCCGGGTTGTCTCCCCGCCCGCTGCCCAATGGCTGCTGGGATAGGCTCCAGCATCCCGGCAACCCTGAGAGCAGGATAAGCAGTTCAGATAATGGATAGATTGATGGATGGATGGATGGATAGTATTACCTGCGGACCTCATGGGATTTATAAACCCCCCCCCCCACATTGGTGTTTCGTGGGGCGCATTTGCACGGGATAAGCGAAGTCCGTGTCACTATCCAATCTTGTGTCCGCAGTAGATGTGAGTCGCGCAAGCTCAAGTATAAAAGATTTATGGCACGTAAGGTCCAGATGTGACGTCCGCCGTGGTCACGGTGTCAACTCGTTATGTATTCGGGTAAATGAGTCTTGAAAGTAAACAGGAAGTCGATCATATTTCTCAAGTCAGGAAATCATTATGTATTGTAGATTATAAAGTGAAGTATAGTAGGTTTCATGTGAATAAGCTGATGCCGGAGTAGCCACAAACAACAAAATACTGCCCTGCAGAAAAAACTTGAGCAGGGAAAAGGGTGGCTGTGTGTGGACGAGTTGTTTATTGAAAGAAGTGTTGCTGGAGCAAAGCTCCCCACAGTTGCCATTCATACAAAATTCTCACACAACCTTCACATAGAAAGTGTGTAAGCCTTTTAGACTGTGGCCTTCAAAGGATGCAGCCCCTGAATTGAGACACAGCATAGTTCTATGGTTGGTGCTAGGTTGGGTCAACCGGAAGGATGCTCTGCTCCAGCCGTTCCGTGTGACGTAAGCGTTCACATGCCTCTGTTTGGCTAACCCTAACCTTTTTTTTTGGACCCCCCCCCCCAATTGCACTTGGCTAGTTACCCCCTCTGAGCTGTCCCAGTCTCTGCTCCACCCCCTCTGCTGATCCGGGGAGGGCTGCAGACTACCACGTGCCTCCTCCAATACATGTGGAGTCACCAGCCGCTTCTTTTCACCTGACAGTGAGGAGTTTCACCAGGGGGATGTAGCACGTGGGAGGATCACGGTATTCCCACCAGTTCCCCCTCCCCCTGAACAGGCGCCCCCGACCAACCAGAGGAGGCGCTAGTGCAGTGACCAGGACACATACCCACATCTGGCTTCCTACCCGCAGACATGGCCAATTGTGTCTGTAGGGACGCCCGACCAAACCGGAGGTAACACGGGGATTCGTGTTAGTAGGCAACGGACGCCTGACCTCTGCAGTTATTACTGGAGGTCTCCAGGTAATACTCGTCCCATGTGAATAGGGCTTTAGTATCAGCTGTGGTGATTCTTGTTGCTGTATTGGTGTTGGACCACTCTAAGTCAAAGAGATCCATTGGAAATGTGAAAGCTGCCAGCACTGTCGTCAGCTTCTTCCCCACCGCCAAACAAACAAAACAGAGCATGGTTTGAGTTGTAGTTATTGATGATAATGTGGTGTCTTGTTGTGCAGTCTTGGTCTTCCATATGTGCTTATTAGCCACAACAGCTTCGCTTCTTCTTCAGATTTGCCATGAGCAGCCTTACTCTTCCACTTCTGACTGCTGTTTGGGAAACAGGAAATGGTTATGTGCTGCAGCATTTTCCCCCCCTGGGAAAGTCTTACCAGAGCCAAATGAGCAGCCATGAAAGCATTCTTGATTTGGATATTTGCTGATTAGGTATTGATTTAAATATGTCTAGTCAGAAAGGCACGAACTGAGGAAGCCTCTTGGATGAGAGGCGAAACATCTTCCCAGATATATACCAAGTCCAGTTGTACCTGATTCAACTCCTTTGTATGATTCAAATATGCTTTTTTTTTTTTTGCATGTACATTTTCAGGTTTGTAGTTTTTTTTTTTAAATCCCTGTTTAGAATGGATGGAATAACTAAGAACCAATGGATGATTCTCTTTAAAGTCTCCCTCCTGTCCTTTTTTAAGACATAAATGATCTTGATATAATTATCTGATGTATATTTTCTGCAAAATAAGTTTAGTTATCTTGCTTAAATCCGGAAAATCACGTCTACTCCTTCTCCTTCGTTAAAAAATCCAGAATCTATGAATATGCAAATTATTCCCACCCCCAATTCAAATCTCCCCCACTCCCTGCTGCTCGCCTGCAGTGCATATACCAACATCGACTCTGTTCATCAGACACAGAAACCTCTGCTTGTCTTTGCTTGCTACGTTATGCTACACAGTTGGAAGGAAGTGGTAATATAGGAGTAATTCAGCCATACACGTTTGAACCAGAAACCGATTCCTAAGAAGAAGAAGAGCGAATTGGACAGGGTTGCTATGGCTTGTTAGTGCCACTGGGGAGGAGGACACGCCTAAGCTGAGTTGGCATGATTATGGAGCTTTTAACCTCCCCACTGGCTGCCGAGCCACCTGTTCGCTCTCTTGGGCCAGCATGGCAAGCGGAGCCTCACCACCGCCGCCACACCCGGCGGAGGCAAATGTACCAGATGACTGAGACAGACGAGACAGACAAGATAGACGGCAGGCTGGATCAGACGGAGAGAGAGACTGAGGGAGAGCCTGAGTGGACTGACGCTGTGGGGGAGTGCTGGACCGTGGGCACGGGGTTGAGGGAGATACCGCATGTGCCATGGACAGCACAGCACGCCAGCGGGGCTGCCGCTGGTTTGCTGTCACTGCGAGGAAGCGGGGCTGGAGAATGGAGGAAGGGGTGCTAGGTGCGCCAGGGAAACACTGGGAAAGCCTTCCGTGCCAGCCAGATCTGTGGCCGGCTTTGTCTACTGTTAGTGTCTGTATGTATTTGTTGAAATAAATATATCTGTGACTGATGATTTTCTCCTCTCTCTATCTGTTCAAACCCCCTTGTGGTAAGACTTGCCACAGTCACGTACAAGTGGACGTATCAGAATAGTAATGTATTTTTTTGTAGGCATGTGTCTGTAAATAAATTCCAACCATTTCAGCAGTATAGTGGAAAGCTCCAGTGTCCGATTTACGTCCATAAACTGCACACTCTTACCATGTTTGGTGTCAAAACTGTAACTATGCTAATGCAAACTCACTGTCTGTACTGACCTGTCCACTCTGTGCAGGTTTCAGGTTTCTTTGCCCGCCCCTTATTTGCATATTAGACAGCTTTCAGTTTTGTGACGTAATAAATCTAGCTTGCCTGGGGTATTTTTGAATCTCAGATTTTAGGAAAGTGCACAGACATCGCCCCCTATAAGAGAAGGAATGTGAAAACACCACTCTAGTGGCAAAACTTTGCACAGATACAAGTCAGTGTAGTGTAGGGCTGTGTACCGATGAGAATCTGGTGATACGATACGTATCACGATACAGGGGTTACGATTCAATATATCGCGATATATTGTGGTACTGTAAGAAAGGTGATGTATTGTGGTACTGTAAGAAAGGTGATATATTGTGATACTGTAAGAAAGGTGATGTATTGTGGTACTGTAAGAAAGGTGATATATTGTGATACTGTAAGAAAGGTGATATATTGTGATACTATAAGAAAGGTGATATATTGTGATACTGTAAGAAAGGTGATATATTGTGGTACTGTAAGAAAGGTGATGTATTGTGGTACTGTAAGAAAGGTGATGTATTGTGATGCTGTAAGAAAGGTGATAAATTGTGATACTGTAAGAAAGGTGATATATTGTGATACTGTAAGAAAGGTGATATATTGTGATACTGTAAGAAAGGTGATATATTGTGATACTGTAAGAAAGGTGATATATTGTGGTACTGTAAGAAAGGTGATATATTGTGATACTGTAAGAAAGGTGATATATTGTGGTACTGTAAGAAAGGTGATATATTGTGATACTATAAGAAAGGTGATATATTGTGATACTGTAAGAAAGGTGATATATTGTGGTACTGTAAGAAAGGTGATGTATTGTGATGCTGTAAGAAAGGTGATGTATTGTGATACTGTAAGAAAGGTGATATATTGTGGTACTGTAAGAAAGGTGATATATTGTGATACTGTAAGAAAGGTGATATATTGTGATACTATAAGAAAGGTGATATATTGTGATACTGTAAGAAAGGTGATATATTGTGGTACTGTAAGAAAGGTGATATATTGTGTTACTGTAAGAAAGGTGATATACTGTGGTACTGTAAGAAAGGTGATATATTGTGGTACTGTAAGAAAGGTGATAAATTGTGGTACTGTAAGAAAGGTGATATATTGTGATACTGTAAGAAAGGTGATATATTGTGATACTGTAAGAAAGGTGATATATTGTGGTACTGTAAGAAAGGTGATAAATTGTGGTACTGTAAGAAAGGTGATATATTGTGATACTATAAGAAAGGTGATATATTGTGATACTGTAAGAAAGGTGATATATTGTGATACTATAAGAAAGGTGATATATTGTGGTACTGTAAGAAAGGTGATATATTGTGATACTATAAGAAAGGTGATATATTGTGATACTGTAAGAAAGGTGATATATTGTGGTACTGTAAGAAAGGTGATAAATTGTGGTACTGTAAGAAAGGTGATATATTGTGGTACTGTAAGAAAGGTGATATATTGTGGTACTGTAAGAAAGGTGATATATTGTGATACTGTAAGAAAGGTGATATATTGTGATACTATAAGAAAGGTGATATATTGTGATACTATAAGAAAGGTGATATATTGTGGTACTGTAAGAAAGGTGATATATTGTGGTACTGTAAGAAAGGTGATATATTGTGGTTTCATAGGGCTGTGTTCTTTGTGGTTATGCTACTTCCTGTCTCAGTTTACGTTGTTGTGTTGGAGTGGAAGAGTCAGATGGCTGAAGATAGATTACAACACTGTTATCTAGCGGTCGTGGGGTTACACACAACACAACATGTTTGTCACGAACCTTTACATGTAAACTATTAAAAATCGATATAGTGGTTTTGAGAATCGATACAGTATCACAAAAGATAATATCGCCATACTCGAGTGTATCGATATTTTCTTACACTCCTACAGTGTAGTCAAGGTCAGACATTTTAGGGACACAAACATAACCCCCCCCCCCCCACACACACACACACACACACACATTTTTGACTGGAGGGGTACTTAAAAGAAAATGTTATGACTGTGGCTTCTTTGATTGGAATAGTATTAGTATAGAGTAACAGAAAGGCAATACCAAATAAAGCAACAAATGTTAAGTGCCCCTCTGAACTCTGAGCATCATTAATAAGTTGTGGTCGATGAGGGTGTCGAGCCATAGAATACATGAACCACATGGGTCTGATCAACCGAATCCATATTATATTTACAATTGTACAAGTGCTATCAACATAGGGCCAGTTTGTCCTGTCTCTCACAGTCTTTGTCTGTCAGTGGGTCAGTATCTGTCAATTAAATATTAAAGCCATCACTTGAAGTTCCTTTCTTGTCCGTTATAAGCAACCTTTGAAACTTAAGTTAAGACCACAGGACATCAAACTCTCCATTTCCTTGATGGAGCCTTGGTATAGTTGCTCCTACAGGAAGACTTGCCCATGCTGTTTACTTCATGGAATTGGATTTCTTGTGCTACCGTGTTGACTCACCCTTTGTTTCTTTCAATTTTCTCCCCTCGCAGAGTCCTGATCTGCACCCATTCCAACAGTGCAGCTGACCTGTACATTAAGGACTACCTTCATCCATATGTAGAAGCAGGCAATCCGCATGCCAGACCTCTCAGGTAAGAAAGCAGGCTTGCAAATTCACCTGGCTCTACTGTCAGAAAGCATAAGAAGAACTTAAAAGGAGTCAGTGCAGTTGAGAATGAAGTCGCAGACCAAATGGTCTCCACATTTAAATGCATTTATACTTGCTGTGACTTTTATCATTTGTTTATGACGAGAAGGTGCAATTCATTTATTTAGCCCTCAGTCAAAGTTACGTTCTCAGAGGACATCACATTTTCAGAGTGAAAAACTGGGAGATGTAAATAACAGTAGATGGTACCCCCAATCCTTACACCCCCCCCCCCTCCAATTTGGGTGAGAAAAAAACAATAGCACAGAGATGGAAAAATAGGCAGTGAACTGAAGAAGTGGAAATGAGACACTTCATGTGACCACTTCCAGTTGGTCACATGATGCTGCGGACCAACTTCAGATGATTTTATGCTTCAAACTGGTATGAAGAGAATTCCGTCAGTTTGACATCAGGCCTGTGCAACACGGTAGTGCTCAAGCTGTTGTGCAGCTTATTTTCCCGTGCAAACATGTCCTCTTGCCAGTAAGAAGCAGGTGAATCAAATCTCTGCAACATTTTTTTATATTTTGGGACCCCCCCCCCCCTCCCCAATTGTACTTGGCCAATCCGAGCCTTCCCGGTCTCTGCTCCACCCCCTCTGCTGATCCGGGGAGGGCTGCAGACTACCACATGTCTCCTCTGATACATGTGGAGTCGCCAGCCGCTTCCTTTCACCTGACAGTGAGGAGTTTCACCAGGGGGACGTAGTGCATAGGAGGATCACGCTATTCCCCCCAGTTCCCCCTCCCTCACCAAACAGACGCCCCGACCGACCAGAGGAGGCACTAGTGCAGCAACCAGGACACCTACCCACAACCAGCTTCCCACCTGCAGACACGGCCAATTGTGTCTGTAGAGATGCCGTACCAAGCCGGAGGTAACGCGGGGATTTGAACTGGCGATCCCCATGTTGGTAGGAAACGGATTAGACCACCACGTCACCCAGACGCTCCATCTCTGCAACAAATATACTGATATCGTAAACCAGGGTACTTTTCTGAACCCACTCAGAGTTTTAACACCGTCTCACTTGTCAGTAAGGTAACCAGGAACGTTAAGTTCAATTTGAATAATTTTAAGAGCATCAGGCATCAAATGTCTTCATCTGCTGCAAATCTTTTTCTACATGCCATGATTTTCCCTCATTTGTCATACTGTATAACCACTTGGTCCCAAGCAGGTGTGACCGCTCTCAAGCCAGTTTATTCTCTATATAAACACATTTTAAAGATAATGGATAAAAAACCAAGGGAATTTCACCACTGCCATATCCTGAAAAAATATAACTTTCTCAATTTTGATAATGTTTTGTTTTATTCAGATGTATGCCTGTTGTTCAAGATTAGTCATGGACTCGCACCCCCCCCCCCCCCGAGAGCATGCCTGGCCTCTCCCGACAGTGACAGAACTGTAAGGGTCAGGACCAGATCATCTTCAAGGGGAGATTGGGTACCACAGTTTAGGAAGACTACTTTTGGTCGATCAGCATTTTCAGTAAAAGTGGTGGTAAAATTGTGCGTTGTCCCTGTCAAATACACAATAAACTAAACTAAACTAAACTAAACTTAGAAGCTGATCAATACAACATCAGTCGTTCTGCTATTTGCGCTTAGCAGCTCCCCTGGAGCAAATGGGGGTCAAGTGTCAAGCCAACAGGCAGCTGATGGGTATTTGTAGGCCACATGCGCCCTCTAATTGACAGGGGTTTTGCTTCCTGGATGCAGTGTTTCCCGACTTGGGTGGGAATTTGAACTGGCAGCCTTTCCCCATAACTTTCTGATAGAGGCTAAAGTACTCAAGGGTGTTGGGGTTGGAAAAAACATACTTAACCCACACCCTTCAATGAATAGGGAATTACGGGAGTGTTAACAACAAAGATTTTCTCTCAGCATCAAGTGACTTGGCTTTCACTTAGTTCAAGAAATAATAATAATAATAATAAAAAAATAATTCTTCCCCCATCAGTTTCCCAGGTTTGTAGCAGTGGTTCAGCAGCACTGATAAACCAGGCAGTTTTAGTGCAGCGTGTTGCTACAACTCCCAAACTTGTTTATCTGTCATTTGCACTGAAATTGGGATGGAAAAACCGGTATTTATGCCCCTTTTCCACGACATGGTACCGGCTCAACTACATGGTACTGGGTCAACTACATGGTACTGCCTCAACTACATGGTACCGGCTCGACTCCCCCCTTTTTTGTTTTTCATTACTGGAAAGTACCGGCATTTTGGTAGCTGTTACCACTTTTTTGGTACCACCTTTGTTGAGGTTCCAAAAAAATGACAACCAGCTACACTGAGGGGGCGCTGTTACAGTAATGGAAAACAACAGAGAAGCGAGTCGAGTTGAGTCGAGCTGGTACCATGCAGTGGAAAAGGGGCATTAGTTACCTTAGTACTTAGACTTAGTAACATGTTTTGAACCCACCTGTACAAGGATTTATCCATCTGTGTTTAGTTCAAAAAGAAGTTATAAAAGATTCATATCAGTATTTTACTTTCTTGTTGAGCACAGAAATATTCCGCCCCTCTTCTCGCAGGTGTTTTACAACAGACGTAGTCTTCAGTTCGACTTTGGCGTGTCCTGTTCAGCTTGGTCACAGGCTTCAGTCTGTCTGCCAGATGAGTGCCCTGTGCAGCGGATCTGTGTGTGTGGCATGTGTGTGCATGTGAAAGTGTGTGTCTGTCAGCTGGCCCACAGACCGCAGGGCTTTGTTTCACATCACCAGTCAGTCTGATACCGAAGGCTTTTGTGGTGTCGATCCCTTAATACCCACATGAAGCCCCGCTAGTTTCCCTCGAGCTCAGTGGATTCCAGGTTTTAGTGTGCAGGCACACCAGCCGATATCCAGACAAGCCAAGCCGCGGCGTGGAGGATCCAGTCTGCTGTCAGCTGCAGTGAACGACTCTGAGCTGCAGGCCAGAAACGTATGAAGACGACATGATGTCATACACGGTGTCTCATGCTTTTATTTATTCATTTATTTTGAAAAAGCCTGTGCTCTCGCAGGCGTGGCATACAACGCAGGGCATTTGCATGCCAGTGAGTTCATCTGCAAGTGGAGTTCAGATTCTCCACCTGCAAAGGCAATCTTTCTTAATTATCAAGAAGCGCTTACAATGACGCCGTCCTCCAGATGACAAGCGCACAGGGTTTTTGTTATACATGTATAGCTGCCACCGTTCCCCCTCTTCCATGTGTTTGATCAGATAACAGCTACTCAGCATCACTTCTCCAAGAGGGCGACAACCACCTCAAGTGACACAAGGACACACACAGACGAAAACGGACATAAGAAATAATCACAGACTAGATGTCGACATGTTTGACAAAACATCATTAAATTGAATGTATCGATATCATTTTAGGATAGCAGTTATGGTGATAAAGGAGAGGACTGAACAAAAGGGGGGGGGGCTAAGAAGAAGGATGTAATCCAGAAAGTGTTCCAGGGAGTGTGTGAGGCACATGCTTGCAGTGTGTATGTGCATGTGACGTGTCCAGCTGTGTGTGCACGGGATCAATCCCAAAAAATTCTGCTGTCTGAGATCTGTGACGTACCATAGTGCCTTCAGGCAGCAGTTAGGCTCTGCGGCCATCCCACAGGCCCTGGCGTCCTGTAGACACCCCACGACCAAGAGAACAGCCAGAGCCCAAAGCACTGAACCCCCAGAGGAACATCGAGCCAACAGGGGGGCCAAGATCCCGTAGAGCAATAGACACACACGCCCCTGAGGAACACAAGCCAGTCCCCAAAGGCACAAACCGAGCCCGCACCCCTGAGGTGCACCCCCACCAACAAACCCAAGATGCAGGCACAGCGCGCACCCGCAGGCGTGGGATCCATGCCGCGGACGTGAGCTCGATTGCTGGCCTGGAGCCAGGCCCCGCGACCAACAGAGTGACGCACCGCTGGGACCGTCCACCCAGCGGGCAGGCAGGGGGCACCCTGTGCCCATCCATGCCTGATGTAGGGGCGAGACCCGCCACGCTGCTGCTCCCACCACCATCACCATCAGGGCAGATGGGTTCAGCAGTACCCGCAGACAGCCAGACATGCCGTCTATCCACCACCACCCCCATCTATGGCGCCTGTCACTGAGAAGACACACACACCAGGAGCAAGTTCGACAGGTGCCCCTTGCACTGTGGCCCACACCCATGACAGCAACCTGCCACCCAGGGGCCCCGGAAAGCACCTGGCAGCACTCGCCGCAGCCCTGCCAGAATGCAGCAGGAAGGACACCAGCCAGCAACAAAAACAGAGTGATCCACCTTGGCAGGGGGCCCTCCCAGCCGACCACCCACCCACACCGACCCGCCCATCCCAGTAGTCCCATTGCTTATTGTGCGCTTGTGTCTTGTATTGAGTTAAAATGGCAGGGAGTAGGGGTATGAGTTGTCCAGATTTAACAGGCCTAAACTACTCACACCCCACTTGTACAGCAAACCCTGTCCTGCTGGTGCGTGTTGTTTGGAGTATGGTTTGCTTGAATGTGTGTGTGTATGTGTGTGTGTGTGTGTGTGTGTGTGCTAAACTACTGTGATTGGGATTAAAATTTCAGGACATTGTTGAGGTGCAAGCAGGGGTAGGGGTATCGTAGGCAAGATGTCAACCGCCCGCCTCACTTCCACCCAATGGCATCACATCCCAAGCAGGCTAGAAACATCATTTCAGTAATTTAGGGGGGGAAAAAAACCTAAGTAAGGCAATTTACTGTCGTCGATTCTGGTCTTTTTACAACTCCTGGGGTTTTTGATGGTGTAGGCTATCCGGTCACTTTTTCTGGATTGCTGTTTGTACTCTGTAGCACAGATACTACCAGAGACAGTTTGCTCTGACTCCTTCCACCTGGCTATTAGTGCATAACTGTTCTCACCTACGGCAACTAGGAGAAAACATGTAGAGCTGATCCAAAGTATTTGCTTCCATCAGAGATAGCACTATTCCTAAAGCAGATAGTCTTTCACCAAAAGTCTCCCCCCACCCCTAAGCCGTATAAAGCTGGCAGAAACTGACCACAGAAATCATATTTGTGAAGCTAATCACTCGTATACATTTACAGTTCCATGAGTTGTGGCTGGCTTGTGTCACCAGCGGTTAAATTATAGCTGATGAGTCGATCCAGCGAAATGTTAGGCTGCCTTTTCTAAATGCTGTAAATGCAGTGGTTAAGCAGACGTTATCTTGCATCGTGAAAACCTGCAATATTCATCTGGCTCATGAGGCCAGACACCCAAGAACAAACATCATTTAAAACCCTTTGTTGCCACCCAGCTGATTGAAATGTAATTTTTTTCTTTAATCACTCCACTTTCTTACCTATCTTTCTGTGTCCCTGGCCTCCCTTTCCTTCTCCAAGGCAGCAGGACGGTCCAGCAGTGGCACCTTCTCATTATTTATTCAGCTCTATGCTACTGAAGTAACTGCTCCTGTCCCCTTTCTCTCTCTCACCTCCTGTTCCTGTCGGTCTCCTCAGGGTATACTTCAGGAACCGCTGGGTCAAGACTGTCCACCCAGTGGTACAGCAGTACTGTCTCATCTCCGGCACACAGTTCACTTTCCAGATGCCCAAGAGAGAGGACATCCTCAGGCACCGCGTGGTGGTGGTCACCCTGAGCACCTCTCAGTACCTCTGCCAACTGGATTTGGACCCCGGTGAGTGAAGCACTCAGCATCCGGCACAACTTTCACCCCCATTTTTTAGCCTATTGTGTAGCAGATTGTGTGGGGTTGGCCCAAGTACTGTGGATGTTGGCCTTCCCAGACTTCCTCACTACACACAGTTTGTTTTAGAATTAGAATCAGAATCAACTTTATTGGCCAAGTGTGCTTGTGCGTACGAGGAATGTGATGACATTTATAGCCATACACTGAGGTTGTGTTCTTTTTCTGATGATGATGATGATGGCCTTCTTGAGTTGGATATATTTGTTGGTTTTGATATGTACGTACCAGGATCAGGATTTATAGAAATGCTTATTATCTAAGTCAAAGTGCTAAGTGCTTTGCCTGTCAATATTTAGCTCTTATGGCGTTTTCACAGTGGCCAAAACCCCCGCTAACATCCGCCTTTGGTCAGTGTAACATTCACCACCAAAGGCGGATGTTAGCGGGGTTTTTTAGCCAGGGTGAAAGGGGTATTCGAGGGTTTTGAGGGGCCATGCCTTGTGTTTACGAAATGTAAAAGGTCAACAGTCACTAAAGTTACCAGCTTCTTGAAGCATTACTTCTAGCTATATTTGGAATGTATTTAATTTGTTAGCTGCCGAAAGTGATGGCTGTCAGCTAGTCGGTCACTTTTAACTTTTTAGATTCGAGGTGTTGTTTCACCAAAGTTCCACACATGTAGTCACGTTCATGTTTTTGGCATCTATTGTCTCATTGACTGTGTTTACATGCGCAGTTAAGTGGAGCTACGGTTACAGCTCCATTAGGCCATGTAACTGGACTACTGTCATTGTCCCAGTGTACAAGAACCGGGGGAGAATCGGATTTATTGACGGAAGTATGTCCGACCCCGGTATGGTAGGGTGCGATATGCCCCCTTTCAGCTGGTTGCTGTTGGACCTCCTTCCGGTTGTTTGGTTGTTTTTCTCTGTATTGTCGTAGTAGGCCTGTTTGAGGTGCTTCCACTGAACACGGATTTGCTCAGGGGTTCTTTTAAATCTCGCTTCGTCCAACTTTTCCTCCACTTTCTTAAGTAGTTCGCCATTCCACGTTCTCCTTCTATCCATGTACTTCAGGATATTCACCTCCTTCAGCTGACACAACATGAAGTTTCTCGTCTGTCCAGAAGTGTGTGGTTCTCGCTCCAGCACTCGCCATGTTGGTACTGTTGATACCACGCTGTTCCACTTAGGGGGGAAAGACCGCCGTGGGAACTATGGATCATGTGCAGAACGCTGTCTAGACCAGTTTGGGGCTGATTGAAGCGTACACATGCCACAGTAAATCCACCCCCAACCGCATCATCTAGGTGTGTTAGTCCCACTTCCAGAAACTAGATTTAGTACGGCTTCAGTGGGACTAACACGCTTACATGTGTTTAAAAAGTGCAGTTTTAGTCGCACTAACACAATAAACCTACTTTCTAACATCATGTAAACATACTGAGTGAGTTCCCCACAGGTTAACCACTGAAATCACTTGTAGACGTTAGGAAGAACAGGGCCTGCATGATAGGCTTAGCAGACATGCTAACAGAATATATACAGCATTATCCCCCACCCCACACACACAGACACACACACAGCTCAATGTCCACTAAAGACTGTATGTTGGATGCCCCTGAGGACGGCCATATCTGCTCTTGGCAGTTTGAGAAAGGAATGGAAGTCATTTAAGTTGGGGGAAAACAAACCAATTTGTCAGCGCAAGCTAATACCCAACACTAATGTGTCAGCAGAGGGGGCTTTGTGTGTTGCTTAGGAACACCATCTGCTTGCTGCTAAAGTACTTTACGTCATTAACTGTGCATCCGGCGCTTCATGTCCCCCACTACCTCCCGACATTTGTCGCTGATGAGAAGCACCAGGAAATTAGGCAGTTGGGAACTGGCGAGTCTACAAAATAGCAATAACACACCTCCTACCTCCAACAAGGAGGTGCCCCCGGACAGCTGGTTTGGCTGTTGTCTTTCTTGTTGCCTGTTTTGTTGAATCCCCTCTTTAACGCCTTGGTTGTTGAATCTGGCAGATGGAGAGTGTGTGTGTGTGCGTGTGCGTGCGTGTTAGGGCTGGACAACAATGACAAACTCTATTGTCACAATATTTCTGACCAAACGCCCTGTTATTGATCATGTGACAGTAGTGTCGGGATGATCATAAGATACTAACACACAAGTAGTGTGGGGATGATCCTAAGATACTAACACACAAGTAGTGTGGGGATGATCGTAAGATACTAACACACAAGTAGTGTGGGGATGATCATAAGATACTAACACACAAGTAGTGTGGGGATGATCTTAAGATACTAACACACAAGTAATGTGGGGATGATCTTAAGATACTAACACACAAGTAGTGTGGGGATGATCGTAAGATACTAACACACAAGTAGTGTGGGGATGATCGTAAGATACTAACACACAAGTAGTGTGGGGATGATCGTAAGATACTAACACACAAGTAGTGTGGGGATGATCTTAAAATACTAACACACAAGTAGTGTGGGGATGATCGTAAGATACTAACACACAAGTAGTGTGGGGATGATCGTAAGATAACACACAAGTAGTGTGGGGATGATCGTAAGATACTAACACACAAGTAGTGTGGGGATGATCGTAAGATACTAACACACAAGTAGTGTGGGGATGATCGTAAGATACTAACACACAAGTAGTGTGGGGATGATCGTAAGATACTAACACACAAGTAGTGTGGGGATGATCCTAAGATACTAACACACAAGTAGTGTGGGGATGATCCTAAGATACTAACACACAAGTAGTGTGGGGATGATCCTAAGATACTAACACACAAGTAGTGTGGGGATGATCGTAAGATACTAACACACAAGTAGTGTGGGGATGATCGTAAGATACTAACACACAAGTAGTGTGGGGATGATCGTAAGATACTAACACACAAGTAGTGTGGGGATGATCGTAAGATACTAACACACAAGTAGTGTGGGGATGATCCTAAGATACTAACACACAAGTAGTGTGGGGATGATCGTAAGATACTAACACACAAGTAGCGTGGGGATGATCGTAAGATACTAACACACAAGTAGCGTGGGGATGATCGTAAGATACTAACACACAAGTAATGTGGGGATGATCGTAAGATACTAACACACAAGTAGTGTGGGGATGATCGTAAGATACTAACACACAAGTAGTGTGGGGATGATCGTAAGATACTAACACACAAGTAGTGTGGGGATGATCTTAAGATACTAACACACAAGTAGTGTGGGGATGATCGTAAGATACTAACACACAAGTAGTGTGGGGATGATCGTAAGATAACACACAAGTAGTGTGGGGATGATCGTAAGATACTAACACACAAGTAGTGTGGGGATGATCGTAAGATACTAACACACAAGTAGTGTGGGGATGATCGTAAGATACTAACACACAAGTAGTGTGGGGATGATCGTAAGATACTAACACACAAGTAGTGTGGGGATGATCGTAAGATACTAACACACAAGTAGCGTGGGGATGATCGTAAGATACTAGCACACAAGTAGTGTGGGGATGATCCTAAGATACTAACAGACAAGTAGTGTGGGGATGATCCTAAGATACTAACACACAAGTAGTGTGGGGATGATCCTAAGATACTAACACACAAGTAGTGTGGGGATGATCCTAAGATACTAACACACAAGTAGTGTGGGGATGATCCTAAGATACTAACACACAAGTAGTGTGGGGATGATCCTAAGATACTAACACACAAGTAGTGTGGGGATGATCGTAAGATACTAACACACAAGTAGTGTGGGGATGATCGTAAGATACTAACGCACAAGTAGTGTGGGGATGATCGTAAGATACTAACGCACAAGTAGTGTGGGGATGATCGTAAGATACTAACGCACAAGTAGTGTGGGGATGATCATAAGATACTAACACACAAGTAGTGTGGGGATGATCATAAGATACTAACACACAAGTAGTGTGGGGATGATCATAAGATACTAACACACAAGTAGTGTGGGGATGATCATAAGATACTAACACACAAGTAGTGTGGGGATGATCCTAAGATACTAACACACAAGTAGTGTGGGGATGATCATAAGATACTAACACACAAGTAGTGTGGGGATGATCCTAAGATACTAACGCACAAGTAGTGTGGGGATGATCATAAGATACTAACGCACAAGTAGTGTGGGGATGATCCTAAGATACTAACGCACAAGTAGTGTGGGGATGATCATAAGATACTAACGCACAAATAGTGTGGGGATGATCATAAGATACTAACGCACAAGTAGTGTGGGGATGATCATAAGATACTAACGCACAAGTAGTGTGGGGATGATCATAAGATACTAACACACAAGTAGTGTGGGGATGATCCTAAGATACTAACACACAAGTAGCGTGGGGATGATTGTAAGATACTAACACACAAGTAGTGTGGGGATGATCCTAAGATACTAACACACAAGTAGTGTGGGGATGATCCTAAGATACTAACACACAAGTAGTGTGGGGATGATCGTAAGATACTAACACACAAGTAGTGTGGGGATGATCATAAGATACTAACACACAAATAGTGTGGGGATGATCCTAAGATACTAACGCACAAGTAGTGTGGGGATGATCATAAGATACTAACGCACAAGTAGTGTGGGGATGATCCTAAGATACTAACACACAAGTAGTGTGGGGATGATCCTAAGATACTAACACACAAGCAGTGTGGGGATGATCCTAAGATACTAACACACAAGTAGCGTGGGGATGATTGTAAGATACTAACACACAAGTAGTGTGGGGATGATCCTAAGATACTAACACACAAGTAGTGTGGGGATGATCCTAAGATACTAACACACAAGTAGTGTGGGGATGATCCTAAGATACTAACACACAAGTAGTGTGGGGATGATCCTAAGATACTAACACACAAGTAGCGTGGGGATGATTGTAAGATACTAACACACAAGTAGTGTGGGGATGATCCTAAGATACTAACACACAAGTAGTGTGGGGATGATCCTAAGATACTAACACACAAGTAGTGTGGGGATGATCGTAAGATACTAACACACAAGTAGTGTGGGGATGATCCTAAGATACTAACACACAAGTAGTGTGGGGATGATCCTAAGATACTAACACACAAGTAGTGTGGGGATGATCCTAAGATACTAACACACAAGTAGCGTGGGGATGATTGTAAGATACTAACACACAAGTAGTGTGGGGATGATCCTAAGATACTAACACACAAGTAGTGTGGGGATGATCCTAAGATACTAACACACAAGTAGTGTGGGGATGATCGTAAGATACTAACACACAAGTAGTGTGGGGATGATCATAAGATACTAACACACAAATAGTGTGGGGATGATCCTAAGATACTAACGCACAAGTAGTGTGGGGATGATCATAAGATACTAACGCACAAGTAGTGTGGGGATGATCCTAAGATACTAACACACAAGTAGTGTGGGGATGATCCTAAGATACTAACACACAAGCAGTGTGGGGATGATCCTAAGATACTAACACACAAGTAGTGTGGGGATGATCCTAAGATACTAACACACAAGTAGCGTGGGGATGATCGTAAGATACTAACACACAAGTAGTGTGGGAATGATCCTAAGATACTAACACACAAGTAGTGTGGGGATGATCCTAAGATACTAACACACAAGTAGTGTGGGGATGATCCTAAGATACTAACACACAAGTAGCGTGGGGATGATTGTAAGATACTAACACACAAGTAGTGTGGGGATGATCCTAAGATACTAACACACAAGTAGTGTGGGGATGATCCTAAGATACTAACACACAAGTAGTGTGGGGATGATCCTAAGATACTAACACACAAGTAGTGTGGGGATGATCGTAAGATACTAACACACAAGTAGTGTGGGGATGATCCTAAGATACTAACACACAAGTAGTGTGGGGATGATCCTAAGATCCTAACACACAAGTAGTGTGGGGATGATCCTAAGATACTAACACACAAGTAGTGTGGGGATGATCCTAAGATACTAACACACAAGTAGTGTGGGGATGATCCTAAGATACTAACACACAAGTAGTGTGGGGATGATCCTAAGATCCTAACACACAAGTAGTGTGGGGATGATCCTAAGATACTAACGCACAAGTAGTGTGGGGATGATCATAAGATACTAACGCACAAGTAGTGTGGGGATGATCATAAGATACTAACACACAAGTAGTGTGGGGATGATCCTAAGATACTAACACACAAGTAGTGTGGGGATGATCCTAAGATACTAACACACAAGTAGTGTGGGGATGATCGTAAGATACTAACACACAAGTAGTGTGGGGATGATCATAAGATACTAACACACAAGTAGTGTGGGGATGATCCTAAGATACTAACACACAAGTAGTGTGGGGATGATCCTAAGATACTAACACACAAGTAGTGTGGGGATGATCGTAAGATACTAACACACAAGTAGTGTGGGGATGATCATAAGATACTAACACACAAGTAGCGTGGGGATGATCCTAAGATACTAACACACAAGTAGTGTGGGGATGATCCTAAGATCCTAACACACAGGGAGGTTTGGGGAAGTTGTCATTGGCAGTGTGGATACGTATGAGGAACAAGCAGGTAGAGGGATTCGTTGTCCATTCACTCAGCTAAAACAGTGGAATAAATTCATTTAGCTTCACTTTAGTGTAGTGCAGCCTTTAAGACCAGAGAAATACATCGTTAAAGCTGTATGATGACATTCCAAACCCCAAACCCCAGACAGTATGTACTCTCATATCACAACACTGATACTGGGGACAGGAGTCGGAAGGGACCTGCAGATACGATATTGATTCTTAGGGTGCCAATTCAATATGTATTATCCATCCATTAGCCAAGCCGCTTATCCGAAGTCAGGTTGCGGGGATGCTGGAGCCTATCTATGATTTTGTAATCTTGCAATTCAGTATTATAATTTTGTTGGGATTTCTGTGTTTTTTTTCTCTCTCTCTGTCTAAATACTGGAACATGATAAACAGTTGTTGCCGTATTTTCCGGATTACATGTCGCACCGGAGTACGAGTAGCACTCAGCAAAAAATGTGTTGTTGCAAGGGAAAAAACATATATGCCCCTTTGGTGTATAAGTCACATTTATACGGTAGTACAGTAGTGATGTCAGGGCAGGGTTTTTTTAATACCCACATACACCCGACCCGTTATCAGATCTCATCTGCTAAAACATGCGTTACTTAACCACCCGAACGCGACTTGCAGACCTCTAAATGTAGCCTAGGCTCGCAAAGTGAGCTGTGTGGCACCGTTTTGTTTTTGTGCTGTTTGCTCAGCATAATACACTGACTGCAAGGCACAGCCTGTTTCAGGGGTGGGCAGTCCATGTGCCCACGGTGGCACGCCAGGCCATTAACACGGGCACATGGAGCAATTCAATTAAAAAAACAGTTACTTTTTAATATACTTTAATGTACTTAATTTTACTTTTAATATACTTTTTATTATACTTTTTAAATATACTTTTTTTTAAAAATATATTTTTAATACATCAAAACATTTCTATATACTTTTTTAATATTTTTTAATATTAAAATTTTTACTATGCTTTTTTAACATACCTTTTATTCAAAAATGTTTAAAATAAGATATAGCCTAATGGTGAACTAAACAAACAATTTGATTTAAAATTATTAAAATGATGCTGAAATAATTAATTAGTTTCAAAATACAGTAAGAGAACACACTCAGTTGATGTGGTATAATACCCCCCCCCCCCGATCTGCCTGCGGCATTACAGCAGTAGTGAAATTGTAGCATAGCTAACTAGCTAGCTTTCTTTTTTGATTTATGTCAAGAACAACCAAAAAAAGTAGGTTGTCTACTACTCACCTCTCTCAGCTTGGCCAAATGAATTCTGATTTCTTTCAGGAAAGGTGCGAGCTGTGTGCACTCTCTGCTGCGGAAATGTGTGTGGAACTTCAAGTGTAAAACGTCCTTTTGAAACGAGGCAGGAGGAAAGCGTCAAAGATAATGAAGCAGAATCAGTCAAGAGGGCAGCGGCCCAGTACGGCAAGCAAAGCAGCGTGTTTAGCAGAAACCAAGCTACAGGGGGCAGTTACAAAGTCGCGCAGTGCTGAACACAGGAAGCCATTCTCCCATGGAGAGTACATAAAGGAGGCTTTCCTCAGCAGGTCGCAGGTCATATTTGGGCGGCACGGTGGCCCAGTGGTTAGCACTCAGTGTGTTTAGATGCACAGCTAAGTGGAGCTACGGTTATAGCTCGATCCGGCCATGTAACTGGACTACTGACGTTGTCCCAGTATACAAGAGCCGGGGGAGAATCGATTCAGTGATGGAAGTATGTCTGACCCAGTACGCTAGGTGGCGATATGCCCCCTGTCAGCTGGTTGCTGTTGGACCGCAGAAACTATGGATCATGTGCAGGATTCCTAGGCCAGTTCGAAGCCGATTGAAGCATATACATGCCAGAGTAAATCCACCCCCAACCGCATTATCTAGGTGTGTTAGTCCCACTTCCAGATATTCCATTTAGTACGACTTCAGTGGGATTAACACGTTTACATGTATTTTAAAAGTGCAGTTTTAGTCGCACTAACACAATAAACCCACTTTTTCTAACATCAGGTAAACATACTGAGTGTTGTCTCACAGCAAGAAGGTCCTGGATTTGAACCCCAGGCTGTCCCAGGTCCTTTCTGTGTGGAGTTTGCATGTTCTCCCCCCTGTCTGTGTGGGTTTCCTCCGGGCGCTCTGAATTCCTCCCACCGTCAGAAAGACATGCATGTTAGGATTAGTACTCCTCCTGTGCCCCTGAGCAAGGCAATGGGAAGAAATACATAACTGGAGTTGGTCCCTGGGTGCTGCACAACAGCTGCCCGCTACTCCTAGCTACACAGCTAGGATGGGTTACATGCAGATAGTGAATTTCACTGTGTGCATGTACAGATGACAAATGAAGTGTATTCTGCTCTCGTCTGTTACCAAGCAAACGCCACATCCTCACCACCACCACCAGAGAAATGCGTGTCTGTGAGAACTGTAGAGGCGCATTTCAGACATGGTTGGAGACATCAACAGGGGGATGTAGTGCGTGGGAGGATCACGCTATTCCCCCCCGTCCCCCCCCCCCCCGAACAGGCACCCCGACCGACCAGAGGAGGCGCTAGTGTAGTGACCAGGACACACATCCACATCCGGCTTACCGCCCGCAGACACGGCCAATTGTGTCTGTAGGGACACCTGACCAAGCCGGAGGTAACACGGGGATTCGAACCGGCGATCCCCATGTTGGTAGGCAACGGAATAGACCACCACGCTACCTGGACGCCCCCAAATCTCCACCAGTGTTGAATTAATCTTGCTTTGCCAGACCTCCTTCTCATCAAACTCATGCACCTCCAAAAGCTGGACTAGACTAGACAGATGTCTGGCCAGGTGGGGTCAGTGTTGAGCTCTCGTCCTCCATCACTACGGTTTGTTCTAACACTCCCTCGAGTGGTTTGACGTGGGCGTGGGCACTTGTGTAAACACAGGACATGCTGAATGTGTTTCAGCCCAGCGCTTTGGGCATTTTACCTGCTTTGAACGTCATAAACAAGCAGCTACGTGTTACCTGCCTCGATAAGTCACTACAAATAAAGATCCTGCAGTCCCCGTGGCAACGTGGCGATAGCTAGATAGAAAACAACTGAGTCTTTTGTTTTCCCCCCATTCCTAAATGATATTACATAATGTACTGTCCAGCGCCACCTGTCTGTCTTTGTGTGTGTGTGTCTGTGTGTGTCCGTGTGTGTGTGTGTGTTTGTTTGTGTGTCGGCCTGTCCAGGGTGTCTCCCTACCTGCCGCCCATTGACTGCTGGGATAGGCCCCCTCATCCCCGAGAGCAGGATAAGCGGTTTGGATAACGGAATAGCATAGAATAAATAAAATGCTCGAATCCATTAGGAAAATAAATAAATACGTTCATTTCCAGGTCAGGGTGGTCCTCCATATGAGTTCCCCTGCTGCCTGTGGCCCTCCGCCTCCCAACACGGCTCTGTCCAGATTTCACCTCTATCATTAGCTCAGTGACAGATGACGGCGCTGACCATGGTCATTTGGTCCGCGGGTTCTAAGAGTGCCCCCGAGGCGGGTCGGTTGGTCCCACGTGAGCCAATAAGAGCCACTTTGTGCCATAAGAGCCACGCTGCTTTGTGTCAGCCTCTCTGTCTGCTCCTGCTAATACAGAACATCCTTCACCCAGCTCCTCGTCATTATTTCCCTGCCCGGGGAAACCCTCCCATTGGTGGTGACCCATGTGTGTTGTTTCTGATGCTTGTCAACAGATATTCTACACTTGGTTTTATAATCACGTTGTAAAAACAATACTTGATTGTGAAAATGAATATTTGATACTGGAAGGAAAAAAAGCAGCAGTACTGTGGCTGTCTGTGTCGTGAGTTCTGGTGTGGACCCGGGCCGCTGCAGCGAATGCACTGCACGACACACGGGAGTCGCACACCGTCCACGTTCATCGATTGACAATGAAATGTAGGTCAAGCTGAAACGAGCGAGTAATTCAACAACAGCTGTGTGGTGATGATCGCACACAGTTCATAGCACAACTGGGCCGCAGAGAAGAACGTATCAGTTAACAATCTTTCATTTGATCTTGTTCTGAGAGGAGAGAGAGAGAGAGAGAGAGAGAGAGAGAGAGAGAGAGAGAGAGAGAGAAGAGAGAGAGAGAGAGAGAGAGAGAGAGAGAGAGCAAGAGCGAGCGAGGCGAGCGAGGAGGAGAGAGAGAGAGGGAGAGAGAGAGGGGAGAGAGAGGAGAGAGAGAGAGAGAGAGAGAGAGAGAGAGAGAGAGAGAGAGAGAGCAAGAGAGAGAGAGAGAGAGAGCAAGAGCGAGCGAGCGAGAGAGAGAGGGAGAGAGAGAGGGAGAGAGAGAGAGAGAGAGAGAGAGAGAGAGAGAGAGAGAGAGAGAGAGAGAGAGAGAGAGAGAGCAAGAGAGAGAGAGAGAGAGAGAGCAAGAGCGAGCGAGGGAGAGAGAGGGAGAGAGAGAGAGAGAGAGAGAGAGAGAGAGAGAGAGAGAGAGAGAGAGAGAGAGAGAGAGAGAGAGAGAGAGACTGACTGTCCACTGTCAGAGACAGTAAGCAGAGACACATCCTTACCAAGTACAGGCTCACTGACCCCAGTCTAGCCATTGAAAAGGGCAGACATACAAATATCTTGGCTACCAAAAGAGCAAAAAATATGTGGCAGGTGAGGTAGAGACAGAGGTGCACTTCCTGCTAAATTGTGAGATATTCCAGAACATAAGAGAAAAATACCAGGAGAAATTTGAAAATCAGATTCCAAATGTTCTACTGCTGGATGAGAAAGAACAATGGCCACTTATTTTAGGAGCGGGTCAAAGGTCACACATTGCAGCACAATGTGTCGGAATGCCATAGCCTAAGAGTCAGTGAGTGACCAAACACTGTCAGTTACTGTCAGTTGCTGTTCAAGTGCTGTTCTATGTTTCTGCCAGATCTACCTATTCCTTTTTCCTTTTGTTTTGTTTTTGTTTTTGTTTTTGTTTATTTAGTGCTCTGTTGACCTGTTTTACTTTGGCAACATTGTAATTAATATAGTCATGCCAATAAAGCATCACTGAATTGAATTGAATTGGAGTGAGGGAGAGGAGAGCGAGGTAGGGAGGGAGAGAGCGGGGGGGAGGGAGGGAGGGAGGATGGATGAGCGAACGGCCCTTATAATTGTCCTCATAATTGTGGACGTAACTTGATATGTACAACTTGAAACCTTCCACCCGTGTGCTGGGAGGTGCAGGTGAAAGTGTGTGGACAGTTGTGTGCATGTGGTTG
Organism: Lampris incognitus; assembly: GCF_029633865.1. NCBI lineage: Eukaryota > Metazoa > Chordata > Actinopteri > Lampriformes > Lampridae > Lampris > Lampris incognitus. Next base: position 2,682,409 of record NC_079215.1, on the reverse strand, counting down.
ACATTTATCCATGGTAAATCTTGCAGGCATCGCGAAAAGTGTGCCACTGTCAACAGCACACGCCGACAAACAGGAAACTGGTATGACTGCAGCCATAGAAACCAGCAGTCAGTGGACTACAGTTATGCACAGAGTCGATTGTGTCTGTAGGGACGCCCAACCAAGCCGGAGGTAACACGGGGATTCGAACCGGCAAGCCCCGTGTTGGTAAGTGACGGAATAGACCATTACGCTACCCGGATGCCCCTGCCCTGATGATTTCTGGCATTATTTATCCCTTTTGCAGTCATGAGGGTGGACACATGGCAGCAGGTCCATGGGGCCGCAGTAGGCCTGCTGCTGATGACGTTGCATGGACAGTGGAGAGGTCAGCTTAACGTGCCAGATTTGAGTTAATTATATGATGTGAGAGTTGATTATCAGGCATGGTTGATGTGAATTCGGATCGCCTGTTTCGTGGCGTAAGCAACGGGACCTTAAGTAAACATGGGTAGGCGGCAGCGGCGGTGGTGCGGTGCTGCTTTGAGAGCACGATGCATTCACTTTTCAGAGAGAAAAGTGTTACAAGCCGTTGTTCAAAGACCGATGAGGGAATGTTGTCCCAGATCATGGTTCTCCACCTGTTTTTCTTGCCAGCCAGTGTTTGTGTTGTTTGTTTACTTTTTAACTGCCCACCCCCAGCCTTTTATTCCCTTTTTTCTCTCCAACGGTCACATTTCATTTCTGTGCCCTCTTCTCTGTTGAAATGGTGTTGAGTGCTTCAGAGGCTGTTGGCTAGTTGTTATTCAGATTCTCTCTCTCTTTCTCCCTCGCCCTGCTCAGGCACTCATTTGCCATGCTGTTTTATCTGCTCCTCTCATACTGACGAACAGCGTTTGAGCTTTTTAAATCAGGCTTCAGCTACCACCGCAGCCCTTTCAAACATCCACAGAACCCGACTCGGGCTTGAAAGAGGACAGTTGAGAGGAAGGTGCACAGCTGACAGACACATGACTCCCACACCCCTGACAAAGAAGCATGTGTTCATAAGGGCACTGTAAAAAGTTGAGATGGTTGACTGTAGTGCTGCAACTCACGACTATTCTGATAGTCGACTAGTCATCGATTATTGAAAGGATTAATCGACTAGTCAGATATTGAGTCGCATAAAACAATGGCTCATGTCGTTGACATCATGTTCGGTACTGACTTGGTGAGGGCAGTCGCTTGCTGCGGTGTACACGTCTGCTTCTGCATAAAGCCATCTATGGTCCATGGTACCTTTCCTCTTCTTCGGCGTCGGACTGCATAAATGTGATTAAAAAAGACATTTGTCAGGCAGAAGGGTAACATCACTCTTTTAAACTCTTAGAATCCTGCACGCGGGTATAGAGGAAGTTGTACTGGCTTTATGTTCATGTTCAAAGCCTAGACAACTCTGTCTATACATAGCTAGCTAGCCAACAAGCTAACTACCTTACCGAGGCGCGTCTGCATCGTCCAGATGTCCAGCGTGCCTCCTCTTCACATGTTTGTGCGTTACTGAGGTGTTCCCATGATAAGCAAGGTCCACCTTACAAATCTTGCAGGTCATCCTTTTCTTTGCCAAGCCGAGGGTGAAATGCTCCCACACTTAACATGTTTCAGGATGCGATGGTGTTGCATCGGCCACTGCCATCTTGCTGTTTTGTTTACCCGTCCTGTCGCTTCTGCTTCCGTTCCCGGTCGCTTTTGCGCATGTGCAACTCTCAGAGAGTTGGGAAGGAAGTGAGACGCCTCACTTCTTAGCTACTTCCATCACCAGCTCCGGTGAAACCATGTGTAGTTCAGTTCCACAGCGTGAAATACATGTGCAATGACATAAACGACGAATTGTCGACAATTAAACTCGTTGGCAACTAATTTTGTCATCGATTTTTGTCAACTACGTCGATTAATCGTTGCACCCATATTTGACTGTTTTCGACAGAAATGTCAACATGGATCAAGGTGGTGTTGAGGCCCTCTTGCAACCAGTCAGAAAATTAGTTTGATAAAAGGTGACATGGACTTCACAAAACGATGAGCTGGTTTGGTTGGACAGTGGTGAATATTCTGCTGTTTCTAATCTTGTATGAATCGGTGGTGTTCGGCTAGAAAAACACACGCCACTTGGACAGAATAAAAACTTTAGTTTATGCTTCCTCCTTGACCCTTACGTTGGACATTTGGGCCAAGTTGTGGAAACTGGGCAAATGAAGTGCAGTTACTGGTTGCTCAGGTTGAAGGATTAAGTTAGTTCCCCTCCATGATGTGAATTTGCTGCTTGACTCTGCATAGACGGCAAGCAGAGCATGTGTTTACGGTGTCAACAAGATTTACTGTGGTTTAATATGGTTTCAGTACACATTTCAGTGACGTTGTTTATTGGCTGAAACACTGTATTGATGTCTCGTTGCATGGTCAGCTTGGGTATTTTGGGTAAATTGTGCTTTATGTAGATTTTAATTGGCATGTTTAAAACGTAAATGCGTTGACGTTTTTTTTTTCTCTTCGTGTTCATAGGGCTGTTCACTCACATTCTGCTGGATGAGGCGGCCCAGGCCATGGAGTGCGAAACCATTATGCCTTTTGCCCTGGCCAGCAAGACCACTCGTATCGTGCTGGCCGGGGACCACATGCAGGTAAGAACCCACACCTGTGAATGACAGTCTCAGTCCTTAAGTTCCCCTTTCCCCAGCAGGGTCTCCTCACCCAGGGATTGTCAGATGTTATAAAAAACATTAAAGGTTCCTTAGTTCGCTCATTCAGAAGGTTGGTTGGGGGGCGTCCGGGTAGCGTGGTGGTCTATTCCATTGCCTACCAACACGGGAATCGCTAGATCGAATCCCTGTGTTACCTCCGGCTTGGTTGGGCATCTCTACAGACACAATTGGCCGTGTCTGTGAGTGGGAAGCCGGATGTGGGGATGTGTCCTGGTTGCCACACTAGCGCCTCCTCTGGTCAGTTGGGGCACCTGTTCAGGGGGAGGGGAAACTGGGGGGAATAGCGTGATCCTCCCATGCACTACGTCCTCCTGGTGAAACGCCTCACCTTGGCTGACGACTCTGCATGTGTCAGAGGAGGCATGTGGTAGTCTGCAGCCCTCCCCGGATCAGCAGAGGGGGTGGAGTGGCAACAGCTCGGAAGAATGGGGTAATTGGCTGGATACAATTGGGGAGAAAAAGGCAGGAAAAAAAAAGTTGGCTGGCTTTCACCTGTGTGTCAAAATGAGCCAAGCCAAACACTTGTCCTGGGAGACGCATGGCCCCAGACAGTGACATGGAGCAAAAGCAATACAGCAATTCTCACTGAGCACTTCACTGCAGACTGGACCTCATTCCTGCTCACTGTGGGTACAAAAGAACAGACAGTGACTGTGTCTGTGGCTGTGCCGTGGTTTTAGCGGCCACATCATGCACAGATAACACAAATAAACTCCTGTCAGTCAAGCTTTGCAAACCAACACTGAGAATTAAAGCTTTATTTCCTCCTTTCCAAGTTTTTTTTTTACAACCCTCCACAGGATTACCATCCAGCAGTGGAGGAAAACAAGGCAGAAGTCTGCCATGCGATAATTGTTTTAATTACTCTTTCTCTCTCTGTGCTCAGTCTAGGAATAAAACTAAATAAGAAAATAGATTAACAACACAATGGCCCCCTCTTCATCTGTCTGTCATCTCTCTCCATTCCACCACCCATCAGCCCTGTTGCTGTGTAAAATGGTTAGGCATCTTCATATCATGGAGAGCAGGCTGCTGAGTAGAGCAAGGACTCCATTGACAGTCATAGCCGTCTTTCTTACTGGCTGTGTGGGCCTTCGTTCAGACCAGCAGACCTTGTTCCACTGGCTGGCTGGAATTAAGATTCTAAATAAGGATGAATTGCTACCAAATACGTGGCAGAAACAGCCATCAAGTGAAAACTATAGTCACAGTTGTCTGGGTGTGTTTGTATGTGTGACAGTGTGATCACGCCTTAATAAAACATGGCGTGTCGTGGCTGCAGCACCCAAGATTTTCATCAGTGATACTCCCTACTGTCTGACATTTGCAAATAACATAGAAAAGGTTTTGAATTGCTTTCGGGATCCCTCCCCCCCTTCTCCCCAATTGTAGCCAATTACCCCACTCTTTCCGAGCCGTCCCGGTCGCTGCTCCACCCCCTCTGCTGATCTGGGGAGGGCTGCAGACTACCACATGCCTCCTCTGATACATGTGGAGTCACCAGCCGCTTCTTTTCACCTGACAGTGAGGAGTTTCACCAGGGGATGTAGCGTGTGGGAGGATCACACTATTCCCCCCAGTTCCCCCTCCCCCGAACAGGCGCCCCAACCGACCAGAGGAGGCGCTAGTGCAGCGACCAGGACACATACCCACACCAGTTTCCCACCCGCAGACACGGCCAATTGTGTCTGTAGGGACGCCCGACCAAGCCGGAGGTAACACAGGGATTCGAACCGGCGATCCCTGTGTTGGTAGGTAACGGAATGGACTGCTATGCTACCCAGACGCCAATTTTTTCACAACTGAAGTCACCAGCCATTCAGTGACAACATGCAACAAATATTTGGCTCAAATGACTTTGTTGAATAGTGAGGCCAAGTGTCAATAATGATTTGTATTTTAAAGCTGGTGTACTGATATTCAGACAACAATATAGACACTCAGCCAGTCCAGCTGAGCTTTTAATGCAGAAATCTGGGCGATGGGCAGTGCATCAGTCAGTTATACTGTTTTAGTCTCTACCTGTCTGCAACCACTGCTTTATTCATCATGTGATGTTCCAGGGACACTGAAATATTACACATTGCATTTTTAACAGCTAACCACTTTGACGCTTTAAATAGATGTGCAGTTAAACAAGTCACATGTCAGAAGGCTCCTCCTAATTCTGATCTCAAAAGGTTTGTCCACAGTCCTGCTGAAGCAAGTTTGAGAATACACACAGATTCACAAATGCAGGATTAATTTGTGGTTGCCTTCCTTTGTGCATATAATGGAGGCTCTCTAATAAGCACCTTGGATTCTCAGCATTTAAAGTCATAATAAAGCGTAATGACATAAAGAAACTAGAAATTCCTTAGAGTATTTGAGACTTGATGCTAATTTTCATCTTTTGCTCTCTTACCTTGTTTCTACCTACGCAGCTCAGTCCATTTGTGTACAGCGAGTTTGCTCGAGAACGTAACCTGCACGTGTCACTGTTGGACAGACTGTATGAGCACTATCCCCCTGAGTTCCCCTGCCGCATCCTCCTCTGCGAGAACTACCGCTCCCACGAAGCCATCATCAAGTAAGTGTGAGCGTTCACAGGAGGAGGTGGGGGTGAGAGGAGATGTGGGGGAGGCCAGAGAGGAGAGAGGGTAATGGCGAGAAGGAGGATGGAGATGTTGAATTATAGGACGGGACAGGGTTCAAAGGTTGTGGAGAAGGTGCGTGAAGAAGAGGAGGCCGCCGCATGAGTGGAGAAGAGAGAGTATCACAAGCAGCTGGTATAGATGAAACCACCCAGCTAAGTGAACACGTATGAGGATGAGTCAGTGGTGTGGTAGTTTTTCAGAATGGGATGGAAAAAAAAAAGGGGGGGAATCAACAAAAAGTGGAGACGTATGAAACCTGTGTAAGCTGTAGAGATATGCAGATAACATCCAGAAGTGGCTCACCTGCTAGAGCACGTACTACATAAGGCTAAATCCTTACCGCAGCAACCTGGGTTGGACTCTGGCCCAGGCCCTTTGCTGCATGTCATCCCTTCTCTCTCCCCTGCCTTTCCTGTCTCAACTATCGCTGTCTAATAAAAAAAGGTGGAAAATGCCACAAAAAAAAAAAGAAGGGGGCGGGGCATTCCAGTCAAGTCAATTTTATTTGTATAGCCCAATATCACAAATTACAAATTTGCCTCAAGGGGCTTTACAACAACACAACATCCTGTCCTTAGACCCTCACATCGAATAAGGAACAACTCCCTGAAAACCTTAACAGGGAGAAAAAACAGGAAGAAAGCTCAGGGAGAGCAACAGAGGAGGCTCTCTCTCCCAAGACGCAGAATGTGCCATGATGTTGTATTTACACAATTTACACAATACAACATTGAAAGGATAACAGAATTATAATGGAATTATAAAATGTTTGAAGAATATGATGAGGAAGATGGCAAACTGTCCAGATGCCACCGGAGCAGCCCAGGACTCAAGCCACACGACCAGCATCACCACGTTTAAAAAAAAAAAAAAATTCAGCATTACATGTAGCACAAGGTCAGCCTTATTCACATTGATTATACTTGCCATGCTTGTCAATGGCCTCTAAGATGATGGAAACATCTGTAATGATAACCCCCCCCCCCCGTCCTTCACTTTTATTTGTGGCTCCACCTCACAGCCTTTCTCCTCTCCTTTTCCTGTCCCAGTTACACATCCGAGTTGTTCTACGATGGGAAGTTGATGGCGAGTGGGAAGCAGCCCTCCCATAAGGACTTCTATCCTCTGACCTTCTTCACTGCCAGAGGAGAGGACGTTCAGGAGAAAAACAGCACAGCCTACTACAACAACGCAGAGGTATGCACGGAAAAGAGTCGAGCTTGTTTAGACAATTTACCCGAGTTCACTGGGATTTGTCCTGCCCCGGGTGAGCACAAGCACAGACCCCTTAAAGATCTTATCAGAAAAGTCACCGTCCTGCTGCAGGTCACTGGGGCAGTGGACACTAACACCTCAACACGTGATTTTTACCATATTACTTTTTGTTGTGCACTATGCCGCTTTGCACGTATTTATGGCATAACTAATGTTTCTACCATGCATGCGTGACATCTCTCTCAGCAGAAGTTGCTTCAAAGATAATGAAATGGAAAAAGTCGATTTTAGAAAGTCACAATTTTTGCATTAGGGAACACCTAAGAAAGTGTCACTGTACCAATTCATAGTTATAGATATAATCAAGCACTTAATATAGAACCGGGATGGGCAACTTTGATGGTAGAGAGGGCCACAAAAATGTTATCCTCACTACCAGAGGGCCAGATCATAAACCGTGCACTTCCACCAGTGGGATACTGGAACCCCATCACTCAATTAACTGATAGCTACTACCCATCCATCCATTATCCAACCTGCTTATCGCAGTTGGGGTCGCAGGACGCTGGAGCCTATCCCAGCAGTCATTGGGTGGCAGGTGGGGGAGACACCTCGGACAGACCACCAGTCCATCACAGGGCCGACAAACACACACCCAGGGACAATTTAGTATGGCCGATTCACCTGACCTACATGTCTTTGACATGTCTACATGTGTTCATAGCTACTAATTTAATGAAATAATAAAATATATACCGCTAATCAAAGTTTATTATACCAACATTTCTATTTAATGAGCGTAACACAGAAGCAAAACACTCACATTCCTGAGTGGTATACCATTATTTCAATGCAATGGGGTCTCAAAAATCATCATTCAATAATGGTACAAAAGTTAACATTCACACTTAGCCCAACAGCTAATATTCCTGTTTCCTTTTTTTTGGGGGGGGGTAGGGGGTTCTCCCTTTTTCTCCCCAATTGTACTTGGCCAATCACCCCACTCTTCTGAGCCGTCCCAGTCTCTGCTCCACCCCCTCTGCTGAGCCGGGAAGGGCTGCAGACTACCACATGTCTCCTCCCATACATGTGGAGTCACCAGCCGCTTCTTTTTAGCTGACAGTGAGGAGTTTCACCAGGGGGACGTAGTGCGTTGGAGGATCACGTTATTCCCTCCAGTCCCCCCCCCCCAAACAGGCGTCCCGACCAACCAGAGGAGGCGCTAGTGCAGCGACTAGGACACATACCCACATCCAGCTTCCCTCCCGCAGACACGGCCAATTGTGTCTGTAGGGACGCCCCACCAAGCCGGAGGTAACATGGGGATTCGAACCGGCGATCCCGGTGTTGGTAGGCAACGGAATGGACCACCACGCTACCTGGACGCCCCTCACTTACAACACTTTTAACAGCGTTGAAAACCTCCTTGCCCTTGGTAATGTCATGCAAAGACACCAATTTCAATAACTCCTCCTGCACTTCAAATGAACTGTCAATGGCTGTTGTGTAGATGAGAAGCTGGCTAACATCCATCACGTCTGTACTCTCATCCAGCGCTCAGGAGAAGTACTAGCAGTCATGCATGACCTGTTTTAGCTTTCCCTCAACGTGATTTTGAATGTCAAAAATTCTTCGCATCATTGTGCGATGGGACAGCAAGACTGTTTCAAAGTTCATAGCCATGTTATCATCTCCAAAAGCTTTAGCCATCTCTACTGCACATAGCTTCACGGTGTCGCCATCTGACAAGGGCTTCTTTGCTTTAGCAAGCTCAAGGGAAACAGCATAAGACACCTTGAGAGAGGACTACTGTGTACATGTGGCTTTGGTAAAAAGGCTCTGCTGTCGGTGTGTTTTCCTTTGAGGTCAGCGATGATAGCGGCTCTGGCACCTCCGGTGTACACACCATATTTGTCTTCGTGTGTGGTATTGTAGTGGTGACAAATTGAAATCCTTTATGGCTGTTTTTGTTTCCAGACACACTAAACACAACACACAGGTTTGCCTTTGAATTGTGTAAAAAGACGTTCTGTTCTCTTCTTGCCTGGAAGACACGGTTCTCTAGGTCAAGTTTTCTCTTTTTGCCGCTCATGTCTCTTCTTGTCATATGTTATTGCAGAAGAGGCCTGCCAAGACCAAAATGAAACCATTTGCATGCAGTTGCCTGGCTACAGGCCTCTTGTGTTTCAAGGGAGCGCCCTCTATCAGCGGACAGTATAATTACAATTGGGATCCGGTTCAGATGTGGTCAAATGGCCAACTTGCTTCCAATGCCTGTGAAACCAGCAATTTATTGATATTTGGAAATTGACCCACGGGCTGTAGTGAGTGAGGAGGGGGGCCGAAAGCAGCCAGCCCGCGGGCCGCTCGTTGCTCATATCTGATATAGAACATTATAGATAAAAGATTTACAAAAGCAAACCTTCCATGGTCATCACAGTAAGACAAAGCCAACATGTCCCCTTACAGCTGCTATTTACACTTTCCCATGTGGCAAAACAAGCTCTTGAATTTGGATTTGTGACAAACAAGACACCGCTGATTTTTGAGCCCAGTTGCAATGCCAACGCGAGTCGAAAAGAACACGTGTCTCGGTCACTGTTTCTTTCTTGTTTTTGTCCTTTGTACATGACACAGAGTTTTCTTCTCACTGCACATTCCACACTCACACTTAAGCTAAAAAAATGTTACGATACAAACACTGGAAAGCTTTCTGTTTGGACTCACTTTGTGCAGGACAATTGTAGCTTTCAAAGAACATGAATATCACACTGCCTCACAAAGAACTTCTTGAACAGGGCTTATCCAAAGTGTCTGACTGGGTGTGGGTCTGTGTTCAGGCTAGGGTGCATTATGTAGGACCAGATGCCATCCAGTTACCTGCTGTCAGATGGCTATAGCTCTTCTGTTGTTTTGTTGTTAAACCAACAACTTTTTAATGCATGGTCAGCACTGGTTAAATTTGCCCTTGAACTTTTGAAATGTATTTTATTAATCTATGCTACTTTTTAGGTATCTGAAGGCAGAGGCTGGTTCTTTTACTTCACAGCGTTAAACCCTAGTTTGAGTTAACTGACAACTCGTTTGGTAATGGGGCCTTTGGGTTTGTGCCGGTGTCATTCTCATGTGCCACTTTTTACTAAAGAGCAGAATGGACATCGCCCCCCACGGTTTCCTTTAAAATTAAGCCTCAGTGAATTTGACGCTAAACTCAAGCAAACCATGAAGGATTTGAAGGGGGGCAGGGGGGTAGGTCTCTACCACCAAACCCATATAGAGGGACAGGAGTGTAGAGAACTTTAGGTTACTTCCATAACCCCGGTTCTGTGAGTAGCATAAGTGTGATGTCTCACCATGGGATACGCCCCCCTCGCGTATTCACAGAAGCACTCGTACCACTACGCCAGCCCTGATTGGTGGGCAGTCATGACATCTGCGTCAGGGCCCTGCGCCTTATATATGACTGAGGCAGCGTCACTCATCGTTCAATCACCTCTTCTCGCTTCAGAAGCAAGCTGCTCTCACTTGGACCTGAGCTGACTCGCTAAACTGTCCTCAGATCGGAGCGAACACCTCCGTCGCCAGATGCTAGCCGCTGAAATACCAGTACGCCTACCTTCGGCATAGGTAGTTTTTTACCCTGGCCTGTCCTCAAACAGCGCAGTATTTTTAGCTCCTACAGGAGTGTAGAGAACTGGTTTTAACCATTTACATTATATTATTTTTTAACATCAGTGAAAATAGTTGTGTTATCTTTGTAGATGTATCATAACCTTTAGGTTTCCTACACAGATTGTTTTTCATATGAACTGGAATTGGGGTTTTTCGTCCGAGTTTTTCTTCCTTCATGAAGTTACCTTCTGCTGGCATGCACTGAGTCGTCATGGACGATGACACCCATGTCCTTAATGAACAGGTTATTCAGAAGCTGCATTTGACGTCCATAATGCATGATGTCGCTCCTGTCTCCTGATGTTTTTTCCTTCTTCACTTCACCCCATCGTGGTCATTAGCTGTACCTGTTCCTTAACCTTTGCTGACAGGTTCCAGCCAATTAAACCGTTAGATTGGGTTTGGTTCCCCGGCTGTCAGCGGCGCCATTTTAATTACTACACTTCCTTTTGATACGACACCCGTGTCAAAGGGTGAACAATGTTTTCATAAGCCGGTGGAATGAAATGTCTTGAAGGACAAGGTGTCCGTTTGTTTTCCCGTTAAGTGTCTTTGATGCGCTTACCTCCCCGAGCAAGCAACAATACCACCATAGCAGTTCAAATCTGTTGACAGTAGGCTAAACATCTGAAGGAAAACGTGAAACCTAAACAAAAAACTCAAGACATGGATTTAAAATATCAAACATGGCTTTAATAATGAGAATTTAGGTTGCTGTCTAATAATTCAATAAAACCCGAACATGAGACACACATAAGCAAACCCAGAATCTGACTGGCATTTCATGAAGCTTTGAGAAATTAAAGAGGCAGGAACGTTTTTCACCAGGCTTCTGTGTAGCGCACCAGTATGCCACGCAACAATATGCTACACAACAGTATGCCACACAACAATATGATACGCAACAGTATGCCACGCAACAATATGCTACACAACGGTATGCCACACAACAATATGCTACACAACAGTATGCCACGCAACAATATGCTACACAACGGTATGCCACACAGCAGATTCAAGGAAACAAAGCAGTGCAACAACGACAATGGTTGCTTGGAATGTTCTGTGTGTGTGTGTGTGTGTGTGTGTGTGTAATTCAGTAAGCTGATGATTGCTTATGTGCTTATGGCATGAAACAGGCTTGTACTGTCTCATAAAGAATTTACTTGACTCGCTGGATTTTATTTTTATATATATATATGATACTCGACCAAATGTTAGTCAATGAGAAGAGTGTCAGTCGACCAAGATTTCATTGGTTGCTTAGTCGCACAAAAAAACCCCGTTTGAAACATATGAGGGGTTTTAATTTGAAACGATGGACACAGGAAGTGGTGACACTCAGTCAGTCAGGGATGGACATTCACGTATATAAAGCTAATCTCTGCGGTTATTAGACCATGTCGTGCAGAAAATCCAAAGTGGCATTATTTTACAAGTTTTGTTACAAGTTCATAAGTTGTGCGATGTTATACTGTGTTGAAATAAAGTAACAAAATGTTCAGTCTCCTTGCTGGTTGTTCTGACACATTCAGAATCAATTTTGACACGTTCAGAATCGCATTTGTCGGAGTCGTTAACAGGCGGCTCTTGGTGTGTGTGCTTGTAAATTGTATATTTTAAAGGCCTACTAGTACGGTTTTGTATTCCTCTGTAATGTGGCACGGTGTTAACAATGTTAGTTATAACATGCTTTCTCAGCTCCGGGAATCAAACCATTTCCTGATTCCCCCAAAACATTTTTTTTTAAATAATTGAATTAATATCATAAACGTGCAACAAATAGTTGACAAACAGCTTGAACTAATGACTACTAGTCGCCAGGGAAAATTTTTGGTTGGGGGCAGCCCTGCTATATCTGCCCTTCTAGAGGCCACTTGGGTTGATGTGATTGTGATTGAGGTGCAGAGAGAGCCAGGATTTAATCCTGCTCTTCAACCCCCTGTTCTCTTATGTTCTTCTTCCTCTTTAGGTGTTTGAGATTGTGGAGCGAGTGGAGGAGATGCGCAAGAAGTGGCCGGTGGCTTGGGGAAAGCTGGATGAGGGGAGCATCGGTGTAGTGTCGCCCTACGCCGACCAGGTGTTCCGCATCCGTGCCGAGCTCCGGAAGAAGAGGATGCACGAGGTCAGCGTGGAGAGGGTGCTCAACGTCCAAGGTGAGGACACGTCGGAGGAAATGTGTTGGTGCTGTGTTTTTAAACTGAAGATTTTTTTCTATTTATTAATGAATCTTTAATCGGGGAGTCACCTTGTGGTTAAAAATTTATTTCAGAGAAGTCCTCCCTGAGGAAATGGCATTATCGATAACAACCGTCAAGGTTTCAGACAGTCAACATTAAATATCACACAGGAGATAAAAGTAGACAGGAGAATATACAAACTGGAAAGAGTCCATAACACATGTCTGTATGCATGCTCAATAATCCAGGTAAGAAGATCCAAGTAAGCTGAATCAGTTCATCTGGATATGTTTATTGATAGAAACGTTTCATCACTCGGGTGTCCGGGTGGCGTGGCGGTCTATTCCGTTGCCTACCAACACAGGAATTGCCAGTTCGAATCCCTGTGTTATCTCCGGCTTGGTCTGGCATCCCTACAGATGCAATTGGCCGTGTCTGCAGGTGGGAAGCCGGGTGTGGGTATGTGTCCTGGTTGCTGCACTAGCGCCTCCTCTGGTCGGTCGCGGTGCCTGCTCTGGGGGGGTATATTGATTTGCCACCAGAGTATAGGATGTGATAGCAGTTCTCCTCTGTCTTGCCCCTCTTCATTCTTGTTTCTCTTCCTCAGCTTCCTCGGCTTGGCTCTTCCCCGTTTCCAGTAGTTGCTCCAACTGGCACTGCATACAGCCGCTCTCCACATCTCATTAATTCTCTCCTTAATTACACACACTAAGGCCAACTGCTCTCTAGTCAGCGCTTAGATCTGAATTCAACACAGATGGATGTTGCGTGTTTACAACAACCCCTGGAGTTTAGTCTAGAGAAGACGTCATTATCATGAATTATTTCATTTATTCATTCTCTTGTTAAAAGTTGATGTAGTTGCCATTACTGTCTTTCCTCTCTTTTTCTAAATGAGCACATTTGAAAGGTGTAATTCAGAGCAGAAGTGATCACCTCTACTAAAGTCTGGGTTACCGGTTTCCCTGCAGAACTCCTTTCTTCCCCTCTCTCCAGAACCAAGGCAGCAAATGCACTTGAAACTGTTGATCACTCATGAAGTAATGTTTCTTAAAAGAATAACACTTTCAGAAACAACAACTTGAAGAATTTGATTCAGTTGCTTCCTGATTCTAGGTAAACAGTTCCGGGTGCTGTTCCTGAGCACGGTGCGGACGCGGCACACCTGCAAGCATAAGCAGACTGCCATCAAGCGCAAAGAACAGCTGGTGGAGGACTCGACAGAGGACCTTGACTACGGCTTCCTGTCCAACTACAAGCTCCTCAACACGGCAATCACCAGGGCCCAGTCCCTTGTCGCTGTGGTCGGAGACCCCATAGCGCTGTGCTCTGTGGGACGCTGCAGGTAAATGAGCCAAGTAGAGAATCAATTAACTTTCTGACTGTTTAGTTGATCATTTGGATCTAGTGGATGGCTAAAATTGGAAGTGACAGGAAAGATAGGCGGTAAATGCGGAAGTGGGGGGGGGGGGGGGATACATACATGCCCACAGTCGGATGCAAGGCCATTAACATGGGCACGTGGAGCAAGCCAATAAAAAACATTTTTTAATATCCTTTTTAAATTGAAAAACATTTAATATGAAGTATAGCTTCATGGTGAACTAAAGAATTCGATTCAAAATAATACTGAAATAATTAATTAGTCTCAAAATACATCATGGTTCTCTACTGGAAAATGGTGGATTGCTCCCTCCGGGTTGGGGATGAGTTGTTGCCTCAAGTGAAAGAGTTCAAGTATCTCGAGGTCTTGTTCACGAGTGAGGGTAGGATGGAGCGGGGGATTGACAGGCGGATTGGTGCAGCATCAGCAGTTGTGGTGAAGAGGGAGCTGAGCCGGGAGGCAAAGCTCTCAATTTACCAGTCTGTCTTGGTTCCAGCCCTCACCTATGGTCATGAGCTTTGGGTAGTGACTGAAAGGGGGAGATCACGGATACAAGCGGCTGAAATGAGTTTCCTCCGTAGGGTGTCTGGGCTCAGCCTTAGAGATAGGGTGAGTAGCTCGGAGTAGAGCCGCTGCTCCTTCGCATCAAAAGGAGCCAGTTGAGGTGGTTTGGGCATCTGATCAGGATGCCTCCTGGGCGCGTTCTTTTGGAGGTTTACTGGGCACGGCCAACTGGGAGGAGACCCCGGGGTAGACCCAGAACTCGCTGGAGGGACTACATGTCCAATCTGGCCTGGGAACGCCTTGGGATCCCCCAGGAGGAGCTGGAGGGTGTTGCTGAGGGGAGGGAGGTCTGGAGTGCCCTACTTAGCTTGCTGCCACCGCGACCCGACCCGGGAGAAGCGGCTGATGATGAATGAATGAATCTTTTTATATACAAACACTTGCAGTGCTCCCCATCTTCCCCAGCCCATTCATCTCATGGCCTCAAGCAAGTTATCGTCTAGCCCCTCAACCGCTTTTCCAGTTGTGATGAGATCATAGAGTCCAGGGGTGCTCCTCAGTGTTTGTTGTGGTCCAGAGCATTCAGCTCAACTGTTTATCAGACACCCCATATTGGATTGGGGTAGCCGACGTAGTTTTGCGTCACCGTGTCCCTATCTGGACCCCTCTGCTTCAAACCCCTTTGTCCACACCGGTCCTCTCTTTCTCCTTTCCATCCGTGGAAACATTTCCATATTTCAGTCTCTCTCCCTGTCGCTTGCACAACACGGTCTCTGACGAACATTCAGCTCCAGCTGCATCTCTCACTTCCTCCGCCAGCCTGGACTACTCCCTTCATCGCCATGGCAACAGTTTGACCCCAGCCAGTCATAGCAACAGCTGGGTTGTTTGGAAATGCCAGACCAGGAAGATGGAGCAGTTAGACTGATGTGTCCCGACGGGGTGTATTGTTGTTTGATCGGTGTTAACGGAGACTGACCTCCTGGAGAGGGGAGTCGTGTTTCCACGCACCCAGACGTGGCTCGAGTGTAAAGGGTTGCTGTTGTGTGTTAAAAACATCTTCCAGTCGCATCACACTGCTACTGGGTGTGTGTTTTTCTCGGACTCGTGATGGATTTGCTGTGATTAGGGGCCGCGTTGCGTGTTTGTTAGTTTGTCTGTTTGTTTCATCATGTGTCACTGACAGCTACGTTAAGACGTGCATGTTGATTACAAGTTGTTCAAATGCATTTGACTTCCAATAGTCTGAAGTGAAGTTTTCCTACATCGATCTTAACATGAGGGTGATTCTTCAGTTAAGGGAGTTTTTCTGTCCCCAGGGTAGATTTTCAAGCAGAAAACAAAAACCAGTTGTTGTCTTTGTTAGAGTTAGGTTGTGTTAGCTATGAAAAGAAGATGTGTGTCTCAGTGGTGACATTTTAATACCTTTTCAGTCTGTTGAAAATTCAAATGTGCCAGAATCTCACTGTTGTGGGCTTGTCCCCAACCCAGACTTTTTAACTTCCCCTCTATAATAAAGTCATAAAAATGGTTAAATTCATTAAAGCTTTACTTTGTATTTTCTCATCATAATTTAAAAAGACATATTATAAATCCATATGGTTTATATATGTGCACTTTGCACATTTTTATAGTTAAATATGGCTGTCCCTCATCCATCTGTCATTACCACCACACCCAACATTTTAGAGCAACAACGTTTTTTCAAATAACAACGTGGTTGCCATGGAAACGAGAAGTGCCAGAGGTGCGTGAGCAGTCATGGAAGAAGTCTGACTTTTTCATGTCACAAATGTGATGTGAAGGTTTATATGCGCTGATCTGACAGGAGGGTTATTACACATGTCAGTCATGTGAAGGTTTATATGTCCTGATCTGACAGGATGGTTATTACACATGTAGTAATGTGAAGGTTTATATGTCCTGATCTGACAGGATGGTTATTACACATGTAGTAATGTGAAGGTTTATATGTCCTGATCTGACAGGATGGTTATTACACATGTAGTCATGTGAAGGTATATACGTCCTGATCTGACAGGATGGTTATTACACATGTAAGTCATGTGAAGGTTTATATGTCCTGATCTGACAGGATGGTTATTACACATGTAAGTCATGTGAAGGTTTATATGTCCTGAGCTGACAGGATGGTTATTACACATGTAGTAATGTGAAGGTTTATATGTCCTGATCTGACAGGATGGATATTACACATGTAGTAATGTGAAGGTTTATATGTCCTGATCTGACAGGATGGTTATTACACATGTAGTAATGTGAAGGTTTATATGTCCTGATCTGACAGGATGGTTATTACACATGTAGTAATGTGAAGGTTTATATGTCCTGATCTGACAGGATGGTTATTACACATGTAGTAATGTGAAGGTTTATATGTCCTGATCTGACAGGATGGATATTACACATGTAGTAATGTGAAGGTTTATATGTCCTGATCTGACAGGATGGTTATTACACATGTAGTAATGTGAAGGTTTATATGTCCTGATCTGACAGGAGGGTTATTACAAGTCATTACTGAACAAGTTACTAGTTGAGTATTTTAGTTCAGAAATAACAAACTTCCTTTTATTCACGTGTATTCATTGTACATTGTATGCTAGCTAACAAGTTAGCTTAGCAAGTCTCAGACTTGGCCAACTTTTTCTCCAAAAAGTGAAAATTGTCATGACCATCACGTGTCATTACATCACATTTTACTGTTACAACTTTGGAAAAAAGCATCACAACATCATTTTTTTTTAAAATTTATTTCTAGTTTTTCCCCTTATCCCACCCGACTAACCCAATGGCATATGGCCGGAACTCTTGTGGAATAACTCCCCTGGTTCACGTTTCCACAGGAAGGAGATAGTCGTAACACCAGCTTCCTTCAAACTCGTGTCGGCTGCTCTCGCTATTTTACACGCTGAAGCCTCCTCGCATGGATTGCATCACCTTCAGGCCGCGAAGGAGGCGTAGGGAGAATGCTTTCAGTTGCTTGGCTGCAGGCGCCCAGATGGGCCAGAGGGGTCGCTGGTGAACGACGAGTCCCCGAACACTACACCGATCTACACCCACTATCCCTCGGGTAAGGGTGGGCTAATGAATGCCTTACCCCGTGGACGCTCTGGCCGTGACCGGTTACAGCGAGTCTGGGAGACGAACCTCCCAGCCACGTGACGAGCGGACTGCAGGAACGGCGGGTTATTCCGCTCCGCCACCAGAGCGGCACATCGAACTTATTTTGTAGGACGATCAAAGTTATGCAAAGATATTTGTTCCACACCACTTAATAGAGCTTTTGAAAAAGAAAAACACAGATTTTAAAGAAACTTATTTTTTACTTTTTCAAAATTTGAAAAGCCCAAAGGGTCCCAAATTGAAGAATCACCCATATTTATTTATTGATTGATTGATTGATTGTGTGTGTGTGTGTGTGAGTGCGCATATAGTGAGATCGTCTTTGTTTCATTGAATGCTGGTTAGCAAAAATAGCCATGGCATGTCACCACATTTAGTATCACACACACACACACACACACACACACACACACACACACATGCTGCAAGGCCCTTGTGTCTTGTGTGAGTCTGCAGCAATACAGAAACATGTCCAGTGCTACTGGGGTCATGATGAAGAGGGGTCATGATTAAGCCACTGGGGTCATGATGAAGAGCGTCCAGTGCCCACTTGTCTGTCTGGTTGGAGGCAGACTGTCTAACATGCAGAACAGCATGTCCGTGAGCCCTCCCAGCTTGTCACCATTAACATTTGTGGCATAGTATTATTTGTTGATGCATTTATTTGAATGTTATTTTTCTTGTGTCATTACTGCAGCATTTGCTTGTTGTGAGTGGGTAGTGAACTCAGTAGAAGGGAGATGGTAGTTGGTGACCGTAACCTCACAAGTCAAGTCCAATGTGTTAGGGCTGCTGCATGCTTCAAATGAAGTGCAACATGGATAGCACCAGAAAGCTTAAAAATTCACATCACATTTATTTATAAAATGCTTTTTAAAAAAAGCTGAGGTGGACGTCAGGATGAAGGTTTTACAGATCAGCAAGAGATGCAACAAATGAAGGAGAAAAACTAATCACAACGAAACTGTAAGAATCACAATCATGTTTATTGGCCATGTAGGTTTGCACGTACATGGAATGTGACTCCGGTTTCGTTTACATGATGTTAGAAAGTGGATTTATTGTGTTAGTGCGACTAAAACTGGACTTTTAAAACACATGTAAACACGTTAGTCCCACTGAAGTGGTACTAAATCTAGTTTCTGGAAGTGGGACTAACACACCTAGATGATGCGGTTGGGGGTGGATTTACTCTGGCATGTGTACGCTTCAGTAGGCCTCGAACTGGCCTAGACGGCGTTCTGCACATGATCCATAGTTCCCGCGGCGGTCTTTCACCCGGAAGTGGAACAGCGTGGCATCAACAGTACCAACATGGCGAGTGCTGGAGCGAGAACCACGCACTTCTGGACAGACGAGGAGACAAAGTTCATGTTGTGTCAGCTGAAGGAGCTGAATATCCTGAAGGACATGGCTTACTAACTTGTTTGTCGCTTGTTTGGTATGTGATGCAATAGGTCAGCTGGAAGAAGGTCCAATAGCAACCAGCTGAAAGGGGGCATATCGCCACCTACTGTACCGGGGTCGGACACACTGCCGTCAATAAGTCGACTCTCCCCCAGTTCTTGTATACTGGGACAACGACAGTAGTCCAGTTACATGGCCTAATGAAGCTATAACCGTAGCTCCACTTAACTGTGCATGTAAACACAGTGAGTGTACTTAATATAGAATAACAACAGCATAACACAACACTCTTCACTTATACACACAAGTACTGACTGAGGGAAAAGCACCGCAACAACTCTAGATCTCCGGTCACATGAGAACCGAAGATGTTCAAGGAGTTGGTAACTTCCAGTTAGTTGTATTTAATAAAACAACAACTTAGTAGTTGTATGGCAATAAAACATAGAACATTGCTACCAGTTTGTCTTCATACCACTTGTGTTGTCCACACACTGTGTGCACTGCCCTGGTCTTAAGGGTCATTTATGACCCGCCTTCTTTAAACCTCTAAATTAAAGCAACTTAATTTAATTTTAAACCCCAAATTTATTTTGCATGAAGAAACAAGCTGTCATTCATCACAAACGGTGTGACTTTCTGGGTTTACCCTCTTCACACTGCAGAAACACTGCGTTATTTCACTGGACACCACTCGTTCTTCTTAAACACACCTGTCATACTGCTTTTCTTTACTAAAGTAGAACCTTCTTCTTCTTCTTCTTCTTCTTCTTATTATTATTATTATTATTATTATCATCTTAGGGTCAGACATGACCCTAAGACCTCTCCTGGAGCTGTCAGGGAAGAGGAGAGCCAAAGAGGAGGTTTATGGATGTGGTGAGGGAGGACATGCAGGTGGCTGGTTTGACAGAGGAAGATGCAGAGGACAGGAAGAGATGGAAACGGAGGATCTGCTGTGGCGCCCCCTAACGGGAGCAGCTGAATGTAGTAGTAGTAGTCAAACATGACCCTAATGTTGTGTTCCCACCAAACACGAAGTGAATTTTCGCCTCGCTTGATCGCGCGATCATTTGTTTTTATTCGCGTTACTCGTGCAAGTTTGGCCACAGGATTGAGTACATGAACCCGTGATGACCAGCTTGTCCTCCGTTTTCTGACTCAACAGGAGGCCGTGACGTCAGGAGAATCTCAACGCCGATAGGCTTTGGCAACACAGTGTCATGTGAATTTCGCATTGAATATTTTCAACTCGCGCGGATACACAAAAGATGTGAAATTAGCGTATTTGCACCATTCACATCGCACCATTAGCATCATTCACGTCGCCCGGTGCGAATTCGTGTCTGCTTGCATCTTTGCATTGTCTTTATATGTAATCTCATCGTGTGGAAAAGCTGCTACGCGTTTGATGTGAACACAACTTAAGACACTCTTGGTACCCTAGTGGTGTACAGCTTTTATGGAAATATGAACCAAACAGTGTTTCACTTGTTCTAATGTTGGGCCACTGTAGGAAAAGTCATCACATTTCAGGCTGAAAAAAGATCATGTGGAGTCTTTTCTCTGCTGTTAAACACTGGTATGGGTCTTTTTTGACCCGTAAGACAACACAAGGGCTAACTGTTAGCATTAGCCTGACTGCCATTCAATGTCAGCAGTTCTGTTGCTCTTGGGTCTTAACAGATAGACATGGTAAGGCTGATATAGTCAAAACGGACATGTAGAAAAATTCAAGATACATTGCAGGGGATTTGAAAACTGTTTTGAGTGATTCAAGTGAACAGGGGGATTCTGTTCCACCCTGTTATTCTCCCCCCGCCATCCTCTCTCATGCACATCAGTCGGATTGTACGCTGAACCTCCCCTTTTCCTTCAACCATGCCTTTCCTCACTCACAATTTGTGCAGACTCGATGAATCAGGCTAGGATTCCCAAGTGCACAATATTAGTAAATAATATATGCCATGCACAGAAGACATCCACTTGTACAATATACAATTTACGGCTGCACGCAAATGTGGACTTTACACTTGGAGACGTAAACTCCATTTCTCTCCCCCTTACAAACACAAATATTTCAATAAGCCCGAGGGCACAAGAAACTCAGCGATGTCGTTCCTCTCAATGGACTCGAGGCAGAACACGCGAATAAACCATTCACCACCGTGAAGCCTGTTATGCTGGCTTTTCAGATCCACTTATCTCATTATGAGAGTAAACACACACACACACACACACACACACACACACACACACACACACACACACACACACACACACACACATGCAGCATCCCTTCATGCATTTCTGAAGAAGCATATCAACTAATCCTCTGGGAGTGCTGCAGCACACACTGCTTCCAATAGAGTTTGAAGTGTGCTATGATTTATTAATGGGACACCGTATTTCTTTATTTAATCCACTCTACATATTTGATTTTCTGAAACCCCATCTTGTTAACTTCTGAAAACACCAAGGTCTTTTTAGTTGGTGCACTGCTGCAGAAGAGTTTTCATGAATGTTCAACACTGAAACCAGCTGCCCATTATGGAGCAAAAAACAAAAACCTGTTGGCCTTTGTCTTTTATTAGACAAAGCACGGTGGTGAGTGAGTGGTTGGATAGATGGGATCAGGATATGAGCAAGTGGTAAATCTGACAAGATCTTGTGATTTCACAAGCAGTGGCGGCTGGCCAGTACAGGGTGCTGGGGCGCCGCCCCCTTCAAATATCCATCCATCCATCCATCCACCCGTTATCCAAGCCGCTTATCCTGCTCTCAGGGTCACGGGGGTGCTGTAGCCTATCCCAGCAGTCATTAGGCAGCAGGCGGGGAGACACCCTGGACAGGCCGCCAGGCCATCACAGGGCAAACCTACTAATATGAAGAGATGAAAATCTACTGAAACAAGTTAAATATAATGTAGTTGTATATGCAAATATTGATGAAATAAAAGTGTTGTCAGTCTGTGAGCGCCTGTCAGCAGCATTACATATTGGTTCAAATGGTATTTGGTTGATTTCTGTCTGAATACATATACTTCCTGTCTGAATACATATACTTCCTGGGTGAGGGGCGCCGGCCAAACCATACCTTATGTAAGCCCTCAAACTTGTGGCGAGCAGGTGACCTGAGGCTGCTGTCTGATTGGTTTCTTCAGGTTTTCCAGGGGGCGCAGTTCTGTGTCCCCAGACACCCCCACTTTTATTGGCAGTGAATTGGTATTGTTTTAATTTTTTTTTATCTAATGTGATTGGACAGTTCTCATGGCTGTCAATCATGTTCACACCCACCACCACGCCTTGTCTCCACTGTCAATCATCCACCGTCTACCAACCCTGATAAAATCTATAGGCCACATGGTCCTTCTTAATAACTCTGTGACTGTGCTGTGTTAACAGTAAAGCAGCTGTCAGGTGTGCTGCATCAAGGTACTTGGTGCCCCCCCCCCCCCAATTTTTAACACCAGCCGCCACTGATAACAAGCATAATGCTTGCCCAGCAGCCCATCAGGGCAACTTCAACATTTATACTAGGTTTTTTTTGATGAAAATGGATGTGTGTTTGGCGTGTGTGCTGATGTGAAAAGACACAGCTTCGGTGTGAATGCTTCATCTTTGCGTCTCCAGTACTGAATTCTAAATACTTGCAAGTTTAAAGCCCATCTCAAACTTTTTTTATGAATTAGTTCTGGGATATTAATATTAAAACTTTGATTTAGGGCATCTGGGGAGCATAGTGGTCTGATCCGTTGCCTTTCAACGCGGGAATCGCCAGTTCGAATCCCCGTGCTACCTCCGGCTTGGTGGGGCATCCCTACAGACACAATTGGCCGTGTCTGCGGTTGGGAAGCCGGATGTGGGTATGTGTCCTGGTCGCTGCACTAGCGCCTCCTCTGGTCGGTCGGGGCGCCTGTTCAGGGGGAGAGGGAACTGGAGGAAATAGCGTGATCCTCCTACGCGCTACGTCCCCCTGGTGAAACTCCTCACTGTCAGGTGAAAAGAAGCAGCTGGCGACTCCCCATGTATGGGAGGAGGCATGTGGTAGTCTGCAGCCCTTCCCGGATCAGCAGAGGGGGTGGAGCAGAGACCAGGACGGCTCAGAAGAGTGGGGTGATTGGCCAAGTACAATTGAGGAGAAAGGAGGGGGGGGGAAAAACAAGCAAAACCCCCTCCAAAAAGACAAAACAAAAACAAGCATTTGTTTTAGTTTTCTGAGATACTGAAAATATCCCTTCTATTCCCCCGTCTACTCTCTCCATGTTGTACATGCTTTACCTTTCTCAGTAGTTTTAAAAGGGAGTTGACCTTCCCCTCCTGCCTAAACAAAGCAATTTGTTAAACCACGAGCAAATAAAATAAAACCATTGGATAAGTGAAGAATTAGGCACAGACCAATAAGAGATCCAGTCTAAATGAAAACTAAATGTCTCTTGTGTGTCTGGTTTCCTTTTCCAGAAAGTTCTGGGAGCACTTCATCTCCATCTGCCACAACAACACCAGCCTGCATGGCATCACATTTGAGCAAATCAAGGCCCAGCTGGAGGCCCTGGAGCTGAAGAAGACCTATGTCCTCAACCCACTGGCCCCGGAGTTCATCCCCCGTGCCCTCAGGCCCTTGCTGGGGCCCCACCCTCCCCACCCTGCTGCGCAGGCCCTCCACCCCCACCACCATCAGCATCCTCAGCATCCACAGGCTCCCTCCAGCAAGCAGGGGCCGCAGCAGCAGCAACAGCAGCAGTCACCCCCCAAGGTAAGGTCATCTGGGAGACGGGGAATAGTAGAGGGAAAGCGAGAATGCAGAAACAGGGAGATAGATGAAGAGAGAAGTCAAGTCCACTTTATTTGTGTAGACCACAATCACAAGGTAGTCCCGAAGAGCTTCTCAATCAGTACCATATACAACAGCATATGACAGTATACGACATAAGAAGAAATGGCTGACGGGACACGTTGGCGGCAGGTCGTACGTGGCTTGGGTTATGTAAGCACTTACTGGTCCGTCGGAGGGATGAACAAATTATCTGGACTGAATTAACTGCGACTCATTTCCTGTTTTCAAAAGTAAAGAGTGATTTACAAACAGGAACACAGAACTCAGGTACTGCACTGCCTCACTTTGCTGCTGCACACTGGAAAGAACTTGGTGCTCATGTGGTAAAAGTCCCAGTGAAACCTCAAAATGGGCAGGAAGTAAGCAGTTTTGTTGTTTGAGTGTATAGCTGGAGTGAAAATGTGTGTGTGTGTGTGTGTGTGTGTGTGTGTGCGCGCGCCTGTGTGTGTGTGTGTGTATGCGCACACACACACCCTGGGTAAAGGTTAACGAAATCACTGCAGCTGCCGACCTGCTGCCATCACCCACTGGGCCTAATGAGCCCTAGCTCCACAGCATCACCCTGCTCTGCACATGACTCTCGGTCTCTCTCTCTGTCTCTCTCTGTCTCTCTCTGTCTCTCTCTCTCTCTCTCTACCAGTTATAAAAACAGTTTCTTTCCATGGGCTGTCATTCAAATGAACGCGTAACACTGTCAGTAAATCCAACCATGTTGTATATACTGTACATGTTGTACATATACTGTACTGTACATATGTACTGTACATATTGTATATACTGTACTGTACATGTTATATATAGACTGGACTGTACATGTTGTACATATACTGCACTGTTCATGTTGTATGTACTGTACATTGTAGGTATACTGGTACATTCTGTCATGTACATCTACCTCAGGCATGTATAGTGCATCCGGAAAGTATTCACAGCCCTTCACTTTCCCCACATTTTGTTATGTTACAGCCTTATTCCAAAATGGATTAAATTCTTTTTTGTTCTCATCAATCTACACACAATACCCCATAATGACAAAGTGAAAAAGGTTTTTTAGAAATTTTTGCGAATTTATTAAAAATAAAAAACTGAAATATTGCATGTACATAGTAAGTATTCACACCCTTTGCTATGACACTCAAAATTGAGCTCAGGTTCATCCTGTTTCCACTGATCATCCTTGAGATGTTTCTACATCTTGATTGGAGTCCACCTGTAGTAAATTCAATGGATCGGACATGATTTGGAAAGGCACACACCTGTCTATATAAGGTCCCACTGTTGGCAGTGCATGTCAGAGCAGAAACCAAGCCATGAAGTCAAAGGAATTGTCTGTGGACCTCCGAGACAGGATTGTATCGAGGCACAGATCTGGGGAAGGGTACAAAACAATGTCTACAGCTTTGAAGGTCCCGAAGACCACAGTGGTCTCCATCATTCATAAATGGAAGAAGTTTGGATCCACCAGGACTCTTCCTAGAGCTGGCTGCCCAGCCAAACTGAGCAATCGGGGGAGAAGGGCCTTGGTCAAGGAGGTGACCAAGAACCCAATGGTCACTCTGACAGAGCTCCAGCGTTCCTCTGTGGAGATGGGAGAACCTTCCAGAAGGACAACCGTCTCTGCAGCACTCCACCAATCAGGCCTTTATGGTAGAGTGGCCAGCCGGAAGCCTCTGCTCAGTAAAAGACACATGACAGCCCGCTTGGAGTTTGCCAGAAAGCACCTAAAGGACTCTCAGACCATGAGAAACAAGATTCTCTGGTCTGATGAAACCAAGATTGAACTCTTTGGCCTGAATGCCAAACGTCACGTCTGGAGGAAACCAGGCACCTCTCATCACCTTGCTAATACCATCCCTACAGTGAAGCATGGTGGTGGCAGCATCATGCTGTGGGGATGTTTTTCAGCGGCAGGAACTGGGAGACTAGTCAGGATCGAGGGAAAGATGAATGGAGCAAAGTACAGAGAGATCCTTGATGAAAACCTGCTCCAGAGCGCTCAGGACCTCAGACTGAGGTGAAGGTTTACCTTTCAACACGGCAACGACCCTAACCACACAGCCAAGACAACTAAGGAGTGGCTTCGGGACAAGTCTGTGAATGTCCTTGAGTGGCCCAGCCAGAGCCCAGACTTGAACCCCATTGAACATCTCTGGAAAGACCTGAAAATAGCTGTGCAGCGACGCTCCCCATCTAACCTTACAGAGCTCGAGAGGATCTGCAGAGAAGAATGGGAGAAATACCCCAAATATAGGTGTGCCAAGCTTGTAGCTTCATACCCAAGAAGACTTGAGGCTGTAATCACTGCCAAGGGTGCCTCAACCAAGTACTGAGTAAAGGCTGTGAATACTTATGTACATGCAATATTTCAGTTTTTTATTTTCAATAAATTTGCAAAAATTTCTACAAAACATTTTTCGCTTTGCCATCATGGGGTATTGTGTGTAGATTGATGAGAACAAAAAGGAATTTAATCCATTTTGGAATAAGGCTGTAACATAACAACATGTGGGGAAAGTGAAGGGGTGTGGATACTTTCTGGATGCACTGTATGTCAGTAAGCTGCTAACATGTATTTCAGCATCTCTGATATATTCTCTGCACCACTGCACCTCATCACCTCTCATTTCACCTGTGTAAGTCAGTCCTAGTGTGTATATGTGAAGGTAGTTGTGTTGTAGTGTTGTTATTCTATGTTCAGTACACTGAGAGAGCCACCAAACCTGAGTCACATTCCATGTGTGTGCAGTCCTACATGGCCAATAAACATGTTTCTGATTCTGAAAGCACCTACAATGGGCATGTGAGCATCAGAACTGGTAGCGTAGCGGTCTGTTCTGTTGCCTACCAAACCGGGGATCGCCGATTCGAATCCCCATGTTACCTCCAGCTTGGTCGGGCATCCCTACAGACACAATCGGCCGTGTCTGCGGGTGGGAAGCCGGATATGGGTATGTGTCCTGGTTGCTGCACTAGCACCTCCTCTGGTCAGTCATGGCGCTTGTTGGGGGGGGGGCGAACTAGAGGGAGCAGCGTGATCCTTCCATGTGCTACGTCCCCCTGGTGAAACTCCTCACTGTCAGGTGAAAAGAAGCGGCTGGTGACGCCACATGTATGGGAGGAGGTATGTGGTAGTCTGCAGCCCTCCCCGGGTCAGCAGGGGTGGAGCAGAGACCAGGACGGCTCGGAAAACAGGGTAATTGGCCAAGTACAATTGAGAGAACAAAAAAAAAAAGGGGGGGGGGTCCAAAAAAGAACAGGACCATGGAGCAGTGGAAGATGGTCCATAACATATAGGACTTGGTGTTGGTCAAACATTTCCAAGGCATTGCCAGCCTGGTGTGTTTACTCAGGACTGGATTACTCAGGACCGCCTTAGTCAAGACTGGACCGTAAGAGGAAGAACAGTTTTAGCCATTCCAAGGAAGTTTCAGATCCCACGTGCTCTTCTGCCTCGTAACTCCCCATTCAGTGATGGGTGGATTAGTGCCACATAGTCCGTCTCTGGTAGCCGGGCCTCCGCCTCTAGTTGATCTTCAGTAAAATCAGTATCTGTTGGTTCAAACGTGTACGGCTGCACCATGCCGGTCATACTGATCCCTGCCACCGCCACCAGACCTGTGCCAGATAACAACGCCTTTCAGTCACGCTTTCTTTTTAGCATGTTCAGTTACTGATAAGTTTTTGTTTTTTTACTGAAATTTAGGCTAATTCTTCTTAAGTTGCACCTCTTTTATATTATATTATATATTAATATTATATTATCCAAACCGCTCATCATTACTCAGGGTCGCGGGGATATTATATTTAATATGATTTTTTTTTACATGTTTAAAAGTAAAAATAAATCATGTTATATTTAATTTGATTTATTTTTGTTTTAAACATGTAAAAAAATAATGAAATGAACACTAAACCTATTCAACGAACTCAATAAACAACTTCTCATAAACAACACAAATTAAGTATTACATGTTCAGAAAGGCGTAGGAGGAAGCATCCTCTTATTTATTCCTACCCCTTCTCCACTACTCATCAGTTAATTCCTAATCCTTATCTTTTTACACTTTACAAACAACTGACCCAGTTCTATGTACAACCCAAATATCACCCAGTGTCAGTAATGTAAAACTCACCCTTCCTCGGCCCCACACCTCTTACAAATCATTTCTACATCTGTTTGAACTGCATAGTGTTGTTCTGTGCTTGAGTCGCACATCCAAACCATAACACAAATCCACCCATGGGTTAAAATACACATGCTCTTCATAGTTGTACAAACACAGAATTTCTTTAAACAAATGAAACTCTCCTGTCAGACAGGCCTCGGTGTTTTTGAGGGTGTAAGAACAGTTGACAGTGGCTGTGATGCCTGGCAGCAGTGTGTTTCTGCTCTCTGGAAACGACGATGACAAACACCAGGTTTGAGTGTCATCTCAGTGCAGCGCAGCACCTGAAACTGAGTTAAACTCAGACTCACGAGTCTTCAGCTGAGCTGACCGATGCAGCTGCTCATTGACCAGAAAATGAACACTAATGGGTGAAGGTGGGACTCAGAAGCAGGCGTTCTCTGAGCTTTTCACAGAAACAAATACAGTCTTGATGCTGTTACTCCTACTCCCTCCCTCCCCATGTCAGCATCTCAGAGTGGCTGAGAAACAACGCTTCACAAGTACACAACAAGCCTTGTGAGTGGCAGCAAGCCATATCAGCCATGCTTTGTGTTCTCAGTAGGCCTCTGCTGTGACCTGGAAACTGTGTTGTAGGATCCGTACTCTGAGTCCTCCACGCAGGTACAGCCGGACATCATAGTATTTTATCTAGTATGTCCAAATATTTGACCTCATTTCTGTAATGGATTTACTTCGAGTGCTGCACGATTTGATGAAAAAGTCATATTGCCGTTATTGTAGACAATATTGCGATTTGCGATTGTGATATAGTAAACAAATTTATAATATACAAACAATATATAAATAAATATAAATATGATTGCTTATGACATGAAACAGGCTTGTACTGTCTCATTGAGAATTTACTTGACTCACTGGATTATTTTGCTCCTTATTTGTTGAGCACTTTCCCTACCATTGAATATTTCTTTTAACAAAGTTATATATATATATATATAAGAGGTTTATGGATGTGGTGGGGGAGGACATGCAGGTGGCTGGTGTGACAGGGGAAGATGCAGATTACTGGAAGAGATGGAAATGAATGATCCGCTGTGGCGCCCCCTAACGGGAGCAGCTGAAAGTAGTAGTAGTAGTAGTAGTAGTAGTAGTAGTTGATACATATACAAATAGTACAGCTTTGTCATGTTGCTGCGACATGTAGCGACTTTCATTTTGCATGTTTTACACTGTACCTCTTTCTGCTCAATATCGCTGAGCTTGAATCGAAAATATCACCATATAACAGAGGTCGTGGTTTTTGTTTTTTGCCACCAGTTCGTCAGCGTTAACATGCTCGTCATCATCATCGGTATCCATTTTTCTCTTTTTTCTGGTCTGCACACAGCACACGGGCTAGTCATGTGACCATAGACTGCACATGCATCACTGCCTCAACAGAGACTGGTTGGTCATCTCTTAATTATGGGTGTAGATATGCAGACTACACGCAAACATGTTCACATACACACATTTTATTATCTAATTAAATTGCAGCCTTTTGCAGTTACATAATTGCACAGGCTGACATTGCGGTTGCAGTTAGATTAATTGTGTAGCACTATGTACAACCATGTGTTTCTGCTCATCTCAAGCTACAGCAGGTCAAGAGCCATACCTAGCTATAAACTGACATCCGCTGTACCTGGTGGGTGGAGGTTGACAGGAAAGGATGCTCTGGCCTGTACAGCCATGATGCCACTTGTTACTGAATCATATATTTTAGTCGGTACCAAATATTGCTTGTATATTCTGTAATATCACTCCCCCTCTTGCTGTATATCGTCACCTTCTTAAAATAATGGCCTAAGTCATATTTTCAAGTTTTTCAAAAAACAGAATAAACTGACAGATTTTGTTTCAGTTTATTCTATGTCTAGTTGGTACCGCTCCACCTCTCGCACCAGCTCAGGCTCCTTCCCTGCCAGAATAAACGGACAAATTTTGTTTCAGTTTCAGTTTCTTCTGTTTTTTGAAAAACCTGAAAATATGACTTAGGCCATTATTTTAAGAAGGTGACGATATACAGAAATGAATCAGTTGTTGGGCTTGCAGAGACAGTAATAGGGCCATTTTATCTTGCCTATAGCTGCATGTAGTCCTCGAGGGGGGAAACTCAGACAAGGTAACATCAAACTTTGCCGCAAGATGAATAAACTGCATTTCTTTACATTCTGAGACATTTTGAGGTTTTCATGGATAGGGTTAGTAGAAAAACAAGAAAAAGAGAGATGGGAAGACATGAAACGAAGATCCTTATTTGGACTTGGCAGTTGAACCCGAGCCTACATGGTTTGCACTTATCTGGTTGTGCCAACACGGTACCTCATTCCTTATTAAACAGGGCAGAGAACTCAAACTTGTTTCTCTGCATCTGGTTCCATCTCACATGACAGCATCCCTGCTGTCCAGGAGTGTCTGTTAATGTCACACGCAATTAGGGGTGTAAGAAGATATCGATACACTCGAGTATGGCGATGATATCTTTTGTGATACTGTGTCGATTCTCAAAACCAATATATCCACTTTTAATTGTGTACATGTAAAGGTTCGAGACAAACATGTTGTGTTGTGTGTAACCCCACGACCGCTAGATAACAGTGTTGAAATCTATCGTCAGCCATTTGACTCTTCCACTCCAACACAACAACGTAAACTGAGACAGGAAGTAGCATAGCCGCAAAGAACACAGGCCTATGAAATACAATATATCACCTTTCTTACAGTATCACAACATGTCACCCTGTATCGTGATACGTATTGTATTGCCAGGTTCTGTATCGTGATACGCATTGTATCGCATCGACAGGTTCTGTATCGTGATACATATTGTCTTGACAGGTTCTGTATCGTATCACCAGGTTCTGTGTCGTGATACGTATCGTATCGCCAGGTTCTGTATCGTGATGTGTATCGTATTGCCAGATTCTGTATTGTGATGTTTATCGTATCGCCAGGTTCTGTATTGTGATATGTATCGTATCGCCAGGTTCTGTATTGTGATATGTATCGTATCGCCAGGTTCTGTATCGTGATATGTATCATATCGTCAGGTTCTGTATCGCGATAATCATATCGCCAGGCTCTGCATCGTGGCACGTATCGTATCGCCAGGTTCTGCATCGTGATACGTATCATATCGCCAGGCTCTGTATCGCATCGCCAGGGTTTGCATCGTGATATGTATCATATCGCCAGGCTCTGTATCGCGATACGTATCGTATCGCCAGGGTTTGCATCGTGATACGTATCGTATCGCCAGGTTCTGTATCGTGATACGTATCGTATCGGTAGGGTTTGCATCGTGATACGTATCATATCGCCAGGTTTTGCATTGTGATACGTATCGTATCGGTAGGGTTTGCATCGTGATACGTATCATATCGCCAGGTTCTGTATCGTGATACGTATCGTATCGGTAGGGTTTGCATCGTGATACGTATCATATCGCCAGGTTTTGCATCGTGATACGTATCGTATCGCCAGGGTTTGCATCGTGATACGTATCGTATTGGTAGGGTTTGCATCGTGATACGTATCATATCGCCAGGTTCTGCATCGTGGCACGTATCGTATCGCCAGGTTTTGCATCGTGATACGTATCGTATCGCCAGGTTCTGTATCGTGATACGTATCGTATCGCCAGGTTCTGCATCGTGATACGTATCGTATCGCCAGGTTCTGTATCGTGATACGTATCGTATTGCCAGGGTTTGCATCGTGATACGTATCGTATCCCCAGGTTCTGTATCGTGATACGTATCGTATTGCCAGGGTTTGCATCGTGATACGTATCGTATCGCCAGGTTCTGTATCGTGATACGTATCGTATCGCCAGGTTCTGTATCGTGATACGTATCGTATTGCCAGGGTTTGCATCGTGATACGTATCGTATCGCCAGGTTCTGTATCGTGATACGTATCGTATCGGTAGGGTTTGCACCGTGATACGTATCGTAGCGCCAGGTTCTGTATCGTGATATGTATCGTATCGGGAGGTTCTGTATCGTGATACGTATCGCCAGGTTCTCACAAACACACAACCCTACGAGCAAAAGGGAGCGGCTGTGTGCAAAAGACACCCGTGTCACTGAAAAAGCCGAAGTTATTGTGTGCGTACGCCTGTAATGGTTCATTAAATCCAGGCCAGACAGAGTGTATGTAAAGAGAGCAGATCTCTCTCTTATGATGCACGTCTGTGTCACTTCTGACTAAGCACGGTTGGCTCAGTGTTATATTTTTGTGCAGGAACAGAAATGCATGTATTTGTTCAGTAAGGATATGAGTGGTTGATAGGGAAATAATGTGGGTGGGTGGGTGAGTGTGTGTGTGATGTACTCTATCTAATGTGATGAAACCAGGATACACAGATGACTGCTGACAGGGCGAGGGTCTGGGACTTTAATGTTTTCATTGTGTCAAGTCTTTTCTCATCAGTTCATCAGTGTGTAACAGTAGCAGATATGCTGTCATTCAGTTCATGTTGAACCATATTTTCAAACTGGATTAACCAGCAGCCATGATGTGCGTAATGCTGAGGGGCCTCAAGTGTTGTAGGACTGAAACCGAAATTAGACACAGCCCACTGCTACCACCACCACCACCTCTTACTACTACTACTACTACTACTACTACCACTACTTCTTCTTCTTCTTCTACTACTAGTACTACTACTACTTCTTCTGCTACTACTTTTTCTTCCACTACTACTATTTCTTCTTCTACTACTACTACTTCTTCTTGTTTCTTCTACTTCTTCTACTACTATATAATTGCAGGTGTGTGTGTATGTGTGTGTGTGTGTGTGTGTGTGTTAGAGAGAAGTGTTGCCATGTCTGTGAATGTTCTCATTCATCCAGGTCATCATGGTTATCCAGAGGAATTGAATCAAGTGCAACTGGACTTGGTATATATCCGTGAAGACGTTTCGCCTCTCATCCAAGAGGCTTCCTCAGTTCTGCCTTTCTGACTAGACCAAGCTAGTCTGACTGGCTGCTGATGAGACTCAGAATTTATCCTCTAGGAGTCGTTGTCAGAGCTATAGATGTCCATGGCTCTTTGTGTCCTGATGTTTACCAACGCCCGTCGCTAACAGAGCCATAGATATGAGTGGCTCTTTTGTGAATTGATGTCCAGCCGCGCCCGTCGCCATGGGAGCTATTGATTTGCATTTGTTTAGCAGCGACGGTGGTTGGGGGTGTTAGTCTCGACTTCATTGTTCAGTGGTCATGAGAGTGGTTGGAGCCGTTGGTGAGCGACTGTTGTTCTTGGAGGCTAGGCTTCTTGAGTCTCCTGGGTAGAGATGAAAGGACGGCATTGTAAGTGGGAGATAGGTGGTGTCCCAGACCTCCTCATCTGTTGAGGGATGGTTTTTCCAGTTTTACATAGATGGCTTCCTTCACCCCTCTTTCAAACCATCTACCTTCTCTGTCCAAAATGTGTACGTTGCTGTCCTGGAAGGAGTGTGTCTTCTCCTTTAGGTGTAGATAGACTGCTGAGTCTTGTCCTGAGGAGTTTGGCCTCCTGTGTTGGGCCATGCGTTTGTGTAGTGGTTGTTTGGTTTCTCCTATGTATAGGTCAGTGCAATCCTCATTGCATTGTACGGCATACACCAGGTTTACATAGCAACCAGTGACGTCTCTTAGCTCATCACTAAATGCCATAGCCGACAGTGCACCTGATGAAGCCACGAGAACCGCGTACTCTGCTTTGCATCGGGCTGTCAGCGCCTCACATCTGTTAAGAAATAGCTGTTCAGATTCCGGTGGA
Source organism: Lampris incognitus (assembly GCF_029633865.1). NCBI lineage: Eukaryota > Metazoa > Chordata > Actinopteri > Lampriformes > Lampridae > Lampris > Lampris incognitus. Next base: position 2,648,767 of record NC_079215.1, on the reverse strand, counting down.
GAGGTCGTAGCCTTCTGTTTTATACTGGGAGGAGGGGATGTAGCATACATAGCTTGGTCCAAAGACCTTCAATCCTTAAATGTGACTTGGCCAGTCAGAAGTTAAGGCCGAGTCTTGAGTAGAACACCTTAGAGGTGATGCATGCTGTCTGTCATCATGAGCTACCACTGAGGTTAGTACAGTGTAGAAGTGTATTGAAATTCGATGAACAAAATGTCTTTATGCATGCTCAGTAAATATCTAGATAAATAAAAAACAGGAGAAATCAGGACAACTGCTAAATAACCCCCCCAGTTGCCACAGTTCAGGTCTTGGCTGGCATTGCTCAATTGAAATCATTAACCCAGCTGAAATTGACTTTTGACTATTCGGGTTGCAAAGCAAACACAGTAGGTATACACAACTCATGGCATAAATACTCCTAAGTAGCATCAGCATTAGCTTAGAATGGTAGATAATAGGCATGCTTAATTTCTTTTTTTGTTTTTAACCCCCTTTTTCTCCCCAATTATACTTGGCCAATTACCCTATTTTCCGAGCCGTTCCGGTCTCTGCTCCACCCCCTCTGCCGATCCGCAGACTACCACATGCCTCCTCCGATACATGTGGAGTCACCAGCCGCTTCTTTTCACCAGACAGTGAGAAGTTTCACCAGGGGGACGCAGCACGTGGGAGGATCACACTATCCCTCCCCCCCCGAACAGGCGCCCAGACTGACCAGAGGAGGCGCTAGTGCAGCAACCAGGACACATACCCACATCCGGCTCCCCACCCGCAGACACGGCCAATTGTGTCTGTAGCGACGCCCAACCAAGCCAGAGGTAACACGGGGATTCCAACCGGCAATCCCTGTGTTGGTAGGCAACGGAACAGACCGCCACACCACCTGGACGGCCAGGCATGCTTAATTTCTAACCACCCTAATGTAGGACCTACAGGCCTTCTACCATAATGTACACTACATGTTCAGCAGCACATAAGCAACCTTTAATGTGTTGTCTATGTAGGATAAGCTGCATAATGCATGGTGCATTTTACATCATAATGTCATACTTTGAGTTTCCCCGTCTAAGAGCTCAGCTGTGGTCTGGCCATGGCATCAACTGGGGATAACCACAGGTTACTCAGCTGCACATTAGATTTCACCCTTATTATGCAGCTAGAAGTGTTTGATTTGTGGAATGGCCGCAATTTCAAACAACTGAAAATGGTACTTGAGGTATTGTGCAATACAGATGTTTTGATTTTGCCTTGGTTTTAAGTTAAAGTTGACTCTGCCTTGGAAAACCTGTAGTTGAGAGCAGCAGTGCCATTATTTTTTTTCCCCTTTTAACCCACTTTACCTGTACTCATTGGCAAATAGGTAGAATTTGCTAAATTCTCCTGTACATTTGGCAGGCACTGTGTGTGAGCTTGCATGTTGCACAGTTGGTTCCTGCCCTTCCAAACTCAAAATAATACTGTACTACAGTGAGGTACTGCTCTCAAACTCAAAATACTACTTTACTACAGTGAGGTACTGCTCCCAAACTCAAAATAATACTGGACTACAGTGAGGTACTGCTCTCAAACTCAAAATACTACTTTACTACAGTGAGGTACTGCTCCCAAACTCAAAATAATACTGGACTACAGTGAGGTACTGCTCTCAAACTCAAACTCCTACTTTACTACAGTGAGGTACTGCTCCCAAACTCAAAATAATACTGGACTACAGTGAGGTACTGCTTTCAAACTCAAAATAATACTGGACTACAGTGAGGTACTGCTCTCAAACTCAAAATACTACTTTACTACAGTGAGGTACTGCTTTCAAACTCAAAATAATACTGTACTACAGTGAGGTACTGCTCTCAAACTCAAACTACTACTTTACTACAGTGAGGTACTGCTCCCAAAATCAAAATAATACTGGACTACAGTGAGGTACTGCTTTCAAACTCAAAATAATACTGTACTACACTGAGGTACTGCTCTCAAACTCAAAATACTACTTTACTACGGTGAGGTACTGCTCCCAAACTCAAAATAATACTGTACTACAGTGAGGTACTGCTCTCAAACTCAAAATAATACTGTACTACAGTGAGGTACTGCTCTCAATCTCAAACTACTACTTTACTACGGTGAGGTACTGCTCCCAAAATCAAAATAATACTGTATTACAGTGAGGTACTGCTCTCAAACTCAAAATACTACTGTACTACGTTGAGGTACTGCTCTCAAACTCAAAATACTACTGTACTACGGTGAGGTACTGCTCCCAAACTCAAAATAATACTGTACTACAGGGAGGTGCTACTCCCAAACTCAAAATACTACTGTACTACGGTGAGGTACTGCTCTCAAACTCAAAATACTACTGTACTACGGTGAGGTACTGCTCTCAAGGGACAAACCTGCCGTGCCAGAACACTAAGAGCACTGCCACATTTGCATAATCGCCACTTGACTATTTATTTTCCTGTTTTTTGAATCCTCCCACACAGTAAGGTCAGAGGTCGTAGAAGAAGGCTGCATTTTAATTTGTACTGATCCAGCCTCCCCCCAGTGCAGACTGTGGTTTTCAGTGTCAGTTGTTTATTGTTAGAAAGTAGATTTGTGCATGCCACCCCCCTACCGTGAGTCCATTTAGCCATACTCTGCTGGCCGGTTGAAACCCTGTTTTCTGCCAGCATTGCGCCCATGTTGCTCCCATTGCTGTTTGACAGTTGGGGGGGCAAGTGGGCACTTGACTGCACCTGGTTACATGCCCCTTAGCCGCTCCACTTGCTTGTTCTTTTTCTTTCTTCCTTGTTTTCCCATTCTGTCTCTTTCTGGCTCTCTTGCTCTGCATCGGTGTTGCTCTCTTTCTTTCCTGCATTCTTTCTTGGTCTTTCTTTCTTGTTCCTTCTCTCTACCCTCATGCTTGCTTTCTCTCTTTTTTTCTTTCTGTTATTACTAATAAACATGATGTTTATTTAGTTCACCCCAGCAACACCCTGTGGCCGCTGTTTTATCCACCAGAAACCTCCCGCCTGCGTCCCCAGGGTCAAAGGGGACCCCACTTTACCATAATGAACAGAGTAGAGGGGAAATACATGCTAACACTTTCTTTCATTCTCTACCTTGGTCATGTTGTCTTTCTTGCTCTTTCTCTCTGCCTTGCTCTCTTTCTTTCTTCCCTTCTTTTCTATTTCTGTCTCTACCTCCTCTGTTTCTACCCGTGTTCTTTTTTAATACTTTTCTTGTGTTTTTTCTTCCAGGGGAAACATGCGAACCACACGGAGCACTTTCCACCTGAAGGATTCGGTAAGTGTGCCTTGCTACCTCCTTTAGCCCCTGCTTGTCATCCAGTTGCAAAGGTTAAGCATTACAAGTAGAGAGAAAATGAACCAAACTCTTTCCAAACACCACCCGAAGGCTTTCCAAACACCACCCAAACACTTTCCAAACACCACCCAAAGGCTTTCCAAACACCACCCAAAGGCCTGCTGGGGCACCATATGGAAAATTCAAGTTTGAATTGCGCTCTCTATTTTATGATACAAAACGAGACTTCAACCCCTCCAGATTTTATAATATTTAAAGATGGTCCTTTATGGGGCGTCCGGGTAGTGTAGCAGTCTATTCCATTGCCTGCCAACATGGAGATCGCCAGGTCAAATCCTCGTGTTACCTCCGGCTTAGTCGGGCGTCCCTACAGACACAATTGGCCGTGTCTGCGGGTGGGAAGCCGGATGTGGGTATGTGTCCTGGTCGCTGCACTAGCGCCTCCTCTGGTCGGTCAGGGCGCCCGTTCAGGAGGGAGGGGGAACTGGGGGGAATAGCGTGATCCTCCCACGTGCTACGTCCCCCTGGTGAAACTCCTCACTGTCAGGTGAAAAGAAGTGGCTGGCGACTCCACATCGGCAGAGGGGGGGTGGAGCAATGACCTTAACAGCTCAGAAGACTGGGGCAATTGGCCGGGTACAATTGGGGAGAAAAAAAAAGGGGGGGGGGGATCAAAAAGAAAAAAAGATAGTCCTTCATGAGGCAGGTGGCGTGAAGGGATTACATCTTTGTACCATGAAACGTCTGTAGTTTGCTGTCATAAACATGAAACGTCTGTAGTTTGGTGTAGTAAACGTGAAACGTCTGTAGTTTGCTGTAGTAAACATGAAACGTCTGTAGTTTGGTGTAGTAAACGTGAAACGTCTGTAGTTTGGTGTAGTAAACGTGAAACGTCTGTAGTTTGCTGTCATAAACATGAAATGTCTGTAGTTTGCTGTAGTAAACGTGAAACGTCTGTAGTTTGCTGTAGTAAACGTGAAACGTCTGTAGTTTGGTGTAGTAAACGTGAAACGTCTGTAGTTTGGTGTAGTAAACGTGAAACGTCTGTAGTTTGCTGTAGTAAATGTGAAACGTCTGTAGTTTGCTGTAGTAAACGTGAAACGTCTGTAGTTTGCTGTAGTAATCGTGAAACGTCTGTAGTTTGCTGTAGTAAACGTGAAACGTCTGTAGTTTGGTGTAGTAAACATGAAACGTCTGTAGTTTGGTGTAGTAAACATGAAACGTCTGTAGTTTGCTGTAGTAATCATGAAACGTCTGTAGTTTGGTGTAGTAAACATGAAACGTCTGTAGTTTGGTGTAGTAAATGTGAAACGTCTGTAGTTTGCTGTAGTAAACGTGAAACGTCTGTAGTTTGCTGTAGTAAACGTGAAACGTCTGTAGTTTGGTGTAGTAAACGTGAAACGTCTGTAGTTTGGTGTAGTAAACGTGAAACGTCTGTAGTTTGCTGTAGTAAACGTGAAACGTCTGTAGTTTGCTGTAGTAAACGTGAAACGTCTGTAGTTTGGTGTAGTAATCATGAAACGTCTGTAGTTTGGTGTAGTAATCATGAAACGTCTGTAGTTTGGTGTAGTAAATGTGAAACGTCTGTAGTTTGGTGTAGTAATCATGAAACGTCTGTAGTTTGGTGTAGTAAACGTGAAACGTAAACGTGAAACATCTGTAGTTTGGTGTAGTAAACATGAAACGTCTGTAGTTTGCTGTAGTAAACGTGAAACGTAAACGTGAAACATCTGTAGTTTGGTGTAGTAAACGTGAAACGTAAACATGAAACGTCTGTAGTTTGGTGTAGTAAACGTGAAACATCTGTAGTTTGGTGTAGTAATCATGAAACGTCTGTAGTTTGCTGTAGTAAACGTGAAACGTAAACGTGAAACATCTGTAGTTTGGTGTAGTAAACGTGAAACGTCTGTAGTTTGGTGTAGTAATCATGAAACGTCTGTAGTTTGCTGTAGTAAACGTGAACCGTCTGTAGTTTGCTGTAGTAAACGTGAAACGTCTGTAGTTTGGTGTAGTAAACATGAAACGTCTGTAGTTTGGTGTAGTAATCATGAAACGTCTGTAGTTTGGTGTAGTAATCATGAAACGTCTGTAGTTTGGTGTAGTAATCATGAAACGTCTGTAGTTTGGTGTAGTAAACGTGAAACGTCTGTAGTTTGGTGTAGTAATCATGAAACGTCTGTAGTTTGGTGTAGTAAATGTGAAACGTCTGTAGTTTGGTGTAGTAAACATGAAACGTCTGTAGTTTGCTGTAGTAATCATGAAACGTCTGTAGTTTGCTGTAGTAAACGTGAAACGTAAACGTGAAACATCTGTAGTTTGGTGTAGTAAACGTGAAACGTCTGTAGTTTGCTGTAGTAAACGTGAACCGTCTGTAGTTTGGTGTAGTAAACGTGAACCATCTGTAGTTTGGTGTAGTAAACGTGAACCGTCTGTAGTTTGCTGTAGTAAACGTGAACCGTCTGTAGTTTGCTGTAGTAAACACGGCCAGTTGTGAAATCTCTTGGGCAGAAATGGGCCGAGCACTGAAAAATTGTACTTGAGTAAAAGCGTGATTACATTATGGAAACTTTACTAGGGTACAAGATGTATCCTTCACCAAAAGTACTTGAGAAAGAGTAGTAATGTATCCTTCACCAAAAGTACTTGAGAAAGAGTAGTAATGTATCCTTCACCAAAAGTACTTGAGAAAGAGTAGTAATGTATCCTTCACCAAAAGTACTTGAGAAAGAGTAGTAATGTATCCTTCACCAAAAGTACTTGAGAAAGAGTAGTAATGTAGTTTTAGAAATTCTCTGTTGTTTCATGAACTATCATTCATGCCTTTAGAGTTTAAGTAACGTAATCATAATTTAAAAAGTTAATTTAGTTACAGTTAAAATTTTAACTAATTCCTGACCAACAACAGCTCAGCAATTCTGTAAACAGACAGAATCCATTTATTTCACTGTGAATATTTTTTAGTACGTTGTCAGTACTGATGACACTCAGATATTTTCAGATGTGCAGGTCATATGTGTAACTACAAAAATGAAAAAGGAATTGCACACAAAAATGACCATGGCTTATAACCCCACCGTGGCCTCGATGACTGATTGTCAAGATGGAGGCGTGTCTCCACCGGTCTGCGCAGAATAGGCCAGGTCACCGAGGACAGTTGGCCAGTCTTACCTTATAGTGTGCGGGCGTTTAAGACTCAAATCGCCCCCCTCCTGACCGAGCCGTTAACCGGCCGCAGTCGTCATGATAATATCAACCATGTTTGATTTTTACAACGGGAATCTGGACAAACTGACCTTATTGATAAGATAAGATTAGTTTTGTTTTGGTTTTTTGTGTGTATTTTCCCCCCTTTTTCTCCCCCAATTGTACTTGGCCAATTACCCCACTCTTCCGAGCCGTCCCGGTCTCTGCTCCACCCACTCTGCTGATCCGGGGAGGGCTGCAGACTACCACATGTCTCCTCCCATACATGTGGAGTCACCAGCCGCTTCTTTTCACCTGACAGTGAGGAGTTTCACCAGGGGGACGTAGCATGTGGGAGGATCACGCTATCCCCCCTCCTCCCCAAACAGGCACCCCGACTGACCAGAGGAGGCGCTAGTACAGCAACCAGGACACATACCCACATTGGGCTTCCCACCTGCAGACACAGCCAATTGTGTCTGTTGGGACGCCCAACCAAGCCAGAGGTAACACAGGGATTCAAACTGGCGATCCCCATGTTGGTAGGCAACGGAATAGACCGTTGGGATAGGCTCCAGCATCCCCGCGACCCTGAGAGCAGGATAAGTGGTTTGGATAATGGATGGATGGACAGATCGACTGCCACACTACCCGGACACCCTAACGGCTCCCCTGTGCTTGGTGCAACAGCAGCCCAGCATCATTTCCTGTTTGACATTACTATCTTATCTTTACTATCGCAGCCCAGATCATATCCATAACGATGAGTACTGTTACGCAGAGCAGAGCAGAGTTTTGGTGAGCAGGCGTATGGAGAACAGAGGTGAGGGTGTCAGATCCATGGAAAACAGATGGTTTGTAGTGAAGGATTTAAAACTCACTTGTCACTCCTGCTGCTTAACGGGGCTCCGCTGGTGGACATGCCGCTCCACCAGAAACACCTCTAAATGCACAGTAGGGGGCAGATTCTAGAGTTTACTTTTGTAACATCTTGGCTCTGGTAGTGAGTTAGTTAAACTCGCTTTAATTTCGGTGTAGGAAAAACCTGTCATCGACATAAGATCCCATCGCCAGCCCTCACACGCAGAGCAGTGCTGTCAGTCCGGGTTTTGTCACTGTGTGGTAAACGCCTCAGCCCAGCGTGACACGTGGTAGAGAGAACATAGCCAGGACGATGTAGAACAGGCGGCGGCAAAGGCGAGACAAGGGGCTGGACGCACTGAGAAAACCTCCCACGTAGGTGTCAGCTGTCGGTGTGATAAACATGTTTAACATGTACCCCATAGCCACCACCATTCCTCTGCCAGTTGCCCCCTGGAACTCACAAACACATACAGAGATGCACACACGACAACACACTTGTAGATACACCCACACACATGCATGTACCAGCTAACAGCTTGATGAGCTAATGCAGCTCTCATGATGGATGCATGACAGCCCGTTCAGAGCAGGATATTTGGGGGGGGGGGGTGTAGTATAGCTGCTAATATGATCTACTGGGGAAAGAAAGGTCAGATTTAGCTGCTCAGCCTTGTAGATGGAGGCTTACATCGCTCCATTTACACTACTTATGTTTTGCTTGATCAGAGCTCGGGCATCATTTCGAGATGGACCCAGAGAGAACATGATCTCTATCAGATCAGGCGGCAGCTTGTTTACTTTTACCTTCTTCTTGACTATTTACTTTGGGATTTTGCATGTTAATTTTTATTTTATATATTTTCATTTATTTAGTTTTTCTTTTTTTTGTTTGACCATTTGCAGTTGGATAGAAAAGTATTTTGTACAGGGATCGCCAGTTCGAATCCCCATGTTATCTCCAGCTTGGTTTGGCGTCCCTACAGACACAATTGGCCGTGTCTGTGGGTGGGAAGCTGGATGTGGGTATGTGTCCTGGTCGCTGCACTAGCGCCTCCTCTGGTCAGTCAGGGTGCCTGTTCAGGGGGGAGGGGGAACTGGGGGGGAACAGCGTGATCCTCCCATGCGCTACGTCCCCCTGGTGAAACTCCTCACTGTCAGGTGAAAAGAAGCGGCTGGTGACTCCACATGTATGGGAGGAGGCATGTGGTAGTCTGCAGCCCTCCCCGGATCGGCAGAGGGGGTGGAGCAGAGACCGGGACGGCTCGGAAGAGTGGGGTAATTGGCCAGGTACAGTTCGGAGAAAAAGGGGGGGGGGTAGCCTTTTACCTTTTCATAGCACAACTTGGCGAGTAGCTCTTGATATCCTGTCATCTCTTCCATCATCATACATGGCCTAATAAGACACTTTCTGCACCATATTAAATACAACCTTGGCACAACGTTTAGCCAAACTGATGAGTGTTCAACTTTCTCCTCCTCTCATTACAGTCCAGGCCAACCCAGCTGTGCTGATGGGGAATCCCATTCGTGCGTTCACACCACCCCTGGGTGGCACACCGGCTGGCATGGGCAAGTCCCCGAGCCCCGTTCAGCGGATAGACCCCCATACAGGCGCCAGCATCCTTTATGTTCCAGCCATCTACGGGGGAAACATGGTCATGTCCATGCCCCTGCCCGTGAGTCTGCTGCTGTTAACATATCCACACATCACTGACTTACACGTGATGTGTTCTCTATTTTATCTGTTAGGGAGAATCCCACCATGCTGTGCACATAGACATGTCAGTTTTCTTTGAAAATGTTTTTATTGTTTGTATTTCGCCTACATAAATGATTATGTCTGAGATAATGTGCATATTTTTTACTTTTTGGCAATGCCACAACCATCAATTTCACTGTCTACCCTATCTATTAATCAATTTCTACACATCTCATCTCATCACATCTTTATACCTTTATGAGTATATATTTATGTATGTTGTATGTGAGCACATATGTGGGGGGATGCCATTTTTTTTCTTGTATCATTTCCATCTGGGTGAATAAAGCTATTCCTCTCAGACAATGGCCAACATGTGGCAGGGTACCGTATGAAGTCTAATAGCTGTCATCCAACACGACTATGTCAATATTTCTGTCAGGTCCTTTTCTCCTTAGAAAACTACTTCCACTGCTGGAATATGTGAGCAGACACACTTCCATATCACCTGTCTCTTGAGCTTATCAACCCAATGCTCTGACATTTATAGTGCAAGTTGAACCAGCCTGTCCTCAGTCAAACCTCTTGACATGTTGCTCACTCCTTTCTATATCAAACTCGCTGTTTCTGTGTGAATTCACCACTTAAGCGTATGCATATAAGTCAGCCATGTGCCAGCCTGTACAAATATGCTTGTGTATAGCCAAGTCCATCCATCTTTTAATAGAATGCCTTGTTTTGCCTTGTTTTTTGGACAGTGTCCCTTATTTCCCGCTGATACAACTACTACTTCTTTCGGCTGCTCTCGTTAGGGGGCGCCACAGCGGATCATCCGTTTCCATCTCTTCCTGTCCTCTGCATCTTCCTCTGTCACACCAGCCACCTGCATGTCCTCCCTCACCACATCCATAAACCTCTTTGGTCTTCCCTGGCAGCTCCATATTCAGCATCCTTCTCCCAGTATACCCAGCATCTCTCCTACACACATGTCCAAGCCATCTCAACCTTGTCTCTCTTGCTTTGTCTCCAAACCGTCCAACCTGAGCTGTCCCTCTAATATACTCCTTCCTAATCCTGTCCTTCTTCATCACACCCAACGCAAATCTTAGCATCTTCAACTCTGCCATCTCCAGCTCCACCTCCTGTCTTTTCATCAGTGCCACTGTCTCCGAACCATACAACATAGCTGGTCTCACTACCATCTTGTAAACCTTCCCTTTAACTCTTGCTGGTACCCTTCTGTCACACATCACTCCTGACACTCTTCTCCACCCACTCCACCCTGCCTGCACTCTCTTCTTCACCTCTCTTGTGTACCCCCCGTTACTTCGGACAGTTGACTCCAAGTATTTATTTATTTCCAGTTGATACACAACACAAAAGTATGGACACCCAAAGCATCACACCCAGATGTGCTTGTTGAACATCTCGTTCCACAGCCATGAGCATTAATATGGAGTTCGCCTCCCCTTTGCTGCTATAACTGCCTCCACTCTTCTGGGACGGCTTTCCACTAGATTTTGGAACATGGCCGCAGGGATTCACTCCCATTCAGCCACAATAGCATTAGTGAGATCAGGCACTGATGTGGGGGAGAAGGCCTGGCTCAGTCAGAATCCAATTCATCCCAAAGGTACTGGATGGTGGTTGAGGTCAGGGCTCTGTGCAGGCCAGTCAAGTTCTTCCACACAAAACTCGGAAAATCATGTCTTTTCTAACCCTGCTTTGTGCACGGGCGCATTGTTATGCTGAAACAGGAAAGTTGCCAAACTGTTGCTACAAACACACAATTCTCTAGAATGTCAGCGTATGCTGTAACATTAAGATTTCCATTCACTTTAACTAAGGGGCCTAGCCCAAAGCATGAAAAATAGCCCCAGACCATATGCATTCTGGCAGGTGGCATTCTCTTGGCATCCTCAAAAACCTATCTTGGTCTGTCAGCTTGCCAGATAGTGAAGCATGATTCATCACTCCAGAGAATGCATTTCCACTGCTCCAGAGTCAAATGGCGGTGTGCTTGACACCACTCAGCCAACGGTTGGCATTGTGCATGGTGATCTTCGGATTGTGTGCGGCTACTCGGTCATGGAAACCCATTTCATGAAGCTCGTGATGAACAGTTCTTGTGCTGACGTTACTTCCAGAGGCAGTTGGGAACTCGGTAGTGAGCGCTGCAACTGAAGACAGATTTTTACGCACTATGCTTCAGCACTTAGGGGTCCTGTTATGTGGTCTTGTGTGTTCTACCGCTTCACGGCTGAGCTGTTGTTGCTCTCGAGACATTTCCAGTTCACAATAACAGCATTTACTGTTGACCGGGGCAGACCTAGTTGGGCAGAAATGTGACAAACTGACTTGTTGGAAAGGTGGCATCCTATGACTGCTACTGAGCTTCCTCAGTGCAACCCATTCTACTGCCAGTGTTATCTATGGAGACTGCATGGCTGTATGTTTGATTTTATGTGTCAGTTAGCAATGGGTGTGGCTGAAATAACCGAACCCACTAATTAGAAGGGGTGTCGACATGCCTTTGGCCATGTAGTGTATAAGAACAGGTCATTACATCTTGGAAACAAAGAAAAGCTGAAGTTAGTATAATTTTTATTGTAAATGTATCTACACATGTTATAACATCAAGCTACCCAAACTGGTCAAGTAATTGGGATTCTTAACCATGTGTAAGATTTTAAGTGTGTAAATTCACCACATGTATGTATATATAATGGACATTTTCAAAAATCCAACTTCTTCTCATCTATAATCTTCTCCGCATCTTAATTTTATCTTCTGCCCCAGTTGCCTTGGCCAAGTTACCAGAATCGCTTTCCCATGGACCCTCGCATCATGAGCCACCAGGCAGCCATGGCCTACAACTTTAATCTGCTGCAGGCTCAGAACCGAGGCTCCCCCATCCCGTACAGTGGAATGGCCCACCCCTCTCAACTCGGAGTGGGCCAGCCCAGTCCTGACAAGGAGCTACAGGCTGATCCCATCAGAAATGGTGCGCCATCCAATTATTCAGATACTACGCTAGTCAATTCAAAATCATTTTTATGACATGTAAGACAAACTTATTTGCCGAAAAGTTAAAAAAAAAATAATGAAATACAGTTTATGGATAGATGTAGGATTTGTATGGCTTTACCTTAATCTTAAACCTAACCTTCTTAGGTAAATTAGAGGGCTGTCCAAAGTCGGAACCAAGCCGTCTGCAGACACCAGAGAGGAAAACTGCTGACACAAAGGACAAACAGGCAGGTTTTCTATTATTTTATTTTTTTTCAATTGATCTTTTTTTTTCTTTTAATGGAAAAAAGTAAAGTCAAATTGCCAAAAGTGGAGCTAATTTGGTAAATGCTTAACGATAAGTAGATAAGCAATAGTTGCCATGCTCAAGGTTTTCATTTAATGGTCTTCATGTTCTCTACAGGGAGATTTAGAACCAGGCCAGAGTCGAGCTTTAGACTCTCAGAATGATGGACTAGGATGCTTCCCCAGTGCAGTGCTTCAACGAAAAGACCCATCAGCAGCCCAAAGACCCCTTAACTACCACCTGGCACACCACAACCCAGCTTTCACGCCACACCCAGCGGTGGGGAGAGCATTCCCCCCTCAATATCCCGTCTCCAGACTTCCCTTTCGAGTCGGCCAGCCGCAGCACCCGGGAATGGCCCAGCAAAGTCAACAGCAGCAGCAACAGCTTAGCCCTGCTTATACTAGCGGCAGCCACAACCCTTCTTTCTTCAGTGGGCCAATACCTCCCCACAGGGCTGTTCAGTCCCCCACTTTGGATGGGCCAGAGACTGGAGGGGGCGAGGAGATGAATAGCTCCATTAGGGCCCCAATGAGCCACCAAGGGAGCCACCATCCGGGCCTGTCACAGCCCAGCAGAGCCAACACCTTTGGGGAAGAGAGTCAAGATGGAAGCCTGGGAGATGGGTTGGGTGAGTCAGGCAACAAAAAATATACATTTTATAATGCAAATAGATCCTCAGAACTCAAATGCAAAGATAAGAAAAAAGTTTTAAACCTAGTTTAGGATAAAACTGCATGTTAAAGTTTTTTTTTTAACCCCAAAAATATTACTGGGCTTGGTTGTGTTTTTCTATGGAGGGCTTTACTTAGAGTTAAAGGACTTTTTTGATATAATGTCCCAATAATTTGACCCATTTTAGGGGGTCTGCTGTTGTGGAGGATAATGAGCGGGTGCCTTCATCCACTCTTTCACTTTCATGTTGGCACATAATTACGCAAGGGTAGTAGGTCTTAGGGAATAAAGTTTGTGTTTATGACAAAGTTTGAAAAATATTTTTCCTTAATTAAGCATTACATACCAGTACCACTTTTATATTTTCTGCAGTAAATACTTTGAATAAATGGTCAAGGCCATTGGGACAGCCACAGCTATAGGATCATTCTTGTATATTGTACTTCTTTATTTTTAATAGTCTGTTCTGTTGGACAAAAATAACAGTAGGTGTCGCCTTACTCAATGGACAAACATTGCTTTGTTTGTTTGTATGACAGTGGAACTTGAACAGGAAGATTTATCAAGATTGGAAATTAACAATGTCAAGAGGTCATGTCATAAACCACAACATGCTATGTCACGAGGACACTGCTCGGTAACATACAGCTAACGTATCCTGTGTTCCCTCCAGACCTCCAGGGTCACCTGGCCCTGGAGGCCCTCAGCCAGCAGCAGCAGCAACAGACAGCCAGGCTTGGCCAGTGGGGGGAGGCAGCTGGGCCTTTTCTTCAAGGAGGAATGCCCCTTCCCCTTCCTCAGCAGCTGGCCCAGCTGCACCAGCCCGGCCTGACCCGCTTTCCCCATCAGCTGTTGCGGGCAGCCAGTTGGGGCTTGAGTGCCAACATGGAGGATGAAGCCCATCCAGCTGCCCCTGCTGGACCACCCTTCCCCAGGTGGGACAGTGCTTCAGCTCAGTTGTTTCCTTTGTCTTTTCTTATTATCAGTCAGGAAGTTCTTGTTTGTCTCATCCTCCCTGATTTATCCATATTATTTTTTGCCTTTTTATTCTAAAAATGTCTGAGAGGTTGCTATTTTTCCATGTTAGCTGCTACAAGCAGCTTTGGGTTTTTGTGAACTTCGCTCGACATTGTGGACAGAAGCGGTAATTTTTCAAGGAAGAAAACTTCATTGTTGCAGAGACCTATAATCACCTTATGGTACAGCTTGTGCATAGTTTTGAGGAGAAGCGTGAGAGATGTGGTGGTTGCAGGATACAGAGTACAGAGAAGGTTAATATCTGTAACTGTGGCGGTGCATCCTGTCTGTGTGCTGTACATTATTTTGTCAGATTTAGCAGAAAATCCAACCTTAACAATTCTGGATCATCGCAATATCTAATCTTTGTGCTAATGGTCTCATAGGTTGGTCACACAGAGGCATCATAATTAAATTCAGACTGGTAATTCATTGGTAAAAAAAACAAAAACCATGTAGCAGCTTCAAAAAGTTTAAATACTAAAGGGATAATCTTTCAACCCCCAGATACCCAGGCCTGTTGAGGGAGATCGCACCACAGGAGCAACCAGACCCCAGGGAAGCAGCAGAAATGCAGCCCCCTCCTCAGTCCCGTCTCCTCCAATACCGCCAAGTCCAGTCTCAGTCTCGCTCCCCAGGTGACCCGTCATCTCCTTCAGCCACCTCCAATCACACTGGCCCCTTTTCCTCAGGCCCTAACTGCCACAATACCGGCCATGATCTTCTTAATGACAGCCTCCTGAGCAATCCAGCTCTGCAACAGCAGCAGCAGCAGCAGCACCACCATGGAAATGCTCTCTTTAATTCTGCTACCTTCCCACACCAGCCACCAACACACTCCACTACCCCCCCTCCTTCCCAAGTCAAGTACCTTCTTCAAGAGACCTCTTGGTCCCACGGTGGTGGCCCAGTAGCTGCCCCAGCCCAACAGAACCACCTGCTAGGGAACCAAGGACATGGCTTCCCCTATGGGTTGCCAGTCTTGGCTCACCCCAGCAGGCAAGAGCAGGTCCACCTGATGCAGCTTCACCATCAGCACCAGCAGCAACAGCAACAACAACAACAACAACAACAACAACAACAACAGAGTCAAGGTCCTGGCCATGATTCCTACCACCCACTGTCCCCTCGAACATCAGCAGCCACAGCCCTCCACAGTGTAGATGAGGTAAGGTTCAGTCCACTATTTCGCAATGGCAACTAATGGGTAACGTGGAATTGAGAACGATGAGCAAAAGGGGGGGGGGGTAAAAAATGCACAGATTTTTTTCCCCACATATCTCTGTAGATTGAAATATAAATTTCCAAACTAAAGACGAGGGAGCACATGTAGCAGTACTTTAAAAAGGCTGAGACTGGAGCTCTGTCTGCCAAAAACGTAGCGACCAGATCGAAATCATAAGTACACATCCAAGAGGCAGCTGTAACAGTGGCGTACACGACGCCGAAAAGACGAAAATATAGCAAGGAGAAACACCAAGCAGACAAAGCTGTCGAGCACTGAAGGAGAGGATGGGGATGAAGGGCGACACAGAGTTGGCCTGTACACTGGAATGTGTTCTGGCAACTCCGGTCAGGGGGCGTGTGCTCCTGGCGTCGTTGAGCCAGGGAGGGGCCAACTTGAGATGATGTGTTTACAAACCGCAACCAACACATCCTACTCGTTCTACCTTTAATTTCATGAATATTTAATTTTCATACCGCAAATCCCAGTCTTCCATTCGAAACAGATGTGATCCTGAAACGCAGGAACTATTCACGTGCGAGTCAGAATTCCCAGCGGTTGCAGATTTTGGTGCAACACTGGCAAGATAATTTTGTGGTAGCATTCATATTTTGGAGGAAGACTGATCAATGGTGTCATCTGACAGTAATATTGAGCAACATATCAACCCTTTAATTCAACCTAATTAAACATTAGACAGTGTTAACCTTGATACTTCAACACCCGTAGCTTTGCATTCGACATGTAACGTCCTTCCTCTTCTCTTTCTTCTGTGGCTGACTCGATACACTCCTTTGGGCACCATTATTTTTGGGTACTTGGCACTGGTACCAATAAAAAGTGGCATACAGAGGAGCTATCTCAGACCGCTAGTACTCTGCATGGCTGTTGCTCCAAAAATGCCAGCGGAGAGAAAATATCAAATAAGTCATTTTTTACATGCAAAACATAACAGAAGCACTGTCAGCTCTCTTATCATACAACCTCTCTGTTTCTCCACCTGTCCCTCATTCTTCTGTCCTCTGTCTGTCCATGGACAGTATGAACCCAGAGGTCCAGGTCGGCCCCTGTATCAGCGCCGTATCTCCTCCACTTACCCCGAGGAATCATCAGTCGCCAACACCCACACCTCCCTGTCCCAGCAGCCCCAGCCTTGTGCAACAGACCCCCAGGACCACGCCCATCCTCACCCCCACACCCAACAGCATCAGCAGCACCCACACACTTCCTACAGCTATCCTCCGCCTGAGCTCTGGCCCAGTAACGGCGGAGGCCCCGGTCCGTTCCAGAACATTCCATGTAATGGAGCCAGCACACTGACTCAGCAACGGGAACTCCTGGGTAAGTGTTGGCCATTACTGTCATTTGACATTCCTCTGCATCTCGGGTTGGGACAAGACTTTGTCAGTCTCGCAGGGAAGTTAAGTATTGTGGAGAAACACTGATGATGGAACTTGTGTTTATGCTAAATGATCTCAGTTGCTAAATAAATTACTGCCCACACACACACACGCACACAAGCAAACACACAGATATGTACACGTTTGTTTATATATCCTTGTGTGGACAAAAATTCTCAAAATCCTGTTTGTGTAACTCTCACTAACCCCAGCCATGACCCTAACCTTAAAATAAGACGAAAACAACCCAAACTTACACTTAACCTTAACTTTGAGCCTAATTCTAATGCCTAACTTTAATACTAGACCGAAGCCCAAGTATAACCTCAACTGTAACCCTAGCTCGGAAATAATCCTGTTCCTCGTGGGGACTTAAAAAATGTCCTCTATAGGGAGGCAGTTTGTAAATTCATTATCCTTATTAGAACATTAAGTCCTCACAAGTGTAGATTAATACACACCCTCACTCCCCTCTTTATACAGTACAGTATGCTCTATTATAAAGTACAGTTGTGACCAGTGGCGGCTGGTGCTAAAACATTTTTTTGGAGGGGGGGCAGTTTATCTTGGTGCAGCACACCTGACAGCTGCTTTACTGTCCACACAGTCACAGAGTTATAAAGAAGGACCATGTAGCTGATAGATTTTATCAGGGTTGGTAGACGGTGGATGATTGACAGTCGAGACGAGGCATGGTGGTGGGTGGGAACATGATTGACAGCCACGAGAATTGTCCAATGACATTAGATCAAAAACATTGAAACAATACCAATTCACTGCCAATAAAAGTGGGAGTGTCTGGGGCGCAGAGAACTGCGCCCCCTGGAAAATCTGAAGAAGCCAATCAGACAGCAGCCTCAGGTCACCTCCTCGCCACAAGTCTGAGGGCTTACATAAGGTATGGTTTGGCCGGCGCCCCTCACCCAGGAAGTATATGTATTCAGACAGAAATCAACCAAATACCATTTGAACCAATATGTAATGCTGCTGACAGGCGCTCACAGACTGACAACACTTTTATTTCATCATTATTTGCATCACACAACTACATTATATTTAACATGTTTAAGTAGATTTCCATCTCTTGATGTTTGAAGGGGGCGGTGCCCCAGCGCCCCGTACTGGCCAGCCGCCACTGCTTGTTACACAGTCCCCATGACAGTTATTCTGACAAATATCTGAGAGTGATACACTGAGTGAGAGATAACCCTGCTGGTGACTTGGTGGACAGCAAGCAGATGTGTGCAAATTCGGTGTCCTTAGTTGACATGAGTGATGATGATGGTTTCTGCGGGGGGGGGGGGGGGGGGTACCACAAGTTTGCACTGTATTTTTTGATGTCATGGCAGTCAGCTAATAGAGTCTTCCTCTTTGTTGTTTATTGATCGATTTTCACCTTTCCACTGTTTTTTAACACCTGTCCATAACATCCATGGCTGTAACCCGTTACTCTCTTGTGTCTGCTCCTTTTTGTCGCCTCCCTGGTTCTGGCAGTCAACCCCAAGGTCCTCCGTCAAGCGGAGGAGCAGATGAAGTCGGACGCAGCGGTTCAGCAACCTCCACACCTCCACTCCCTCAACTCCCTCCAGCACCTCGGACAGTTCCCCCCTCTCATGCGCAATAGCAAGCAGCCTCAGGCCCCCTCCGAAGCTAGCCAGGGGCCCCAAAACCTGAGCAAGCCCCCCACCATGTCCTATGCTAGTGCCCTACGCGCCCCGCCCAAGCCCCGAGCCGTTCGGCCCGAACAGGTTAAAAAGAACAGCGACCCACTGTCCTTCTTACAAGAGCTGAGTATTGGAAGTTCAAACGGTAGCAGTGGATATTATTCCTACTTCAAATGAGTGTCACCTCCCCAATTTCATCCCAAAGTAAGTAATGATGATGACATAAAACACACAAAACAAAAAAAAACAAAAAAAATCGCAAAACTTTCACCAAAATCGGGAAAAAACATGAAGTGCTTTTACAAATTGTTTCTATCTATTGTTTTGGTTTTTCCCCCCGTGACGGCCTGGCGGCCTGTCCAGGGTGTCTCCCCGCCTGCCGCCCAGTGACTGCTGGGATAGGCTGCACGCATCCCGCCACCCTGACAGCAGGGTGAGCGGATGATGGATGGGTGGAGGGATTTATTTTGTTTTGTTTTAATTTGTAACGTCTATTCTCTTCCTCTGTTTAACATATCTGTGAAGAATTAAGACATAAGTATATATATTGAATGCATTACTGGTATATATACATACTCACTGTGTATATATGAATATATACTTATATTATGTACACTTGTATATGTACGTAATGCTATGAAAAAAAGGTTAAAAAAAAATAAAAAATGAATAAATTAAAAAAAAAGGCAGGGCTTAGTTGACCACTTAGCTGCCAGCAGGTTTCAGCTTATTGAAGTTATGTTGACTGTTATGTTGAAGGTGTTTTCTTTCTTTTTGGTTTGTTTTTCTTTCTTTCTTTCTTTTTCTCGAGTGGACTCCTTTGTCTTGGTTTTCTACTACTGGAGGTGTAGTAACGGATGAAAGCTAAGTGGTCAACTGACACAGAAATTATATGGAACCTTGTATAGAAGTAGATACGTTTTCCTCTTCTCTGTACATATAAAGAAAATAAATGACTGAACTGTACGCCACAAACTAAATTCCTCGACCACGCTGACTAGCCTTTACTTTAGAACCGCCTCTCTTTCGTTTGCTTCAGACGCTTAATACTTCTTACCTGCAGAATCACCCTCAGTGACTATGTGACCCCAGTAGTACATGTGACTTCTACTTTCTCGTAACATGCGATCAGAAGTGCATCTGAACACGAGGACCGCGGCTCAGCTGAGCGCTGCGGCGACAGTACACACACACTTCCCTTCCTTCCACCTGCTGCGTCTGACAGAATGGAACGTGTACTTGGACATGGCAACCTCGTCACATTTGACTATTTGGGGGGAAAAAAAGTCTCGCATCTGATCAGGCGTGGGTCTCTTGATGTGGCACGAGGGTCGCTCCATCGTAACGATGAATTTGCGAAGCCGTTTCCCTCCGCCGCCGCCGCCTCCAAAGCGAGGTTGATATTCAGCGTGTGTCAGAAGCTTTTCACCAGTGGGGTTGTTACTACAGTGATGGGACGGGATGTTTTGTCGATCGCAGGGGAACAAAAGGTGTGTATGGTGGTGCTGGTGGGGCCTTCGGGTGGTGTTGTAAGGCTGCGGTTTACTGCTGTATTGATTGAAGGGACTCTGAAAGTGTAGAGAAGGCGTGTGGTGGTGATGTCTGGAGGGTCTGTCACGGTGAAGGGTCTGTGCATCTCTCTGGCTCTTCCCTGCTTGCTGTGCGACAGTGACTCGGTGGCGTCGCAGCGGCTCTCCTGGTCACTCCAAGAGATCCGCTCACTAAACTGCTCCGACTCGTGGAGTTAAACAAAGTGGATGCAATGGCAGTCGAGAAATCTCGTGTCCTCATGAGAGGGATGGCTCATGACTCGTGTGTGTACATCTTAACGGTTTCTTTCTCTGGTAGTCCTCACAACCTAAAAGCATTGTTTTGTGTCATGTGCCTCATGTTAGGTTCCTTTTCCCCGCTGTTCCCAGTTAAGTCATGTTTCCTTCCCTGTTGTTGGGCTTTACAGTACATGTTGCGAGGTGACCGCTAAGGATCGATGTTATGTTGTGGTGAGGCCGCTCACTTCTGGTCAAAACCATCAAGCCCAGCCTGTTTTATTTGGTTCTACACACACACCGACTTCATCTGGAGAAGTCAGCCACCAAAAAGTCAAAACCTTACAGACTGGAGAAGATTGCTGCGGTGCCAGTAGGAAAAAAACAAATACAAGTAAAAATTAAAAAAAAAAAACAAATACAAGTACAAATAAAAAGTTCTGTTGCTTTTTGAAAGAGCGATACCGGAAGAGAAACATCTGTCGCTCCGCCTCGTTTTGTGTAGGTTAACGAGTCGTTTAACACCTCTGCCATTTCAGCTCATGCCACTCACAAGCCAGCTGGTTACCGTGGTTACTGTTGCATCTTTTACAATCCCGCGGAAACCGTTGGCGAATAACACGCGGAGGGAGAATGACGGAACGTCACGACTTCGGTTAGTTTAATGGTAAAAATTCAAAATGTCCAGATTTTAACAGTTTTGTCTTTTTGACTTATCGGTGAAAAAGGAAAAAAAAAAAGCATAATTGTAAATAAACATTTTCTATAGGTATTTGCAGACAAGATTTTGGGAGCGCCTCAATTTTTTGATAGAAGCTATTCTAAGAAGAGGTATGCCCTTTTTAATTATGCAAATTCACAAAAAAAAAAGAAAATTTTAAATAATCTAGACGTGGACAGCGAGGACCCAGCTAGCAGTTGCGACATCTTGTAACTTTTTCCACTTGATTTTGTAAGATTGTGTTTTGGCCGACGTGACACAGAGGAGAATTTCTGTCCTGTCTGTTTCTGACACAACTTATTTTACTGTACAATACATGTATGACACATATGTGTTACTGTACAGTACATATATGACACGTGTTACTGTGCAGTACATATATGACGTGTGTTACTGTACAGTACATGTGTTACTGTACAGTACATATGACACGTGTGTTACTGTACAAAACATGACATTTTACTGTACAGTACATATGTGACACATATGTGTTACCGTGCAGTACACGTGTGTTACCGTGCAGTAGGTATATTAAAGCACATGCTGCCGGCGGACCTTCCCTCTTCTCTGATCACGTCGCAGCTCAGCAAGGTGTTGGTTTCATTAAGTTTCAGTAAGGTCACCGGTGCTTCGTGGTTCAACAATAACTTTTTTTTGTGTGAAAACTTTTTATTCTGTGCATGTTGAGGTGACGTGGCTGGTTTTTTTCCCTTGTTTTTGTTTGTATTGATTTGTGGAGAGAGAAAAAAGTAAAATCTAAAAAAAAATCAAGCTTCTCACCTTACAGAAGTCAAATTTTGGTTTATTATTTGATGTGTACCATGACTTGTGACATTATGAGCAATTCTATTATGATATTTTACTAACATGTAACTGAAATTTGTAATGGTCATGTAAGTTTTTTTTTGGTTTGTTTTTGTTTTGTTTTTTTTTTTTCCCTACCAATATTAATTCAGCAGGCTAAAGCTGAGGTTGCTCCCCGGCCGGCGCGTGCCATTTTCTAAGCCTTTGGATAGCTTTGGGGGGGAAAGGGCGGCTCAGTGGAATTGTGCTTCTCCTGCGGAGTTCTCTATAATTGCTAACGCCGATCTCACGGCTTCCTCTAAATTTTGCACTATTAACACTTTCACTGCTTCTTCACTCCCACATTTATTTTTTTCTTACCATTTTAAAAGCAGGTAACCGATGTTAGAGATGTCATGTGTTTTTTTCGGGGGGGGGGGTGACACATACCAAGAATCCATATTTGTCTGTCGAGATGGGAATCATTTCAGTAGAAGTGTCTGTGTCATGCCGTCACGGCTCCGTTTCATAACTGAAACCAACTTGAAGTCATTTCCTGTGTTCCGACTCACGTGTTCACCTGGCTGTTATTCACATGTAACGTGTACTCTGCTTTTCGATTAAACTGATCTTTTTTTCTAAAGCTGTTCACTTTTACCTTTTTAAAGGAAAACAAACATTTAAAAAGAAGTTGTATGGCATACCTGGAGGGAGCAACCTTTTGCCCAGCCAGTAGAGAGCACTGTGTTTCAGCCTTTCCCAAGACGCCACATCTCTTTTCTCGTTGTGTTTTCTCTCCTCCAGTGAATCCGTGGCACACCTTCTCCCCCGGCCCTCCTCTCTCACTGGTTTCCTCCCTCTGTGGGTACAAAATGATGGATAGATCTGTTTCACTATTCTTCATTTCAACTGGTGGTGGTTGTAATAATAATAATAAAAAAGGATTTAGACTGTGTTTCAATTTTTTTTTTTTAAATTTTGTTTCTCTATTAAAGTGTTTTTATTGAAAGTGCTGGAGTTCCTGGTCTTGTTTTTGCTTCTCTGTTCAGTACTGACATGTTGTCAGGAGAGGTGTCCCCTGACACGAAGTGGATATAAACAGACTGGCTCATAGTGGGGGTACTTGGCTAATAGTGGGGGTACCTGGCTCATAGTGGGGGTACCTGGCTGCAGCCTGCAGAAGGGGGCGGGGTTCAACAGTGACCATTTAATCCCACCCACCCATCCCTAACCTAGTTTAATCCCGTCCAAACCCATGAAGCCACCGGTTAACCCCGCCCAAATCCGACAGTTAAACCAGTCAAATCAAACGGTGGGTGGGATCACACGGGCGACATTGAACCCCCCGGCCCCCTTCTGCAGGCTGCAGCAGGTACACTCGGGTTTGTGTCATGTGAACTAAACACATCTTCCAGTGGATTTTACACTATTTTAACATGTTTATCAGTTTGCATGAAGGCGTAGTTGTAGATTTGAGGGTGGGCGGGGCCTTAGGGGACCCAACTCTCTGGGTCTTCATAAGGTCTGAACTGCAAAAAAGAAACTCACACGTTAATATTACAGCGAGTCTACCAGGCTTGGAAATGACATTGCTCATCATTTCACAGGATGTGTACCAGAAGGACCAGATCATGTCACCACAATACTGATGCCGTGATATGAGACTAGATGTCGTCTGGGGTTCTGGTTCTGGTGATGTCACCATATTGCTTAAACTGTGCCATTCCCTTGTCTTGAAGGACCATACCGCCGAAAATACAAGTCACTGCCAACTAACGTCTGCCACGTGAGCCATGTCCCACATAACTACAGGCCCTTTCCCCTGAACTGCTTTGTCAGACATGTTCTCCATATTGATCAAAACATTACAGAACTTGCAGTGGATATAAAAAGTCTACACACCGCTGATAAAATGGCAGGCTTTTGTGATGTAAAAAAATAAAACCATGATAAATCATGTCAGATCTTTTTCCACTTTTCTTTTTTTTAAAAATTATAACCTATAGAAATAAAGTGAAAAACAATCAGAAACATTTTAGGGAAAAAAATACAAAACTTACAATAACTTGGTTTCATAAGTGTGCACATCCTTTTGTAATTGGGGACCTGCCATCAGTTAAAGTGACTGAGATGACCCCCAAATAAAGTCGAGCTGTTCCTGCAGGATTCTCCTGACATCTTCTTGGTTGCATCCAACTGCAAAAGCCCTGGTCCACACAGAGCTTACACAGCATGAACGGGATCTCAGTGTTGGAAGGTATGGATCAGGAGAGGGGTGCTAAAGACTTTCTAAGGCATCAGATATACCACGGGACACTGAAGACAGTCATCAAGTGGAGAAAATATGGCACAACAGTGACATTACCAGGAACAGGACGCCCCTCCTAAACTGATGAGAAGATGAGGAGCAAACTGGTCAGGGAGGCTGCCGAGAGGCCTACAGCAACATTAAAGGAGCTGCAGGAACTTCTGACAAGTCCTGGTTGCTCCCTACATGTGACACCCATCTCCTGTATTCTTCATGTGTCTGAGCTATGGGGTAGGGTTGGCAAGACGGAAGCCTTTTCAGATGAAAAAACAAAAAAACATAGAAGCCCAGCTAAACTGTGCCAAAATATACATCCAGTCTCCCAAAACCATGTGGAAAAATGTGTTCTGGTCTGATGAGAGCAAGGTTGAACTCTTGGCCACAGTTCCAAAAGGTACACTCACCGGCCACTTTATTAGGCACACCCGTCCAACTGCTCGTTAATGCAAATTTCTAATCAGCCAATCACATGGCAGCAACTCAATGCATTTAGGCATGTAGACATGGTCAAGACGATCTGCTGCAGTTCAAACCGAGCATCAGAATGGGGAAGAAAGGTGATTTAAGTGACTTTGAACGTGGCATGGTTGTTGGTGCCAGACGGGCTGGTCTGAGTATTTCAGAAACTGCTGATCTACTGGGATTTTCACGCACAACCATCTCTAGGGTTTACAGAGAATGGTCCGAAAAAGAGAAAATATCCAGCGAGCGGCAGTTCTGTGGGCGAAAATGCCTTGTTGATGCCAGAGGTCAGAGGAGAATGGCCAGACTGGTTCGAGCTGATAGAAAGGCAACAGTAACTCAAATAACCACTCATTACAACCGAGGTATGCAGAAGAGCATCTCTGAACGCACAACACGTCGAACCTTGAGGCAGATGGGCTACAGCAGCAGAAGACCACACCGGGTGCCACTCCTGTCAGCTAAGAACAGGAAACTGAGGCTACAATTCGCACAGGCTCACCAAAATTGGACAATAGAAGATTGGAAAAACATTGCCTGGTCTGATGAGTCTCGATTTCTGCTGCGACATTCGGATGGTAGGGTCAGAATTTGGCGTCAACATGAAAGCATGGATCCATCCTGCCTTGTATCAACGGTTCAGGCTGGTGGTGGTGGTGTAATGGTGTGGGGGATATTTTCTTGGCACACTTTGGGCCCCTTAGTACCAATTGAGCATCGTGTCAACGCCACAGCCTACCTGAGTATTGTTGCTGACCATGTCCATCCCTTTATGACCACAGTGTTCCCATCTTCTGATGGCTACTTCCAGCAGGATAACGCGCCATGTCATAAAGCTCGAATCATCTCAGACTGGTTTCTTGAACATGACAATGAGTTCACTGTACTCAAATGGCCTCCACAGTCACCAGATCTCAATCCAATAGAGCAACTTTGGGATGTGGAGGACCGGGAGATTCGCATCATGGATGTGCAGCCGACAAATCTGCAGCAACTGCGTGATGCTATCATGTCAATATGGACCAAACTCTCTGAGGAATGTTTCCAGTACCTTGTTGAATCTATGCCACGAAGGACTAAGGCAGTTCTGAAGGCAAAAGGGGGTCCAACCCGGTACTAGCAAGGTGTACCTAATAAAGTGGCCAGTGAGTGTATGTTTGGCACAAAAACAACACATCACATCACCAAGAGAACCCAATACCCACGGTGAAGCATGGTGGAGGCAGCATCAGGCTCTGGGGCTGCTTTTCTTCAGCTGGAACTGGGGCTTTAGTCAAGGTGGAGGCAATCAGGAGTAACTCCAAATACCAGTTGGTTTTGGCACACAAACTTCAGGCATCAACTAGAAAGATGAAGTTGAAGAGGAACTTCACCTTCCAGCACAACAGCAACCCAAAGCATCCATCCAAATCACCAAAGGAACAGCTTCACCAGGAGAAGATCAGTGTGTTGGAAAGGCCCAGCCAGAGCCCAGACCTGAATCCAGTAGAAAATCTGTGGGGTGGCCTGAAGAGGGCTGTGCACAGGAGATGCCCCCGCAATCTGATGGATGTACAATGTTGCTGCAAGGAAGACTGGGGGAATATTGCCAAGTCAGTTTCATTTTTTTTACGTCATTAAAAACTGCAGTTTTAACAGGGGTGTGTAGACTTTCCATGTGCGCTGTCCCTCAGAGATGACGTCAAGGTTGGCTGATAAACTGTCAGATTTGACAAGACACGAGTTTGGGATGCAGGAAATGAAGAGAACCACCTTTCCTGCTGATAGTTCCCATCGATGCAGAGAACGGAAATTGAGTAGAGAACGGTCAACTGAGCATGCGCGAAATGCCTCCACCACGCCTCCTCACGCCCCGCGTGGCATCCAGGCGCTAGGATTCTAGAAGACCCGCCCCTACTCTGCTCTGATTAGCTAACTTTAACCCTAACCCCAACCTACCCAAACAACGGAGGCGACGAGTACTTGCGCATGCTCAGTTGACCGTTCTCTGCATCGACGGGAACTAGCCTCTATATACTACCCTGCTGAGTGGCTCTTTCCGACTTTGTTTTGATCGACAGCTCAGGGGCGGGACAAAAATATAATGGAGGTCAACGATTGGTTGAAAATTACAATTTGGAAAAAAACGTGTCACGATCAAGCTAGCGACGTGTGTGTACGCAGAGATCACTAAACGTTCATTAAAAAAGGTGCGTCTAAATTTGCCCTGCGTGGCTTTAGGTTATCGTGAATTTAGGGGAAAAATCAAAGCTAAGCCGGAGTGAATACATTTCACCCGTTTCCTTAATGAACCCCAACACACATCCCAACACACATCCAACACACATCCAACACACATCCCACACACATCCCAACACACATCCCACACACATCCCAACAAACATCCCAACACATCCCACACACATCACACACATCCAACACACATCCCAACACATCCCACACACATCACACACATCCCACACACATCCCACACACATCCAACACACATCCCACACACATCCCAACACACATCCCACACACATCCCAACAAACATCCCACACACATCCCAACACACATCCCACACACATCCCAACACACATCCAACACACATCCCACACACATCACACACATCCAACACACATCCCACGGCGTATATTTGCGTGCAGGGAATCTGAAAGCCACAACCCACCTGAACCCGGTTCTGTTCCTCCCCACGGTCCAGCCGGAGGCAGCGGCGGCTCATCGTCAGCCGGACCAGCGCAGTCGGCGGGTAAGGACGGCTCCCGGGGGACGGCTGGTGTCCCGACACACATCGGAGACAAACGCTGCGTTTCCACGGCGACGGTCTTGCTAACAACGGAAACGCTTTTCCGTCGCGTTGTCAAAAGGATCCGCGTTCAGACGACGTCGCAAAAACGGCTGAAAACGCTGCAGTGTGCATGCCAGGCCAGTAGAGGGCGGTGCAACTTTGTAGTAGAGCGCTCTTCCGGTGGGCCCCGGTAACACCACGCGCCTGCGCACAAACGCTTTCTTCTCGGAGCGGCGAGTAAAGGAAGAGGCGACGGCGAGTGGACAACGCGTACCTGTGTCTGGAGACTGTGTCGCACGTTATAACGCGTCTCCGCTGATCACAGGAACGGTGCCCCGCTGGAGGAGCGTTAATGAACCGAGCAGACACAACGGCGCAAACGCAGCTCGCTGTCCGCCATTGTTCATGTAGGCTTCTTACTCGCGCACGGTAATACGCATGTGCGAAGTCGAGCCGTGACGTCACCGTTTTCTAATTTTCACGGTTTTGCCGGTTTACACGGTGACGCCGGAGTTGCGTTTTCAAAAGATTTCACTCTGGAACCCGGTTTCAAAAGACTGCATTCTGGAACCCCCAAAACTCCGTTGTCGTGTGAACGAACGGCCAAAACGCAACAGTACTTCCCCGTTTGAAGTTGAGACGTTGCGGTGTAAGAGACATCACGAAGTGGCCGAGCCTCGGCTGGAGGGATGTGACAGAACTCCTCGTAGACACACCAAGTATATTTACCGAAGACTCCGTGAAGGCGTGCAAAGGTTTGCTTCATCAAATCAAAGGTAAGCCCTCGTAGTTTGATTGTACCATTGAATTATTTGTATTCAACAAAAGTTAAATTGTTTGCAGTGGCGGCTGGTGCTAAAAATGTTGGGGGGGGGCAGCGTGTACCTTGGTGCAGCACACCCGACAGCTGCTTTACTGTCCACAGTCACAGAGGTATTAAGAAGGACCATGTGGCCTATAGATTTTATCAGGGTTGGTAGACGGTGGATGATTGACAGTTGAGACGAGGCGTGGTGGTGGGTGTGAACATGATTGACAGCCACGAGAATTGTCCAATCACATTAGATCAGAAAACATTAAAACAATACCAATTCACTGCCAATAAAAGTGGGGGTGTCTGGGGACACAGAACAGCGCCCCCTGGAAAACCTGAAGAAACCAATCAGACAGCAGCCTCAGCTCACCTGCTCGCCACAAGTTTGAGGGCTTACATAAGGTATGGTTTGGCTGGCGCCCCTCACCCAGGAAGTTTATGTATTCAGACAGGAAGTATATGTATTCAGACAGGAAGTATATGTATTCAGACAGGAAGTATATGTATTCAGACAGGAAGTATATGTGTTCAGACAGGAAGTATATGTATTCAGACAGGAAGTATATGTATTCAGACAGGAAGTATATGTATTCAGACAGAAACCAACCCAACACCATGTGAACCAATATGTAATGCTGCTGACAGGCGCTCACAGACTGACAACACTTTTATTTCATCATTACTTGCACCACACAACTACATTATATTTAACATGTTTCAGTAGATTTTCATGTCTTCGTGCTGTACTGGCCAGCCGCCACTGAACTGTTATGAGATCAAGGCTTGAGTCAGATTATGACCTCAAACAAAGTATGACCACAAACTTCATGCACAAGAAAGCTGATGGAATCATTGTCAAACCTGAGGAAGACTTGGTATTGACAACTCGGACTTTGGTTTGGCAGTTGCCCTACTAGGACAGTACCACATGTAGAGCTGTTAGGTACTTACGTGTGTTCATCACAACACTTATTTGTGTAGGAAACGGACACATACCAGATATGAAAGGTCCTCCACAAATCTTCACGTTTGATATTTGCTCTTCTGACCACGTCTTCCAGTCCTCCCGACGGATGGCATGACTCCATGCCCGTCTTCCTCGTTTTTCGATTGCCGTTTTCCCTTTCGGCATGCAGTAAAAATGCAGATGCTTGTTTTTACCATCTTTACAATTTGCACAACCGACAGCGCGACAACTGTGAGGCATTTCGTTTGGTTTTAAATACATTTCTCTGTGATGACCTCTTCAAAATGAGCGTAGTAACGTTTACAAACAAGACTCATGGCCCCTTGTTGCCTCACAATCTGTGCACGCACATTTGGCGCATGTAAAGAAGGGGCCACGTCTATATGGAGGTAGGCCATGAATGATGATGAATCGCTGTCTACCTGCCTGGTCGGTCATCACACTCACATTACTTACGATCAATTCCCACAATTGTCTTGTGTATAAATATCAGTAGTCACCCCTTTAATATCAGAGATCCAGATAATGAGTCGGATTTCTATCAATATTGTCCAGTCCGGATATGCCACTTCTGAAAATCCAGTTTTGGTTTTCAGGTACACACCGTGAGCTGTTTTGAAGGGTTCAACACAAGTGGAAATGTGGTGAGCACATGTTGCAAAAAAGAAAAATTGGAAGTCAGTGTACAAGATATGTACATGTACACACACACACGTGCATATGTGATATGAACAAAAAATCCTGTCCTCGCCACCAGCCTCATCTAAATCTACACCAGTGAGCATGTTGTGGAAGTGACCACATGCGCACACAGCACGGGCACCTTCCTCAGCGGGCCCGTCTCTGTACCCGGTAGCTGTCAGTCGATGGCTTCAGGTTTGTACAAGACCAACAAAAATCCCACATTTGTACTAACCGTCAGTCATTTCCAGTAGCCTAACCAGGGTGTGCGGTCGTTGATGTGGTCTCTGTGTACTGCCGTCACTGGGCTCTTAACTGGACGTAGAAAGAAGTTTCACACAAGCATTCCTAATGTTGCTTCGTCCCTCTCTGTCAGAACTACAGTTTGCCAAATGGTTTGTACCCGTCCAGGTTGCTGCCTCTGTCTTCTGTCGCCTGGCCTCGGCGGTTGGTCCTTAATGGCTCTTTTAAGGGAACAATGACTCATAATAACCTCTTAAACAAACACTTCCCACCACGCGGGCCCTCATCACCCAGTTTTATGACTCATTAAGTTTTGGAGGACCTGTTGAGTCCACATGGACACCAACCAGATGGAGATAAAGAGCAATCTGTCATCCTCGCACATCCGAGGCCCCTGTGATACCAACCTGTTCACTCCTGATGGGGGATTTAATCAGCCGTCTTGTCTTCCCTCAAGCCGTGGCTGGGTCACGCACACCAGGGCCAAGTTCCAGTCAGCGTTAACTGCAGATGATCAAGCAAAATGTGACGCCATACAGCCCACCTGATGCATCAGGTGTCAGAAATACGACTTACGGATAAAACCGCTGGCACAATGGATTACACACAACAGCAGGATTAAAGGTACAAAACAAAAACTGGCCTCGTTTGGGGACGATATTCTCGTGTATCGCTCAAGTCCAGCACATCCCGCCGCTGCCGAATCAGACTGAGATCTGGAGAATCTGGTGGGCAGGGCAGCGCCTCGAACACTCCATCATGATGTACCTGGAACCATTGCCAGACCGTGTGTGCGGTGTGGCAGGACGGCGTGTCTGGATGCATCCCTTCAGAGGATTCAGAGGACACGAGTAACTCTAGAAGCTTCTCTGCTGCGCCTCGGAAAGACGACCCCCTGTTTGCAACACCTGCCCGTCCTGTCGGCCCACGTCGCGTCTCTGGCAGGCGACGCACAAAACAACACAAATGGATTTGTCGAAGCTCGTCAAGTTTATTTTAGAAAGAATATGTAAGTACATCACAATATATTGTGCACATATACACAAATTCTTGTGTATTCTACGAGTTCTTTTTTATGGCAAGCCGAAGACAAAGGAAAAAAAAAAGACAGTAAAAGCAAAACAGTCCCCTGCACTCAGATTGTCTCGTTTCTTCAAAATAATGTTTTACAAACTGATTTTTCAGCAAATCTCACTAAGGCAAACAGATTATACGCAAACGCCCGCCGCCGTCCACACGGCTCAGCCTCGTTTTACACAAAAGGCAAAGCACGCTATTGTTATCAAAAGAAAGGATACATATTACGAGATTACAAAAGTTATATAATTTAGAGCATTAAAATGCAAGTAGGTTTTTGTATTCTCACATTTTGAACGCATAGATTCCCTACACACAACATGTACACACAACATGTACACACAACATGTACACACAACACGGAGATGATCAGCATTGATTTGAGGCACAAGGAGAAGATGCTGCTTTCCCACTCTGAGACGAGTGAACCTGAATGGACACCTCTAGGTGTCCCTTTGTCTCTTCCCTTATATTTCAGTCGTGTGATGAGTAAAATAATGAGTAGAGAGACATTTACACACACACACACACACACACACACACACACCTGCTGGACCTGAACCCTTTCCAAAACAAAGCCCTGAAAGATCAGCGCTGCAGACTGCCCGGGTGTTTAGCATTCTGCATGGTGTGTGTCCCCCCCACCACACACACACACACACACACTTTCACCTCTCTCAGTTCCATTATAAATAGGACATTCATGCTGCTTGTGTGTAGATAATAAAAATACAAGTAAACATGCATTGAAACGAGACCTTTAAAAACAATCATTCGTTTACAAATAAAATGTAAATGCAAACATCAGTACATTCTACGTCTGTTAGAATTGAATGCATACGTGGTTATTGTGTCCTACGCATCTTCCTCGAATAGATGCTCTGATAAACATCAGTTGCATTTCTACAGTAGTAAGAGATTGACGCCTTAAGTGACCCCATATAAAAGCAACGAAATAAAATTCAAGCTGCTGAGCAAAATCAGTTATGTACAAAGGCATCATACAAAACACAGTACAAGAATTCAAGTCACCCGAATCTCATCCACCGCTAATAGGCTTAAATCTTAAGTCGGACTTTTTTTTTTTTTTTTTAGTTTTTTGCATTTAAAATGACATTTGGGAGGGCAAAGCATGCTTCTGCCTTCAACCTGAAGTGAGTACTGTAACTTGCAGGGTTTAGTATATAAGTCACGCAGTGGCGGCTGGTGCTAAAAATGTTTGGGGGGGGGGGCACCATGTACCTTGGCGCAGCACACCTGACAGCTGCTTTACTGACCACAGTCACAGAGTTATTAAGAAGGACCATGTGGCCTATAGATTTTATCAGAGTTGGTAGATGGTGGATGATTGACAGTTGAGACGAGGTGTGTTGGTGGGTGTGAACATGATTGACAGCCACGAGAATTGTCCAATCACATTAGATCAGAAAACATTAAAACAATACCAATTCACTGCCAATAAAAGTGGGAGTGTCTGGGGCGCACAGAACTGCGCCCCCTGGAAAATCTGAAGAAACCAATCAGACAGCAGCCTCAGGTCACCTGCTCGCCACAAGTTTGAGGGCTTACATAAGGTATGGTTTGGCCGGGGCCCCTCACCCAGGAAGTATATGTATTCAGACAGGAAGTATATGTATTCAGACAGGAAGTATATGTATTCAGACAGAAATCAACCAAATACCATTTGAACTAATATGTAATGCTGCTGACAGGCGCTCACAGACTGACGACACTTTTATTTCATCATTATTTGCATCATACAACTAAATTATACTTAACATGTTTAAGTAGATTTTCATCTCTTGATATTTGAAGGGGGCATTGCCCTAGCGCCCTGTACTGGCCAGCCGCCACTGTAAGTCAGGTAGTGTCAGCAAATTTTTAGTCACACAAAAAGGATCTCAAAATGATTTCCCAATCCTTTACTGTGACAGTCAAAATGTTTTGTCAATCCATACACAATACCTTTCTTGCACTTAGACTGACAAAAGCTAACCGTGTAGAAACACTTTGCAAAACATGTTTTGGCCACAGTCCGGGGCACACCTACCAAGAACCATGTTATGTTAACCAGTTATGTTGTCACAGATAGTCTCTGAACCCTGGCCTCCTACATACACCATACTTAAGAAGGTCTCTGAAAGGACTTTTTCATTACATGAACATATACAGGGTAAGGGGAAAATAGGAAACTCTTAGGTCTTCTCTTAGACAAGTATTTTGGATCTTCCATGCATGGTGGTAACTTTCTTGACATGATGACGGTCCGTCCACACTAGCTATAGTAGTTTCCTTTATTTGACCTTATCCTGTTATGGCTAGCGCTGGTTCTTTGAGATGAATCTGACCTTTTCAAAAAGGTGTAGTCACTCTCATCCTCACCCCTTCATTCCCCATCCATCCCTCTATCGAGTCATCACTCTATTTGTTCGGGCTCCGCATCCATGCAGGTCTCCCATGGGTTACGCGGCATCTGGGGCATGGAAAGGATCAGGAGGGCGAGGCCAGTGACGAAGAGGAGGACGAAGGCAGAACAGGCACACTTAAAGGACCAGGCGTAGTAGTACTCGATCCAGATTGTTTCCTTGCTATCGATCATACGCTTCACTGACTGACGCATCACCTCCACGGAGATGACGGCACAGAGACCTGGCAATGGAAGGGAAAAGGGAAATTTGGGGAACTGAAGATCTTGTTGGTTTGTCAGTTGTTATGACTCTGATACACCCCTCTCCCCTATGCTAAATAGGAGCTATCTTGCGGAAATGTTATGTCCTGTATTTGTAGTGCTAATCTAATGGCTCATCCACACCCAAAAGCTACATGGCAACAAGAATGAATGAAAAGTAAATTGAAAGCTGTGACTTGTGGCTTTGTCGCTCTGGGCTACTTTTTCACGCCAGGCAAAATTGTGGCGTGAATTAAAAAATGTTCAACTCGCACCACAAAGTCAGCGAAAGTGACAAAGTAACAGCCAATCATTTTTGTTTTGGCGTTCAAGGCCACATCCCCACTGACTTTGAGACTGGCTAAGAGGAGCTGAAATGAAAGATAAATTAATTTGTGCTGTTTCTGCATATCCCAAGTTGTATTTTTACCACTTTGCTATCAGAGACTGAAATGAGAAGGAATTAGTGCAGTGAAAGGTGGCAAAGTTACTTGAGTCTATGGGAAGTTTTCATAAGAAAAACTCTTGTTGCTAATGCTAGTGCTAATGCTGTATAATGGTGTTGTCAAACAAATTTGTTGGCGTGAAACTGGTGCAGCTCGAGCTACTTGTTGGTAGTGTGAATAAAGCAACATGTAGCTTTTGGAGTGCAGCATAAAACCTTAGATAAGTCACGACAATATTTTCACTTTTGGTTAAGTCAATTTTGATAGTTGTGTTGGCACACCTAAATCAGATGGACCCATCCAATTATTTTATTAGCTGCAGCTGTGTTTATCCTACTATGCTAATGTTCCAGAGTACCAAGACCAGCTTGGCATGTTTTAACCTTTGGATGATTTTTAACCTGTACGTGTCAGCATACTCACTAAAAGTCTAGGGTTTAGTTACTCTTTAAAAGACAAAATGGACTTGTTTGCCTGCTGGCATTCATCATTGTATGGTGAAGAACACTTGTTTGGACCCAATGTATGTAAATTTTATTTTTTTCATGCAAATTAGCACATGGGCATTGTTATAATAATGCTGTTGTTTCACAAATGCATGGTCATCTCTACTGTCGGTCTATTGGCAGCATTTAGTTTAGAGTTGTCAAAGTTTTGGTTCAAGTTATAAAAGTGACAATGAAGTCATAGTATTGTGCCTTGTTTGGTAAAATCTGCAATTCATTTTGGTGAAATTATGCTCTTTGTGCAAGTTCAATCAGAGAGCCCTTCCTTTCCATGTTAACCTTTCCCTCTGTTCCTTTTATTATACCTTGCCATATGACCTATCCACCAGCCAATGCTGTCAGCTGGTCTATAAATCAAAACCTGTCAGTCAGACAGTCACATCTTGATGTCCTTTCAATGTTAAACACCTCTCTGCCACCCTGGCTTCAAGCCTGATACCACCAATGTTAAAACTTGAGGCTATCATGCATCTTGGTACTGAAATAATAATTGTAGACAAAGTTATGTCTGTCCTGACTGAAATAAGGTGTTTTTCCATGACCTTACCTGCAAATGCGTAGAACATGCCAGCAGGTTTGAGGAGGTAGTCCCGTCCTTTGCCTTTACCAGTGCATGACCCAGCCAAACACAGTGATCCCAATATTATAAAGACCAGACTGAAGATGGAGATTGCAGCTGCTGAGATGTTATACTCTAGAAATAAGAAATGAAAGCAAGAGGATCATTCTCAAGCTGGAGAACCTGCAGTCTTTCACAACAAAATACTATACGGCACCCTTGTGAAATTCAAAGTTCTTACTGTCAAAAGACCATGAATTTGTTAAATACCATTGAGTCTCTTTGCGTTTCTTTTTTTTCTCTAAATTTGGTGTGCCTGTCCAAATCCCTGTTCTCCTGAAGTCCTGCCATCACATAATCTCCAGGGTGTTCGGTGAGGTTGTAGACTATCACACGCTCCCTATGGTGCATGTGGAGTTGCCAACCACTTCTTCCCACCTACAGAATTCTCTGAGGGAATCTTAACGTGTGCAGAGACTTACACCGTTTCCTCCAGACCCCCCACAGCCTTACACACGTCCCACCACCTGCAATGGTGGGACACATTACCATTACCCTGACCATCACTCCACCCAGAAACACAAACCAATTCTGTTCCCAGAAATGCCAGGCCAAGCTGGAGGCAACACTGGAGTTTGAACTGTGAACTTTAGCATGTAGATGGTAGCATATAAATCACTTCATCGTCTAACACACTTTATTATAGAAAAAAAAAATTCTGCCGGCCACACAGTGACTGCTTGGATAGGCTCCAGCATCCTGATGACCCTAATTAGGATAAGCAGCTTGGATAATGGATGGATGGATGAATTTTCCCCTTTTTTCTCCCCAATTGTATCTGGCCAAATAAGCCACTTAGAGCCGTCCCGGTCTCTGCTCCACCCCCTCTGCTGGTCCGGGGAGGGCTGCAGACTACCATATGCCTCCTCCCATACATGTGGAGTCACCAGACACTTCTTTTCACCTGACAGTGAGGAGTTTCACCAGGGGGACATAGCACGTGGGAGGATCACGCTATTCCCCCCAGTCCACCCCCCCCCCCAAACAGGCAACCCGACCGACCAGAGGAGGCGCTAGTGCAGCAACCAGGACACATAGCCACATCCTGCTTCCCACCCGCAGACACGGCCGGTTGTGTCTGTAGGGACGCCCTACAGACACATATTTGAACCAGTAGGCAACGGAATAGACTGCTACGCTACCCGGATGCCCCAACTTTATTTAAATTTTAACTATTTGAAGTAATGTCAAAATGAACTAGTCTACTCTTTTGAGCAACTGTAGGATTCTACTGTTGTTATATGTGTATTTTTGTATGTTGATGTACAGGCTGTGGGGATGAATTTGCTCAGGCAGAACGAGAAGAATCTGTCTGTGTCTGTCTGTGTCTGTTTTGATCATAACCTACTTGCTACAGATGTGAATCCATGACGTTAACTTTATTTCTTTTGACTTTTGACTTACAAATTATAGTCCATCCACTGTGGCAGCAAATTAAATGATTTTAAATTAAATTATTCGTGTTTTCAATCAATAGTAAGAATGTGGAAGGCATCAGCAAAGACAAAACCAGAAAGCCATTTGACCGTTTAAAATCAGTCCTTGGTTTTTGTTCATTTATTACAATAAATTGTTGCTGAGTGTTTAGTTTCTGTAAATTGACTGGATTATGTCAAAATATATATGTATTCTTAAACCTAGTTCTTTACTAAAACTATATGTTAAAACGGCAGTAGACAAATGTTTGCTTTAGCTTATCATTATGAAGTAAATGTTGATTGCACAGTATAATGGCTACAGAATAATGACACCATTGGTGTATAGATTGGTTCCCTTGGAACCATAGCTCATTATCCAACAGTGGGGGCAGAAGTACTCAGATCACTTACTTAAGTAAAAGTAGCAATACCACTGTATAACAATACTTCATTGCAAGTAAAAATTCTGCATTCAAAATGTAAAAGTGCAGAATTATCAGCAACAAAATGTACTTAAAGAATCAAAAGTAAAAGTACTCAATAATGCATAGTGGCTACTGTCAGTTGTACTATATAATATTGATGCATTAATATGTAAGCAGTAGGCAACTTTAATGTTGTAGTTGGTGGAGGTGGCACTAAGTATGGCGCTGAGAGCAGGATAAGCGGGTCGGATAATGGATGGATAGTATAAAATGTAAATAATCAAGTAACGTATAAGTACCTCAAAAAGCACAGTACTTGACTAAATGTATGTAGTTAGTTGTGAGATTTGAGGTTGTGTGTCACAACAACAACAACAACAACATCATCATATTAAGCAGTGAGTTAATTGAAGTACAGTACATTTTTCGGTTCAGTACATTTATTTATAAATATATCCCAATAAAATCACATGTTTCATGCCTTTTCATGTCATTACTTTACTGACCTTCCACAGAATTGCTGCTGCATGACTACAAGAGCGTCCTGGCCCTGCAAGACACGAGCAGCCCGCTGTCTGCATGTCACCTGTCAGTAATGCTGCACCCAGGCCTTATGATGACGACATACGTGCAGGCTCTGACTCGGCCCTGTGTCTGCTTTTAGGCGGACAAGGTCGTTTCCAACAGCCTTAATAACGCCCGGCCGACTTTACCGCTGTGTAGATGTTGATACGCCTCACAGGCAGCGGACTCAACAAAATAGCTAAAAATGCTGCCGTGCGTGATACGAGGCCACTTCCTCACGTCGTCTCCCCAACCATCTATTACGGACGGCAGAGGTGTTCTTGTTTCACCCTTCCTGACCTCCGTGAGGCGCTGTTCCCACGCCATTAGCTGTTTGGCGGGCTAGGTCGTCATGAACGAATGAGACGCCGTACAGATGGCTCTCTCTAGGAAAGACGGTGAGCGTACCGTTACCATGACAAACGCCGGTTCCGGTTCATTGGCAGGACGCGCCGGAAGTCGCGCCCATAACTCACGCAAGGTATCGTGGGGGCTAGGGATAAGGCGAATAAGCCTCGCATCCACCTTGCGATTCTGTCTGCCACCGGGGAAGACCTCGCGGGAAAATGAAGGCTCAATTTATAGCGCAAAGAAAGTGCGCCAACCATTGCGCAACCAAAATAAGAAGAGGCTATCCTTTCATTTCCCCCGGCGGCTATCATCAGCTATCCCCGGTAGCGGAAGTGGCGGACGGCGGAACAACCGACGTGACAGTGGAAGCGCGACCCAGCGAGAGAAGTGGACCCCCCCCCCCCCCCCCCCGCTGACAGAGGGGACAAGAAAGACGAAGAAGGAGACAGCGATAGAAACAGGTCAAACAAGAGGGAACCTCACTCAGTGGAGGGCGCTCCGGTGTTGTATCGAACTCCGTTTCCCCGATGAAACGTTTCCCCCTAGCCAGATGAAAGCGTTGGCATGGAAACGGGCCGGCCATCGGTTACGATTAGGTTGAGGTTGAGGTTCGGTTATTAAGGTTAATCAAGTGTTCCGGTGTTGCGTCAAACGCTGGCTAGGGGGGGACACATCTGGACGGGGAAACAGTGTTCGGTACAACACCCGGGACTGGAGAAGGTTCCAAACCGACATTCAGTTGTAATTCTTTCTTCTTTTATAACAGTATTTTATTAAAGAAAACTCAGCAATACCTTGTGCAATAAGAGATTAAAAAAAGGTCATACACAGGGTATTTTCAGTTTTTACGTTTTCTTCCCAACCCAAAACACCCATAACCCCCCCTACCTTACACCCCGTCCCACAGGCCTCCTCTGCAGGACATAAATCACTATAGTAGAATAAGTATAGAAACTACAGCAAATACAATGAAGTACATGTAACAGAACACTACAATTCAGTATGAAAATAAAGATGCACATAGGTTTCGGTACAAGGTATACTCATGAAGGCAGGGGGGAAATGAAATACTCAATATTTAATAATTCTGTTGGATCCGTAATATTTGTTATTTAATAATTGTTATACTAATAATACTTCTTTCTACTGGATGAGTAAGTAACATAACATGCGTACTTCTTAACACGACCGGATGTTTGACTCTGCCTTTATCATAGCACTGAGGTGGGGGTTTCTAGGAGTTGGCATTGGGATTCTTACAGTTTGGTCTTGCTTTGGACGGTAGCCAGGCTGCTAAGAAGCGGAAAGTGATCCGGTTGTCTTTGCAAGAGCGACGCAAACAATAATACCACTCAGAAACGCTGGGGGGGGGGGTGAACATTTGTCTGCTGCCACTTTAAAGTCCAATAAAAGATAAGGATGCTACCTCATAGCCCTGTTTGTGTCATTTCACATCTCAGCTTTTGTTTCACTTAAGTCAATTTGTTCTGCACATGTGATGATTTCTGTCTATTTGTTTGAGTCAAGCCTGTCCAGCGGTCTGTCCAGGGTGTCTCCCCGCCTGCCGCCCAATGACTGCTGGGATAGGCTCCTAATCTCCACGACCCTGAGAGCATGATAAGCGGTTTGGATAATGGATGGATGGATGGATGGATGTTTGTAAGTAACCTCGTCTACTCGTCTGAGCAATTGCCTTTATTCAATTGCCTCCTGCAGAAGTAACGGTCTCAGAGAGGACGACCTCTTAGATATGCAACATTTACTGCTTGTCTGAGCTTAATCCAGTTCCCATATTTGCGTGTATGTTTCTGTATAAAGGGAAGAGATTTGTGGCTCGTTATTGTAAGCACATCAGCCAACCATCACGCTCCTGTCGGTGCCGTGGTGAGGGGTGGATACCAGGCGAGGTCTTTGATCTGCTGCCTTTATGCCTGTGAAGCCCACCCAGGGGAGAGGCTCTTCAGGGAATGGCCTTCCATCTTTTGCTGGCAAGAAAAGTTGAGTTGCACTGTCCTACAGAAAACAAACTCAGATGTGGGATGTCTGTGGAGCATGTTGTTTTATACTGACTCAGTCTGAAACCCTGAAGGTGGCAACTTGGAGAAGTGGTCTTCTATTTAAAGACATCGATGTATAGTAGTGGCGGCACAGTGGCGCAGTGGTTAGCGCGGTCACCTCGCAGCAAGAAGGTCCTGGGTTCGAGCCCCGGGGTAGTCCAACCTTGGGGGTCGTCCCGGTCGTCCTCTGTGTGGAGTTTGCATGTTCTCCCCGTGTCTGTGTGGGTTTCCTCCAGGGGCTCCGGTTTCCTCCCACAGTCCAAAGACATGTAGGTCAGGTGAATCGGCCATACTAACTTGTCCCTAGATGTGTGTGGGTTGTCCAGGGTGTCTCCCCACCTGCTATCCAGTGACTGTTGGGATAGGCTCCTAATCCCTGTGACCCTGAGAGCAGGATAAGCAGTTCGGATAATGGATGGATGGCTGTATAGTATAGATGATTTTGTTTGGCTAACTTGTGCTGAGGAGAATTTCAGGGCAGCCAGAAAAGTCTGAAATCAGTGGCCTTGGCCTTGACGTCTTCCCAGTTCTTTCTAAACTAACATTGGGTTAGAGGATTTACATAACACATTTTATGAATGAGCTCTCGATGCCAGATCAAGTATAGCTTGTATGTTGTCTGCTTGGGTGGATTTTCCCATGGAGACATTCATTCACTGTTTATTCCATCTGTGGCCATACTTCATCAGAATACAGCCTAATGGCTCAGAAGGAGAGTTTGGCTCAGTACAGCAGTAGATTCTAGCCAGGGCTACAGTCTTTTTCAAGGAATAGTATCTGATGACTGGAATATTCGTGCGCAAGAGTGAATATGTGTGTGTGTGGTGGTGCATGAATGCATGAGTTTATTCATATTTACACCCCAATAATTGGGTGTGACAGTGCTCCACATGTGCATTAGCTTGCTAATGCACATAACATGCACATAACATGGGAGGTATGTCAGAGAACGTGCATCACACGGGCCGAACGGGGACACAGCTGGACCAGGGTCATCCGTTCAGGAATGGAAGAAAACGGGGAAGGAGTGGGAGAAATGGGGGTTGGAAAACACACAGCTCTCAAATGTTGAATGTATAGTCCATAATAATATTTATTTATATTTAACTGCCCTACAGTGTAGCTGGCAGCGTCCATGGGCGGTGTATCTGTTCTTCCTGTGGCACGAGTGACAGTAAGAAGTGACAAACCCTGTGTTTTGTCGAGATTTATCTACAAAAAATGTCTGCGAGAGGAGTTCCTACATTTATCAGGCTTGCTGAAAACGTTGCTCCTCATTCCAGTTCAGTGATTTCAAACAAAATGAGACTTACAAAAAACCCGGGACAGATCATTCCCTCTGCATTTGCTTCGTCTGTAGACTTAAAAGAGAAATAATAAAAGTGCAAACTGGGACTCTTCAAGTACGCACCTGCGAACAGACAACAGTTTATTTATGGTGGTAAATGGTTTTAAACGTCTGCAGCAAACAGCAGGCTGAGACCCACTGCGAGCTGCTCAAGTTGGATTGATTTATTTTCTATTTTGACATACTTTATTGATCCCCGTGGGGAAATGATGCTCTGCTTTAACCCATCTTATTGTATAGGAGCAGTGGGCAGCCGCCGTGCAGCGCCCGGGGACCAACTCCAGTTCGTCTTGCCATGCCTTGCTCAGGGGCACAGACACGAGTATTAACCCTAACCCACGGGGAGAACATGCAAACTCCACACAGAGGACGACCTGGGATGACCCCCAAGGTTGGACAACCCTGGGGTTCAAACCCAGGACCTTCTTGCTGCGAGGCGACAACGCTACCACTGGGCCACCGTGGCAAGATTGTGTTGTTTTTTTGTTTGTTTGTTATTTGATGCCCCACCCTGCACTGACTACTATTCATCAACAGCAAGGTGAACTTCATGAATGATAGCTTTTTATTTTTGGTTGCCAGACAGTAAAGATAATCGACACAGAGCAACCCCAATGGCAATCTTAAACTTACCTTTTTGTGTTTTATACTCGAATATCTCAGCTTCCTCCCCCGGAGTGAAGTGCTTGAAGTACGTACAGTTCTCCTCTGAGGAAGACAGACGGAAGAAAGAGGATGGGTTAGTTTAAAGCCCGTGTCTGCACCACGGAGCAATATTCCCTCTATTCATAGTGATCACATGATATTATGGTGAGGCATGGTTGATATGGGCGAGATCTGGTGCATAAAATCTGAAACGTGCACATAGCGAACGTGCTCAACTTTTGCAGTATTGGCAGTATTCACATGACCGTGACGCAGTTAAAACCCCACCGTTGGTCATTTGTACGTTCAACACAAGAAACGTTGTTGTTCAGATGCCTTTTCCAGGTTTTTATTTCTAAAGCCTCTCACTGGTTTATATAGATGTTCTTGGTTAGCCGAAAAGGAAATCAAAGATCTGGGCGTCCGGGTGGCGTGGCGGTCTATTCTGTTGCCTACCAACATGGGACTCGCCGGTTTGAATCCCCGTGTTACCTCCGGCTTGGTCGGGCGTCCCTACAGACACGTTTGGCCGTGTCTGCGGGTGGGAAACCGGATGTGGGTATGTGTCCTGGTCACTGCACTAGCGCCTCCTCTGGTCGGTCGGGTTGCCTGTTTGGGGGGGGGGGTGGACTGGGGGGAATAGCGTGATCCTCCCACGTGCTACGTCCCCCTGGTGAAACTCCTCACTGTCAGGTGAAAAGAAGTGGCTGGTGACTCCACATGTATGGGAGGAGGCATGTGGTAGTCTGCAGCCCTCCCCGGATCAGCAGAGGGGGTGGAGCAGAGACCGGGACGGCTCGGAGGAGTGGGGTAATTGGCCAAGTACAATTGGGGTGAAAAAGGGGAAAAAAGCCAAAAGAAAAAAGCAAAAGGAAATCAAAGATGAAGAGGCTTTAGTGAACCCAGAGAGGATTTGAACGGTGGTGTGGTGGAACCGGCTGACGTTGCTGCTTTCAGTGTGTCTTTAAAAGAGCAGGTGCTAAACCTCAGGGCTTTGCTGGTTGGGCGCCAGTAAAGCCGGGACATTTTAGGTGAGTGCTGGGATTGGGTCATGTAGTAAAGATAACTACTCCTTAATGCCGAGTCAGAAGTCAGAGCAGCATCACAGTAAACACCATGACCAGTCTGGAAACCAACTTGGTTTACTCTGGTGCTTTA
The DNA here is from genome assembly GCF_029633865.1 of Lampris incognitus. Lineage (NCBI taxonomy): Eukaryota > Metazoa > Chordata > Actinopteri > Lampriformes > Lampridae > Lampris > Lampris incognitus. The sequence continues at coordinate 2,605,596 of NC_079215.1, read as the reverse complement.
TGTGTACATGTTTGTGTCTTCTGTTGCACACTAGTTAAAGGCAGACTGGCCGAGGATGGAGTGAGGCTGATCTAAAGCATCCGGGGTCACGCGAAGTCCACTTGGAAGAGCACTGAATTGTTTTGTCTGCAAAGTCTGCACAGAGTGGACAAGGTAAGTTGACGCTGGTGTGTAAAAGATCGTGTTTGAGTTTAAAGACTTGGACAGCACATGACACTGCACTGGAGCGTCCTTCCCCCCCCCCCTCACAAAAAACAAAACATAACTATCTCTGTCAGGGTCTCATGACCCCGTCCCACAGTCGCAGTTTCTGAAATACATCGACTACCAACTTTCTGCTGCATGTATAGGATGCGTGTCGATGTGACTGCAGCACTTTGTGAGGACCCATATGTCTGGTCTCACCAGACCACATGTCAGCCTATCAAATCCCCATTTTCTCACATGTGTACGACTCCTTTCAGCGTGTCAGTGAAGGTGTTCAGGACTTCTGGCAGCTCACCAGCTTCAGTACCAGTACCGAGTATCAGTTCAGGTGTGAGGTTAGAAATGTTCATGTTTGAGTCTTACATTAGAGATGGCTAAGTTTAGGGTTGTGTGTGCTGTGTTAAAGGTCAGGGTAAGGCTGTACAGGGCATCCAGGTGGCGTGGCGGTCTATTTCATTGTCTATCAACATAGGGATCGCTGATTCGAATCCCAATGTTACCCCTGGCTTGGTCGGGCATCCCAACAGACCCAATTGTTCGTGTCTGCAGGTGGGAAGCCGGATGTGGGTATGTGTCCTGGTCGCTGCACTAGCGCCTCCTCTGGTCGGTCGGGAGCACATGTTCGGGGGGGAGGGGGAACTGGGGGGACTAGCGTGATCCTCCCACACGCTACGTCCCCCTGGTGAAACTCCTCACTGTCAGGTGAAAAGAAGCGGCTGGCGACTCCACATGTATGGGAGGAGACATGTGGTAGTCTGCAGCCCTCCCCGGATCAGCAGAGGGGGTGGAGCAGAGACCGGAAGAGTGGGGTAATTGGCCAGATAGAATTGGGAAGGAAAAGGGGGAAATCTAAAAGAGAGAAAAAAAGGTCAGGGTAAGGATGTGGGACGCATTAAGCATTATAGCCTGCGTTGAGTGTAGATTGGGATTAATTGTACAGAGTCGATGTCCTCAGTTACTTCCTCATTCATCAATACTTTTACCAACAGTGTCTTTTGTATGCAAACCTCTTGTCTGTGAGACTGGACCCCCCCCCCCCCCACGTGCAAGTTCCTAATCCCCTCTTTTTACGCTTTGAAAACATAATTGCAAAGCTTTTGTGTTGAATTTTGCTGTGCGCGTTATGGCGTCACACACAGAGTGTGGTGGTGATGATGACGACGATGATGATGATGATGATGATGATGGCCAATGCTGGGATTGAGAATAATGCCCCTGTTTCTGCTGGGGACTGTGATGATAAATTCAGAGGGTTGGTAGTCTGTTGGAGTCTCTGAAGGAAACAGGATACAGTAAGGGGATTTGATATGCAGAGAGGACTTGTGCTGTACGGGTTGCACACACACCACAACAAACTCGGCTGCAATGAAAACGTCGCACACAAAGACCTCTTGATACAGAATAGCTTTCACTCCAACATGCCAGATGATGTGGCCTCGCATACAGAGAGGATGTTTTTGTGAATGGGGATAGCGACAGCCCATCAATGGAAAAAAAGAGGAAAAAAGAAAAAACCGGCGTTACTAAGCAACAGGCTCAGCTGCTGTTCACAGTGGGGGGAGTGTGTGAGGCAGGTGAGGGAGCGAGCCATCTAGTTAACTTCTTCTTTCAGCTTTTTCCCTGTTTCTCAGGGGTCGCCACAGCAGATTTTACAGTTTCCATCAGGACCCGGTGAGGGCACAGCACCAATGCTGGCTGTTGTTAACCCGGGCCTCGAGCGATCCGGTATGGTCTTGTCAATCCACATAATGATTTGGCAGAATTTTACGCCGGATGCTCTTCCTGACACTAACCCTGTGGATGGGGGCTCAGGTAAAGCGCTGGATGCTATCCCAGTATTCAAGGACTTGGCCCATGCCTGTCGCCGTCTAGTTTACTTCTGAGTTCTAAGCCCTGGTGTCAAAGGAAAAGCCATAATCTATCTTTCAACTTGAATTGACAGTAATTTATCCTTAATCTCGATGACAGCAGGCTCACATAGTGTCACGGATGTGAAGCACAACTGTTGTGTGACTGTTGTGAACAGAACAATATGGGATCATTGTCTTAAGTTTGTACTTGGAAATACGCTTGGTATTCTACTGTACATTCTCAGTTGTGTAGCTAAAGTTACATACATGGTGTTTACATCATGTCCTGAGTGAGCGCTTAACAACAGAACTTAAGTTAGCTAGTTTGAATAGTTTTAGCTAACCGCCAGCCCAGGAAAACAAGCTGAAACAGAAGTGACACTTAAACTTTTACCAAAAGGTTTTGTTTGAGCAGGTTAAAGGTGACAGAAAACATCTTATTTGCATCCCAGGCAGTGGCGGCTGGTGCTAAAAATGTTTGGGGGGGGGATGCACCTTGGCACAGCACACCCGACAGCTGCTTTACTGTCCACATAGTCACAGAGTTATTAAGGACAATGTAGCCTATAGATTTTATCAGGGTTGGTAGACGGTGGATGATTGACAGTTGAGACGAGGCGTGTTGGTGGGTGTGAACATGATTGACAGCCACGAGAATTGCCCAATCACATGAGATCAAAAAACATTAAAACAATACCAATTCACTGCCAGTAAAAGTGGGAGTGTCTGGGGACACAGAACTGCGCCCCCTGGAAAACCTGAAGTAACCAGTCAGACAGCAGCCTCAGGTCACCTGCTCGCCACAAGTTTGAGGGCTTACATAAGGTATGGTTTGGCCGGCGCCCCTCACCCAGGAAGTATATGTATTCAGACAGGAAGTATATGTATTCAGACAGGAAGTATATGTATTCAGACAGGAATCAACCAAATACCATTTGGACCAGTATTTAATGCTGCTGACAGACGCTCACAGACTGACAACACTTTTATTTCATCATTATTTGCATTATACAACTACATTATATTTAACAGGTTTAAGTAGATTTTCATCTCTTGATATTTGAAGGGGTTGGCTCCCCAGCGCCCTGTACTGGCCAGCCGCTTCTGAATCCCAGGCCGGATCCAGACGTGGGCAGGGGTGGGCATTTCCCACCCAAATCTTAGCGCTGCCCACCCACAATCGCCTGTCCCAATTTACTGGGTTACGTGCCCTGGCAATTAGCTACCGTGCCCGAGTAAAAAAACAGCCAATTTTACGCATTATTTTGTGAATAAAACAAGATATTTGATTTAGTTTTTTTGGTTACACTTTATTTTAGGGGGTAAGGGGTAATTGTCACGTAATTTCTTAGAAAGAAGGTTGAAATTCCTGTGTTATTTGGGTTAGGGGTAGGGTTAGGGTTAGGGTTAGCTGTAAAATTATCTGTAAAAACTACCTCCTTATTACTAGGAAATTACCAGGTAATTTCCGATCCCCTAAAATAAGGTGTTACCACTTTTTCTTGTTTTGATAACAAAGCCACTGTGGCTACAATGCAGCTTAATTAAGTCCCCCTGTCACACAGCCGTCCACTGTCTACTGACAGTCCGTTTCGTTAGCTCACCCACTGCTGGAGAGCTGCTGTCAGCAGGAGCAGCAGGGCTCAGTCCAGCAGCTGTGGTCCATTTGTGGACAAAGAAGACACAGCAGCAGGTGAGCTGTTACTGATCATTTATTTTTCCAACAGTAGAAAAGGTCTGGCTTGCTGACTGCATGAATCATCGTCAGTCTGCATGAATCATTTAAATAGTTTGTCACGACGTTCTCGTCAGGCGTAGTAGGCCAAACTCCATTCAAAATTCCATCCTTCCATTATCCAAGCCGCTTATCCTAATTAGGGTCACGGGATGTTGGAGCCTATCCCAGCAGTCACTGGACTACAGGCGAGGGGACACCCTGGACAGGACGCCAGTCCATCACAGGGCCCACACACATTCATACCTAGGGACAATTTAGCACAACCGATTCACCTGACCTACATGTCTTTGGACTGTGGGAGGAAACCGGAGCACCCGGAGGAAACCAATACAGACGCGGGGAGAACATGCAAACTCCACACAGAGGACAACCCCCAAGGTTGGACTACCCCGGGGTTCAAACCCAGCACCTTCTTGCTGTGAGACCACTGCGCTAACCACTGCGCCACCGTGCTGCCCATTCAAAATTCTTGCATTTTAATGTTGGCTTAGTTATCGATAAGTAAATATTTAATTAGAACAAAAATGTAGACCTCTGACAAGTCTCTGGCGTCTTTTAGATAATTTGGCGTTCATGTGATTCACAGAACAGCCCTTTATTATAATTAAAAACCCAACGTTTATCACCACTTCCAGCTGCTTGCTACAGTCACAGCCACAGGAGCACATTACACATTAACTATCTCTACCTTATGCTGCATATTCAGGCTGTCTGTAATTATCTTCCTGTGTACACACTGTAAAGAATGGAGCTAAAGAGTGAACAGAGAGCAATCAAGTGAATTTTATGTATTTCAAAGATGAAGTCTTTCGTCTCTTGACTAGTATAATAGCAGTGTTGGGGGTAACGCGTTACGGAGTAGTTGGCTCTAAGGTAATTACAGTACTTAGATGACTTTTTGTTTTGCAGTTAAGTACTTAGTTGCTATTTCAGATAAGCAATCCATTACCGTCGCTGCTAAAATCAGGAATCAGGATCAGGACACTTTATTTGTCATTTCACTTCATGCGCTTGCGTACATGAAATGAAACGAAATGCCGTTTCCCCCAGCCCACAGCAGTACAACACAAAGACAACAACACATCCAGAAACTACCTGAACACACATCCAAACTAACACACATACCCACACTAACACACATACCCACACTAACACACATATCCAAACTAACACACATACCCACACTAACACACATACCCACACTAACACACATACCCACACTAACACACATACCCACACTAACACACATATCCAACTAAACAAAAATCAGTCCAAGGGAACAACGCCAGCCAGGATGACTGTCGGAACCACCGGTCTGCATGGGCTAGCAGTTAGCTTAGCCCGCCCCGCTTCCACGTCTTGTCAGACCGCCCTCAGTGTTTCCTCCTCGGGCGCAGCTCCAGGCAGGGGCCGTGGTCCCCGGGCCCACCGGACGAAGCAGACCAAGCTCTCCCAGCTGATCCAGCACCAGCTCTCCCAGCCAGACAACATTGACACATCTCCCTGCACTCCTCACGACGACATCAAAAACACCACAGTCAACACCAAGCGAGGCCACCACCAGACCGCCCTCGGTGTTATTGGAACTGCTGGTCTGCGTGGGCTAGCAGTTAGCTTAGCCTGCCCCGCTCTCCCAGCCGATCCAGCACCAGCTCTCCCAGCCATCAAACGAAGACAAAGCTTCAGATGCATATGTGGATGTGGTACTGGGTGAGGCCGCCGCAAATGTGAATTGGTGCTGCCATCTTCCCACACCGGCACTGGGTGAGGCCTCTGCAAACACGAATTTACGCAGCCGTCATCCCACACCGGAAGCGGGAGAGGTCTGCAGGTGATTGTCCACAACGGTTGCGTGTATCACTTATACCAGGAGATATCCGGGTATAAATGTTGCTGTATTTATACACACTGTATTTACCGATGAGCGGTAGTGTCGCTGGTGAAAGTGCAGACAGAATCCAGCGAGGATGCATTTGGACCATAGACTGAATAAAATAATGGACAAAGACATCGTCACGTCACCCATTGGTTTGTGGACTCCCGTTTTGAAGCGTTGAGTTTTCCCCCACGACCCTGAGAGCAGGAGAAGCGGTCCAGATAATGGATGGATGGAGTTTAACCGTCACCATCTTGTTTTTTTAAAAAAAAAAACATATGTGACCATATTTGGATGAAAGGGTGGAGCTGGGGAGGAGTGAGGGGTGGATCTGACTGAGAAACCTGTAAAGCCCAAATTTGTAGTTTGTGATATTGGGCTGTACAAATAAAATTGACTTGGCTTGACTTGACACTATGCTCGCCCACAACCTCGCCGGCAACCTGAGTGTACTGGCTCCGCCATGCCAAGCTGCATTCCAGATTTATCACACGCTAAGACGAGACCAGCTCGAAATGAACAGCATTAGTGTAACTACGAGATTCACTGAATAAACAACCATGAATTCCCCCATGTGAATGTGTGTCGGCCCTGTGATGGACGGGCGGCCTGTCCAGGGTGTCGCCCAACCTGCCGCCCAGTGACTGCTGGGGTAGGCTCCAGCATCCCTGGGACCCTGAGTAGGATAAGCGGTTTGGATAAAGGAATGGACTTTTCTCTGCTTTTCTCCAATTACACTATTTTCTGATCCGTCCCGGTCTCTGCTCCACCCCCTCTGCTGATCCAGGAGGGCTGCAGACTACCACATGCCTCCTCCCATACATGTGGAGTCACCAGCCGCTTCTTTTCACCTGACAGTGAGGAGTTTCACCAGGGGGACGTAGCACGTGGGAGGATCATGCTATTGCTATTCCCCCCAGTCCCCCCCCCGAACAGGTGCCTTGACTGACCAGAGGAGGCGCTGCTGCAGTGACCAGGACACACTCACACTCGGCTTCTCACCCGCAGACACAGCCAATTGTGTCAGTAGGGACGCCTGACCAAGCCCGAAGCTATTTTTCACATGGATAGATTATCAGTTAAGATACAAGTTTCACAAGTCTTGTTTTTTGCATTTCCTGGTTGACTGCAGTTCATTTCAAAGGCAGCAGAAAGAACTGGAGTTGGTCCCCGGGCGCTGCAGCTGCACACCGCTCCTATACGATAGGATGGGTTACAACATGCAGAAGACAAATGCCATTGTAACCGAACAACTACAATGACAGAATAAAGTGGCTTTTCTTCTATATAAAGTTAATACAGGCCCTGTTTCCTTCAAACAGCTCCACATCCACATCCCACTAGGAAGTGTACAGCCTATTTGTGCTTTTGTGTGCATGCTTTGTTTTTTTCGATTCCCCCCCACCCCCTTTTCTCCGCAGTTGTAGCCGTCCAATTACCCCACTCTTCTGAGTCGTCCTGGTTGTTGCTCCACCCCCTCTGCTGATCCGGGGAGGGCTGCAGACTACCACATGCCTCCTCCCATACATGTGGAGTCACTTCTTTTCACCTGACAGTGAGGAGTTTCACCAGGGGGACGTAGCGCGTGGGAGGATCACGCTGTTCCCCCCAGTTCCCCCTCCCCCCTGAACAGGCGCCCCGACAGACCAGAGGAGGCACTAGTGCAGCGACCAGGACACATACCCACATCCAGCTTCCCACCCACAGACACGGCCAGTTATGTCTGTAGGGACGCCCGACCAAGCCGGAGGTAACACGGGGATTCGATCCGGCGATCCCCGTGTTGGTAGGCAGCGGAATAGACCGCTATGCTACCCGGACACCCCTCCTTTTTGTGCATGCTTGTTGAGTTTTCACTCCAACAAAGATATGTGGGCAGGCTGGAGGCCATATTAAAATCCTTTATCCCTCCAAAGACATGTCAGACCCGCGGTGGCTCTGCAGGGCACGGCACAACAGCATTGTTGACAGCCTCCCCTGTAGCTGAAATGAGAGGACGCTTACCCCAAGCTAAGTTTAGTCTAGTCCTCTATAGCCATGTTTTTATATTATCCCTGCTATTGCAACACACCTGTGTTTGTGTGTGTGTGTGTGTGTGTGTGTATGTGTGTGTGTGTGACTTCTGAAATTATGTGCTGGCTCAAATCCCTTCCTGACTTCCCTTGTGGTTACTGCGAGTCTAGCACAGCAGACATGGGTGGCTGCGGCTAAAATCAAACTGACAGAGAGCCAACACAAGTGTGTACAACTAAAACCAAGCTGCAGTTTTGCATCATACAAGCAAGTCCAGATAAGGAAACGTGGAGCTTTAATTGGGCAAGACACTCATGGTAGCATATGGAAACCTATGTAGTAAGACATTGTTGGAACTTCGCCAGCTTAGTGCCTATCCCCGCACTGGTATGTTGTGGTGTAACACAAGTTGTATGGGCCCGAATACCAACACCTGTGCTAGCATGTGGGACTGCGCCCTCTATCCTTCGGGAACATAAAACAATTTGAGTGACCACGATCTGCCTGTGAATGCAAGGTTTGGAGGCTGGTCTTGCGGGACCTCTTTATGGGGACACGGGGGATTGATAACTATGTCTGGTGCTCACAGGTGGCCCCGTCACTCAGAGGAGTGCTGGACTTGTGTGCACACTTGACTCCCCCATGGCTCCCACCCAGGACAGCTGGGTATTTACCCAGACTATATTTATAAGACCATTGGTTCTATGGAGAGTGACGTGCACAGCGGAGAAAGTGTGATCGCTCAGATTACCATGACGATGGTATTAGAGCAAAACGATCCTTAAAGGAGATTTTCACTGATTATTTATCTCAGTTTCCTTCTGATGCCTCTGTATGACCAACATAATCAGGAATCAGAAACACTTTCTCGTTTCACTTCATCACTTGCGTACATGAAATGAAACGAAATGCCGTTTCCCCCAACCCACAGCAGTACAACACAAAGACAACAACACACCCACAAACTACAAGAACACACATTCACAAACTAACACACATACCCAAACTAGCACACATATCCAAACTAACACATACAAAAAAAATCCCTGTCCAAGGGAACAACGCCAGCCAGGATGACTGTCAGAACCGCTGGTCTGCATGGGCTAGCAGCTAGCTTAGTCCGCCCTGGTTCCGCGTCCTGTCAGACCGTCCTCGTTTCTTCCTCCTTGGGCACAGCTCCAGGCAGGGGCCGTGGTCCCCGGGACCACCGGACAAAGCAGACCAAGTTCTCCCAGCCAATCCAGCACCAGCTCCTCCAGCCAGACACCCTCGACACACCTCCCCACACTCCTCACGACGACATCAAAAACACCACAGTCAGCGCCAGGTGAGGCCGTCACCAGGCCGCCCTCGGTGTTATCAGAAGCGCCGGTCTGCATGGGCCAGCAGTTAGCTTAGCCTGCCCCACTCTCCCAGCCGATCCAGCGCCAGCTCTCCCAGCCATCAAACAAAGACAAAACTTAGACACAGACGTGGACAAAGACACTGCATGGACGGTACTGGGGGAGGCTGCTACAAATGCAAATTCACGCAGCCATCTTCCCTTAATCAAATGAGATATCAGCGAGAAGATTAGATATTGTAATACAGTGATTGACGCATATGTCTGGGTCAGATTCCCTGAGAAATCTGACGGAACGATTTATAGTATACAGGCAGGATACGTAGCCACAACTAGCGATACATCACTTCATGCCTGCATATCTTGCAGACACCTGTTTGTCCAAAATGCCACCATCTCTCACTCGTCCCTACAAGACAAATGCAGGAGCTACCAGAGGAGGGATGGAGAGCTTAATGATGATTAAGTTGTTTTTCTACAAAACAGTACTGCCTTTGTACACACGGGCGCCCAAAGTTGACAAAAACCAGACTTGGAGGCGCCCTGCTGGCTCACCTGGTGGAGCGCGCACCACATCAGGCTGAGTACTGCAGCGGTCTGGGTTCGAGTCCGGCCCGGGCCCATGGTGCTATTTCATCCCCTCTCGGCCTTTCCTCCCTTTCTCTGATCTATCGCTATTAAATAAAGGCAGGAAATGTAAAAAATAAAAAAAAACCTTAAAAAACTAAATGAAAGACTCCTCGTAGCAGCTTTAGTGTTTGGTATGTCAGTGGAAAGTAGAAATGGGGTAGGCAACAAGACTGGAGCTTGGTAATATCAGGAATGTGAAACGGCATGTACTGTATGTTATGCTGTGTGTGTACAACTAAAGGTAGAAGTCAGAGGATAATGTACAAGTAAAGAGTAGTACTGACTTTAAATACGTCTCAGAACGTTGAATCAGTTCACCTGGACACAACATTTAGCGGGAGAAATGTTTCTTCACTCACCTGATGATGATGTGACCATCCTTGATAGGGAGGAACGCTGGTTTGAACAGGGAGTCAAACAGGCATCTATGTGACGATGAAACGACCATCACTGAGCCGGGGGGGGGGGGGGGGGGCTAAGAGTACATCTGTCACCATCTTACAATGCTGTGATTGTAAACATTCCCCAGTCCTCTGTGAACAGTACACATGACCACTGTAACTCTGGTTAATGGTCACCCCATATCTGCATATGAAGCTGGTTGTTGGTTTGGGTCATTATGCTACTGTATTGTTTATAAGGGTGGAGTACCTGCAGTCACTCTATTGTTTATAAGGGTGGGACACCTGCAGCCACTGTATTGTTTATAAGGGTGGGACACCTGCAGTCACTGTATTGTTTATAAGGGTGGGACACCTGCAGTCACTCTATTGTTTATAAGGGTGGGGACACCTGCAGTCACTGTATTGTTTATAAGGGTGGGACACCTGCAGTCACTCTATTGTTTATAAGGGTGGGACACCTGCAGTCACTCTATTGTTTATAAGGGTGGGACACCTGCAGTCACTGTATTGTTTATAAGGGTGGGACACCTGCAGTCACTCTATTGTTTATAAGGGTGGGACACCTGCAGTCACTGTATTGTTTATAAGGGTGGGACACCTGCAGTCACTCTATTGTTTATAAGGGTGGGGACACCTGCAGTCACTGTATTGTTTATAAGGGTGGGGACACCTGCAGTCACTCTATTGTTTATAAGGGTGGGGACACCTGCAGTCACTCTATTGATTATAAGGGTGGGGACACCTGCAGCCACTGTATTGTTTATAAGGGTGGGGACACCTGCAGTCACTGTATTGTTTATAAGGGTGGGGACACCTGCAGCCACTGTATTGTTTATAAGGGTGGGGACACCTGCAGTCACTGTATTGTTTATAAGGGTGGGACACCTGCAGTCACTCTATTGTTTATAAGGGTGGGGACACCTGCAGTCACTCTATTGATTATAAGGGTGGGACACCTGCAGTCACTGTATTGTTTATAAGGGTGGGGACACCTGCAGTCACTCTATTGTTTATAAGGGTGGGGACACCTGCAGTCACTCTATTGTTTATAAGGGTGGGGACACCTGCAGTCACTCTATTGATTATAAGGGTGGGGACACCTGCAGCCACTGTATTGTTTATAAGGGTGGGGACACCTGCAGTCACTGTATTGTTTATAAGGGTGGGGACACCTGCAGTCACTCTATTGTTTATAAGGGTGGGGACACCTGCAGTCACTGTATTGCTTATAAGGGTGGGGACACCTGCAGTCACTGTATTGTTTATAAGGGTGGGGACACCTGCAGTCACTCTATTGTTTATAAGGCTGGGGACACCTGCAGTCACTGTATTGTTTATAAGGGTGGGGACACCTGCAGTCACTGTATTGTTTATAAGGGTGGGGACACCTGCAGTCACTGTATTGTTTATAAGGGTGGGGTACCTGCAGTCACTGTATTGTTTATAAGGGTGGGGACACCTGCAGTCACTGTATTGTTTATAAGGGTGGGGACACCTGCAGTCACTGTATTGTTTATAAGGGTGGGGACACCTGCAGTCACTGTATTGTTTATAAGGGTGGGGACACCTGCAGTCACTGTATTGTTTATAAGGGTGGGGACACCTACAGTCACTGTATTGTTTATAAGGGTGGGGACACCTGCAGTCACTGTATTGCTTATAAGGGTGGGGACACCTGCAGTCACTGTATTGTTTATAAGGGTGGGGACACCTGCAGTCACTCTATTGTTTATAAGGCTGGGGACACCTGCAGTCACTGTATTGTTTATAAGGGTGGGGACACCTGCAGTCACTGTATTGTTTATAAGGGTGGGGACACCTGCAGTCACTGTATTGTTTATAAGGGTGGGGTACCTGCAGTCACTGTATTGTTTATAAGGGTGGGGTACCTGCAGCCACTCTATTGTTTATAAGGGTGGGGACACCTGCAGTCACTGTATTGTTTATAAGGGTGGGGACACCTACAGTCACTGTATTGTTTATAAGGGTGGGACACCTGCAGTCACTGTATTGTTTATAAGGGTGGGGACACCTGCAGTCACTCTATTGTTTATAAGGGTGGGGACACCTGCAGTCACTGTATTGTTTATAAGGGTGGGGACACCTACAGTCACTGTATTGTTTATAAGGGTGGGGACACCTGCAGTCACTGTATTGTTTATAAGGGTGGGGTTGCCTCCAGTCGGTTGAGACTGAAGAGGTCACTTATGCCCCTTTTCCACTGCATGGTACCGGCTGAACTCTACTCAACTCTACTCACTTTTTTTGGTTTTCCATTGGGCAAAAGTTAGGGAAAGTACCTGGTACCAGGTAATTTTTCTGGTACCACCTCCGTCGAGGTTCCAAGTGAGCTGAGCCGATACTAAAAGGTGACATGAAAATACCACTATAAATATATAAATAAATAAAATGAAATAAATATAAATATATGTTTATTTATTTAAATGTAAATAAAAACTAGTCAGCACGCCCATAAATGACCAGCGGGGCTTTGCCATGAGGGGATACTATCTGCAGTGGAAAACGAAATCCCAAAAAGTAAAGCGAGTAGAGTCGAATAGAGTAGAGTTGAGTTGAGCCAGTAGCATGCAGTGGAAAAGGGGCATTAGATGAGTGATGAAACGTTTGTCCCACTAAACGTTGTATCCAGATGAGCTGATTCAAGCTTCTGATATTTCTTACCTGCATTACTGAGCATGCATCAAGACACTTGGAATAAGAGTACAGCCACTGCCAGTGTGGGGGAAAAAAATCCTAATTTGTGTTAGCTTGGGTGGAATCTAATTTTATTACATCTACTTAAAGCATCATAAAACAGCAGTTGAACCGAACATTACAATCATAATTTATTTTATAGGCCATTAAGGCTCTAAGGGTTTGGATTAGCCTGCCTGGGGAGATTAGGCTTGCAAAATTGGTATCATCTCTTAAATCACTTCATAAAACTCACATTTTTATCATAGCTTTTATCAGTAGATTCTGTGTTATTCCAACTGAAATGCTCTATTTTTTTCCTTTTAGTTTGTAGTTTACAGTCAGTGTTATTCCAGGTATTTTTCTCTTGTGTCTTTATCTTTTATTTGTGAAGCTGTTTGTAGCCTTGTTTTTGAAAAGTGCTATAGAAATTAAAGCGGCAGTAGACAACTTTTTTCGCTTTACGTTATCATTTTGAAGTAACTGTTGATTACACAGTGTAATGGCTATAGAATAATGACACCATCGGCATTTAGAATGGTTCCCTATAAGCCTTGCTTTCACTGTGCAATTCTGTCTGCCACCGGGTACGAGCTCCCGGCAAAATGAAGGCTTGATTTACAACACATAGGAAGTGCGTCAACCATTGTGCAACCAAAATTGGCAGAGGATATCTGTAATATATGATGTGGTGGAAGATACACTACAATATCGCTTTTGTTTTCCCCAGTAAAATTATAGATGGTGGAACAACCGAAGTGACAGTGGAAACTCTACCCGGCAAGAGAAAATAAATCCCGTTGACAGAGGAGGCGAAGAAGGCGAAGAGGGAGAGTGATAGAAACAGAGTAAAACATGAGTGAACCTCACATGGGCATTCACTTGATGGAGAATGCTCCAGTGTTATATCGAGATCTGTTTCCCCCTAGCCAGACAAAAGTATTTGCATGGAAACAGGTTAGCTATCAGTTGTGATTAGGTTAAGGTGAGCATTAGTTAAGGTTAGGGTTAGGTTGAGGTTAGGTTAAGGTTAATCAAGTGTCCCAGTGACTGCGTTTACATGCACAGTCAAGTCAAGCTATGGTTACAGCTCCATTAGGCCATGTAATTGGACTACTGTCGTCATCCCAGTATACAAGAACCGGGGGAGAATCGATTTATTGACGGAAGTATGTCCGACTCCGGTGCGGTAGGTGGCGAAATGCCCCCTTTCAGCTGGTTGGTATTGGATGAAAGACCGCCGTGGGAACTATGGCTCTTGCACAGAACGCCTAGGCCAGTTCGGGGCTGATTGAAGCGTATACATGCCAGAGTAAATCCATCCCCAACCGCATTATCTAGGTGTGTTAGTCCGACTTCGAGGAATTCGATTTAGTACGATTTCAGTCATACTAACACGTTTACATGTATTTTAAAAGTCCAGTTTTAGTGGACTAACACAATCAATCGATTTTCTCTAACATCATGTAAACGTAGTCAGTGTTGTATCGAACTCTGGCGAGGGGGAAACAGATCTCAACGGGGAAACAGAGTTTGATACAACACCCAGGACTTGAGTTGGTTCCAAACTGACATTCAGTTGGCATTCTTTCTACTGGGTGGAATCTGGGTGATACAAATCTGCTGAAATGTATTCCTTCTTACATACCTAAAACGTCTTAATAGTAAGTACTAACTTCTCAATTTGGTGAATCCACAACAGGTAGAGCTTAATGTATTTTTATTATTTTTATACATTTCATCAAAGAATGCATGTGCTGTTTCTGTCATTGGCGTTACCGATGGTGTAACCTGTAGTGTATAGTGTATAATGTAAACATTAAATGTTTATAAAAATGTTTTTTCTCATTACAACATGAATATTTAGTCGGTTAAAGACAGAGTAGTGGAATGCTAAGACCAAGAAAAATATTTGATTATTTTAAAAATAAAATTGCATGTTTTAACAACATTGTATGAATTTATTTGATTTGTATCATAATTTTTTTTCTGTCAAACCAACATCAATTGAAGTATATTCAAACAAAAAGTGTTTAATACTAACTCTACAATATCAACTAGTGAACACACAAGCTGCGCTGTAGCGTTAGAGGGATGCTCAACACTTGTGTGTCAGCCCTCATTGTGTGAAGACCGAATTGGGTAAAGACCTGCGAGTCTTAACTGTGCGAGTCCACTGAGCAAGGACACCAACTGGTTAGTCCATGTCTAGTATCTTCATGTAGCCTGCCTCACTCACCATGTGCTACAAAGACATCCCTGTCATCCAAGGCTTTCAAACGAGTCACATCCGTCTCAAACAGTGTAACCTGAGAACCACTATTCACTCAGAAAAGCCTCTTCTACTCACTCCTCCTTTACTCTTGGCCTATGGAATTGCCAATCGGCTGTAAACAAAACAGAATTTATCCAAGCACTTGCTAATCTGTCAGACATTCAGGTACTAACCCTGACTGAAACCTGGATCCGTCCAGAAAACACTGCCACACCAGCCACACTCTCTGTTGACTCCACTTTCTCACACACACTCCACTCTGTTGAACAGGGGTCCTCACTGATGAACAGGGGTGGGTCCACAGAGGACCCCTGTTCATCACTGTTGAATAGGGGTCCTCAAGACTGGAAATTCACTAAGCTTTCTCCACTAACTGTGCTTTCACACTGGCCCAAACCCCCCCCCCCCCCGCAAAAAAACCCGCTAATGTCCACCTTTGGTCAATGTAAAAAGGCGGATGTTAGCGTTCTTTTTTTTTTTTGGCCAGTGTGAACTTGCCCTAAGCAACAACTCCTCCTTTGAATACCATGCAATCAGGGTTACTACTGCTATTAAGCTGTTTGGGGTTGTCATATACTGCCAACCAGGGTGTCAACTGGGGAACTTTGTAGTCAAACTAGACATGTTACTCTCAGCCATTCCTGATGATGACAACACACCACTGATTACACTGATTATCATGGAAGACATGAATAGCCATACTGACAAAACCCAAGCAGCTGACTTCCTGTCACTGCTTTCCTTATTTTACTTCAAACAGAAAGCGGGCAATACTCTTGATCTGATTCTTTACTCGGAACTGCTCCACAGCAAATCTGACTGTCACCCCGCTACATCTGTCTGACCACTTCTTTATTCAATTCACGATTACCTTACTGGCACATCCTCATGTTCCTCCAGAGTTGGTCTCTTTCTGCCGCAACATCCAGTCCCTCACACCAACTCAGCTTTCCAATGAGGTCTTGGCTACCATGCTTCTTCATAATGACTTCTCCTCACTCCCTTTCAGTGAGGCTACAGACACACTCTTTTCCTCACTAGCCTCCTCTCTTAACCATCTCTGCCCTCTAACATCCAAAACTGCTTGCAGCACCCCCCAGTCCATGGCTAACTGAAGTTATCAGAGAGCAAAGGGAAGAACTTAGAAGAACGGCAGAGAGAAAATGATGTAAATCCAGAGAACCCACTGACCTCAGTGACTATCAAAGTCTCCTAGCATCATTCTCCTCCAGTTTAAAAACTGCTAAGGCCACTTACTAAGAAAGCCACTTTATTTTGTCATTGTATTCTTACAATGAATTGTATTCTTACAATGAATTTGTTCTCTGCATTTAACCCATCGTATTGTATGGGAGTAGTGGGCAGCTGCAGTGCTTGGGGCGCCTACCAGAACAGGATCTGTAGTGCCACAGATGCTCAGAAAATGTTCTCTGCTTTTAACTCACTCCTCAATCTGCCTCCTCCTCTGCCCTCCATTCTACTCACTGCAGACATGTTCACCTCGTTTTTTTACTGATAAGTTCTCCGCCATCAGTAACCAGTTCTCCGAGCCTGACCATACCAGCTGACAGGGCCGCACTCTCCTCATTCTCCCCTCTGACCAAGGAGGAAGTCCAAACTTATGCTGGACTCTCGACCCACTACCTGTCCACTGGACCCGATACCATCCAACCTTCTACAGACCATTTCCCCCACGTTTAACCCCTTAGTCATACAGATCATCAACTCCTCCCTTACAATGGGTGTGTTTCCCACTGCATTTAAGCAAGCTAGGGTCACCCCGCTGTTCAGAAAACCTACACTTAACCCAGCCCAGGTTGAAAACTACAGCCCAGTTTCACTCCTGCCCTTTCTATCAAAAATACTTGCGTGCACAGTCTTTAACCAAGTCTCTGAATTCCTTTCTGAGAATAACCTGTACGACCCGAATCAGTCTGGCTTTGAGCGGGGACACTCTACTGAGACTGCACTCCTGTTGGTAATGGAATCGCTGCGTTCAGCTAGAGCTGCTGGTCAGTCCTCAGCTCTATTGCTGCTACATCTGTCAGCTGTCTTTGACATGATGAACCACAGAATCTTCCTCTTCACACTCACTGGGTTTGGTATCTCAGGAACTGGCCTCCATCAGTTCATGTTCTACCTCTCAGGGAGATATCTAAGAGTATCTTGGGGGGGAGAACTGTCCAAACAGCATGGCTTATCCACAGGGGTTCCTCAAGGGTCAGTGCTTGGTCTCCTTCTCTTCACAATATACACCACCTCGCTAGCTGCAATCATCTGCTCCCATAGTTTCTCATATCATTGCTATGCCGATGATCCCCAGCTCTTCCTGTCATTCTCACCGGAAGACCACACAGTCTTGGCTCAGTTCTCTTCATGCCTTGCCGATATATCAGCATGGATGAAAGAACACCACCTTCAACTTAACCTCTCTAAAACCAAACTCTTTGTCATCCCAGTCAGTCCCTCTTTACAAGAGATCAGTATCCTGCTCAAATCAACCCAATTTATGCCCACAAAGTCTGCCCAAGACTTGGATGTCATGATTGATGATCAACTAACCTTTTGCCTGTCTGAGCATGCAGCACAACTTCTGGTACAGGATCTCATAATATCACACATTGACTTTTGCAATGCCTTACTGGCAGGCCTCCCCCGCATGTATGTTCAAATATCTGCAGAGGATCCAGAATGCAGCAGCACGTCTGGTCTTCAACCAGCCCAAAAGCGCACATGTCACCCCACTGTTCATATCCCTCCACTGGCTCCCAGTTGCTGCCTGCATCAAATTAATTACCCTGACACTCACTTACAAAATAGCAACTAAAACAGCTCCCGTCTACCGGAACTCCTTTATTCAGGTCTACGCTCTGCCAATGAAAGGTACCTGGTACCACAACCACAACAGGGCCCTTAGTCGCTAGCTAAACAGTTAAAGCTACAAGTACCAATGAATGGGCCATCACACCTCACACTTGTCGGAGGGAGTGGCAGCCATGGAAACTGAGTGGAGGTTGGTTGACACTATGATGAATGTTCTGGATTGTTGGACATTGTGCGTATGGTTGAAATATTAACTGTGTGCAGTACGTGGTGCTGGAGAAGACATGTTGGAATTTGTGTATACATTTGATGAACTATGTGTCACTTAGGCTTCAGTTCCTGTTGCCTGTAAGTGGTGTTATGAAGTGAAGCCTAGGTAACACAAAATTCATTCCATGTATACTGCAGGGTTATGTATTCCACACAGGAAATAATATTTTATTCATTCATGTTGTGTTGAATATGGTTATGGTTAGGGGCAATGTTTGGTTAGTGACTTAGTGCTAGAACACATGAACTACATGTACATTATGTTGCTGCATATCAAATGTAGCGCACACACTTTAAATTTTATTTAAATCAAAGGAAGTTTAACACAAGGCTTGACTTCCTGTTGCCAGTAGGCGGTGCTACACAAGTGTATCATTAATGCAGCAGTACATTTAGTGGAGGTTGGCTGTCATGCATATACATTTTCATGAATATCGAATGTTGCACAAAATAGTTAAATATCACTCCCTGTGTCCACTATGTGATGCTACAGAACAGCCACTAATTATACATCAATTGCTGTATATCATTTGTAGACTTTTTCTTCTTCTTTCGGCTTGTTCCTTGTTCCTCAGGGGTCACCACAGCGGATTTTATACTAGTTTCCATCGGTACCCTGTGAGGGCACGGCACCAATGGTGGTCGTCGTCAACCCGGGCCTCGACCGATCCGGCATGGAGCCTCGAAAGTTTTACATCAGATGCCCTTCCTGACACAACCACTAACCCTATGGACAGGGGCACAGGTAAAGCGCTGGATGCCATCCCAGTATTCATGGACTTGTGCCCATGACTACACCATGTGAATTTCATGTAAATGGGGTGATGTTTGTCACATAAGGCAGACTTCTTGTTGTCAGTAGTTGGCGCTATTACTATGACTCAATATGGGCATGGAGATGTCTTCAGGCCTGGACTCTTATCCAGCATGTGAAATTTGGGCCAGAATGGACAAAATCAAGTGTACAACAGCTTCCTCTTTCATGGCGAAACATGCAATTATGCCGCATTGCCATGGCAACGGCATTCCACGAAAACTCAACAGCTTCACAATTTAACATTGTGAATGTCTTTAGATGTCCCTGACCAAATTTGAGATGGATCTGGTTAACATGCTAGGCAGAGATCGCGAAAGTACTGGTGTTACTGGTGTTACCAGGAAGAGGAGCAACACCGCTGACTGTAACACCAGTGACAATTTGGAGAAAAAACTACAATTTTTGAAAAATGGCCACCATGTGTCAGACCACATGTCTTCAGTCATAACAAAATCATTTAACTATTCAGTGTGATCAATGTTATGTCGACATTTCACCCACGCAGCTATGAAATGAGTAACACAAATGACAGACTTAAAAGCTTTGTGTAAAATTCTAAAATAAATCATGACATTTTAAACAAATGAAGACATCTGACGTACAATATGCCTTTGTCCACTGCACTGGCAATGAGAGAGAGAGAGAGCATACTAGTGAGAGGGGTAGGCTTACGTATAACATATATAACATAATATATAACATCCATCCATCCATTATCCAAGCTGCTTATCCAAATCAGGGTTGTGGGATGCTGGAGCCTATCCCAGCAGTCTTTGGCGGCAGGCGGGGAGACACCCTGGACAGGCCGCCAGTCCATCACAGGGCCGACGCATTCACACCTAGGGACAATGTAGTACGGCCGAGTCACCTGACCTACATGTCTTTGGACTGTGGGAGGAAACCAGAGCCCCCGGAGGAAACCCACACAGACACGGGGAGAACATGCAAACTCCACACAGAGGACGACCCGGGACGACCCCCTAGGTTGGACTACCCCGGGACTCGAACCCAGGACCTTCTTGCTGTGAGGTGACCGCGCTAACCACTGTGTCACCATGCCGCCCATAATATATAACAACGATATGTTATTATAAATTATCTTTTATAATAAAACAAAGGGCGGCACGGTGTTGCAGTGGTTAGCACGGTCGCCTCACAGCAAGAAGGTCCTGGGTTCGAGCCCCGGGGTAGTCCAACCTTGGGGGTCGTCCTGGGTCATCCTCTGTGTGGAGTTTGCAGATTCTCACTGTGTCTGTGTGGGTTTCCACCGGGGGCTCCGGTTTCCTCCCACAGTCCAAAGACATGTAGGTCAGGTGACTCAAAGACATGTAGGTCAGGTGACTCACCGTACTAACTTGCCCCTAGGTGTGAATGTGTGTGTGTGTGTGTGTGTGTGTGTGTGTGTGTGCGGGCTCTGTGATGGCCTGGCAGCCTGTCCAGGGTGTGTCCCTGCCTGCCACCCAGTGACTGCTGGGATAGGCTCCAGCATCCCTGTGACCCTGACAGCAGGATGAGCGGTTTGGATGATGCAAGGATGGAATAAAACAAATAATAATCGATTAATTTTTAAAACATTTTGTAGTATTTTCCCTCATCTTCCCTCCAATTTGCCGAGGCCCCCTGACACCCAGCCCCCATTTTGAAAACCACTGCGCTAATGAACAGAACATATTGCTGCTTGCTGCTGCTGCTTTAAGAAGGGAATATTTTGCCGCTCTTTCCACGTCTTTTTACGTGCTGTGACCGTGCAGCATAGAGCAGGGTGGGAGAGAAAACAGCAATCCATGCACCGAGAGGCATGAGGCGTGCAATTAAAGCACCCCAAATAACAATCAAGAGAGACATTGAATAGGGTCCGCGGTGGCGTAGCGGTCTAAGCGTCGGCTTGGTGTCGATGCAGTTGCCCACTGGGGACTGGGGTTCGCGCCCCGGTCTCGTCAGATCCGACTATGGCCGGACTCGATGAAGCAGCAATCATTGGCAACGCTGTCTTCGGGAGGGGGGCGGAGTCGGCTTGTGTTCGTCATGTGAATGCGTCTCTGTGTGTGTCGGAAAAACAGTGGTTCGGCTTGGATTCGCCTTGTCACGAAAGTGGGGAGGCGCTTTCCTTCGAGACTGCCGGCCGGAGAGATGCAGTTGGCGAACGCATGCAATACGAGGGTGGGTGTTTGAATTAAAATAGGGATCAATTGGCCACTAAATTGGGAGAAAAAAGGGGAAAATCAGAAATAAATTTAAAAAAAAAAAAGAGAGACATTGAAGACAGAAACAGATGGGGGGGGAGTTAACAGATCATTAGAATAATTATCATTACAATTAAATTAAGTTGTCTTTCAAATCAAGCATCCCCAGATAGAGTGGAAAGTATGCAATTAAAATGCAGCGGCATTTATAACCTTTTTATACTCGAACGTAGCTTAACCACGTCATGTGATGTGCTACTTCAGTGCACTTTAACAACAAATATTACGGGGCCACCCCAGAAGATTGCAGATGAACATTTACTATCCAGATTTCACATGCAGACTCTACCACTGACGACCCCTTTAACAGATCAGCCACAGTTTCCAGCGTTGACCATACACGGTGCAGCCATACTGGGTTTTGACCTAGTCTGGTTTCCAGATGAGTGACTCACATCGAAGAGGATCTCCCCACACACTCCCCGGTCCTGTTTTGGATCAGAGGCTGACACCTCTCCTTAGAAGTGGCGCTGTGATAAACAATGTTGTTCCTTTCCAAATACAGCTATTGGGTCAGGAGAAACCCCCCTGGTGATTCAATAAACACCCACCACAGTTTTTTTTCATATCGCCACATGCTTAAATGAAATGATTATTATTAGTAGTAGTACCATCAGTAGTAGTTGCAGTGGTAGTGGTAGTGGTGGTAGTAGTAGTAATGGTCAAGTCAGTTGTGTTTGTATGCCTATAGCCCTAAATCCCAGAGGGCTTTACACTCATATGCCCCTCTGTAGTGCTGTCCCCGGACAGACAGGGAGCATTAACGGGTTTATAATAACCACTTCATGAGGCAGGTTGTAGCCAAATATAGCAGTTTATGTACAAATATTACATAAGATGTCACGAAATAAGTGAAACCTAATGATTATACGATAAGTAATAGTGAAACAATGGCAAATATATAGTGTAATAGTAGGGGAAATAGCAGTGGTGGTAATCTTGTTGCAGTGGTGGTGGTAGTAGTAGTAGTAATCGGAGTGGTAGTAGCAGTGGTGATAATGTAGTAGTAGTAGTTTTGTTAGTAGTAGTGATGGTAGTAGTAGAAGTGGTGATACTTGTAGTAGTACTTGTGATATTACTAGAAGTAGTATTCGTGATAGTAGTAGAAGTGATAGGAGTGGTAGTAGTAGTGGTGATAATGTAGGAGTGGTAGTAGTAGTGGTGGTGATGGTGGTGGTAGTAGTGGTAGTAGTAGTGGTGGTGATGGTGGTGGTAGTAATGGTAGTAGTGGTAGTGGTGATGGTAGTAGTAGTAGTGGTAGTAGTAGTAGTGGTAGTGGTGGTGGTAGTAGTGGTAGTAATAGTAGTAGTAGTGGTGATGGTGGTGGTAGTAGTGGTGGTGGTAGTAGTGGTAGTAGTGGTAGTGGTGATGGTAGTGGTAGTAGTGGTGGTGGTAGTAGTGGTAGTAGGGTAGTGGTGATGGTAGTGGTAGTAGTGGTAGTAGTAGTGGTGGTGATGGTGGTGGTAGTAGTGGTAGTAGTAGTGGTGGTGATGGTAGTGGTAGTAGTGGTAGTAGTAGTAGTGGTGATGGTGGTGGTAGTAGTGGTAGTAGTAGTAGTGGTGATGGTGGTGGTAGTAGTGGTGGTAGTAGTAGTAGTAGTGATGGTGGTGGTAGTAGTGGTAGTGGTGATGGTAGTGGTAGTAGTAGTAGTGGTGATGGTGGTGGTAGTAGTGGTAGTAGTAGTGGTGGTGGTAGTAGTGGTAGTGGTGATGGTAGTGGTAGTAGTAGTAGTGGTGATGGTGGTGGTAGTAGTGGTAGTAGTAGTAGTGGTGGTGGTAGTGGTAGTGGTGGTGGTAGTAGTAGTGGTAGTAGTAGTGGTGGTGGTAGTAGTGGTAGTGGTGATGGTAGTGGTAGTAGTAGTAGTGGTGATGGTGGTGGTAGTAGTGGTAGTAGTAGTGGTGGTGGTAGTAGTGGTAGTGGTGATGGTAGTGGTAGTAGTAGTAGTGGTGATGGTGGTGGTAGTAGTGGTAGTGGTAGTGGTGGTGGTAGTAGTAGTGGTAGTAGTAGTGGTGGTGGTAGTAGTGGTAGTGGTGATGGTGGTGGTGGTAGTAGTGGTGATGATGGTGGTAGTAGTAGTAGTAGTAGTGGTAGTGGTGGTGGTAGTAGTTGGGAACAATATTAAAAACAGAATAATCGAGGACGTTCTCCTCTTCGATACACGATAATGAATCTGTGGGGGGTGTTCTGCCTGTATGGGGTAAATGTCGAGCTCTCAGTTCAAATTAAAACTGTAGCTATGAGGTTTCTGCAGGATACCGCCAGTTTGAACACCGGCCACCAGTAAAACTACCGTCCAGCCTCGCCTTAAATTCCCTCCACACATGTGTGAGTCGGTGTGATTTTGTAGTCGGCATATGCCGGACACGCATGTGACCCTTAACCCCAACTAGGCCTTCCATCTGTTGCTGGTCGTCTTGCAACAGACCATGCCTGACATTCTCAGCAGTCTACAGTCCTACGATGGGGGTATGTTGGGGTATATTGTGTCAGTTGAGGGGATTTCATACAGGGGAAGTATTTCATCACGACACAGTTCCCCAGATAAAAAAACTGGCTTTCCACTCTCCCAGAAATGTGTTGACTTGGTATGAGCTGAAGGAGGATTTGAGCGACGCCACAAATCTTGCAGATGTGAGCCGATGCTAGTCGGCCTATTTTCAGATTGTTTTCATTCGTGGGCTAGTTAAGTTCTGCTCTTGGTCGAGCTGCTATTAGACCACATGGCAGCTGTGTGAGGAGCTCATTTTCAGTGATTTACGTGGCATGGGACCTCTTAAGGATCAGATCTGTGGATATCGAAGGCTAACAGGACTTAACGGAGAGCTCTGGCTTCCTCTCAAAGGCAGTGTTAGTATAAGGATTTCTCCTCGCTCACGGCCCGTCTGCTGGCTACCCCCGCCTCCCTCCCTATTGTTTCTCAGAGGGAGCTGCAGCGAGAAGACATCGGACAGCTGACTGACCCTTCAGGGCAGATCGGCTAACCGCAAGCATGGGACTCTTCATAGGCCTCATCGAGCCAGAAGTGACGAGAGTTTGAGCTTGACAGCACACGCGATAAAAATATCATGGAAAAGAAAAGAAATTCTCAGTAGTTCTGAGTCGTTTCAGTGTCGTCTGAGAAAAAAACCCTTCAAGCTAGAGGCGTGCAGTCAGTAGAGTGCAGACCTCCGTCAGGCGTAGGTATCGTCCCTTCTCTGTACTCGCACACACGGACAGAAAAACCAGTGTTGTTCCTGCACCATGGGGCTTTCGTGCAGCGCCCAAGTCGACGGAATGGGAAATAGGAAAAAAATTAAGTTTTTAATATGCTGCATTCCAGCCAAAACAGTCTACCTAATAAAAGAGTTTTGCCATTAGTCTGTGGATGCGTAGCCTCCTTGGTGGCCCCTCACTCGAAAGCCACCAAATCTGACAAGAAAGGACAGAGATCAGGCGATCATAATTTCAAACCCCTTATTAAAAGACCTCAAATGTGTTTAACCATCGCGGTTTTCATGATCTAAAATGAATCCAGCGGCGGCACGGTGGCGCAGTGGTCAGCGTGGTCGCCTCGCAGCAAGAAGGTTGTTCTGGGTTCGAGTACTGGGGTAGTCCAACCTTGGGGATGGTCCCGGGTCGTCCTCTGTGTGGAGTTTGCATGTTCTCCCCGTGTCTTCATGGGTTTCCTCCCACAGTCCAGAGACATACATGTAGGTCAGGTGAATCACCGCACTACATTATCCCTAGCTGTGAATGTGTGTGTGTGTGTGTGGGGGGGGGGCTGGCGGCCTGTCCAGGGTGTCTCCCCGCCTATCGCCCAGTGACTGCTGGGATAGGCTTCAGCATCCCCGCGGCCCTGAGAGCAGGATAAGCAGTTCGGATAATGGATGGATGGATGGATGGATATCTATTACTACTACTACTACTACTACTACTACTTTCAGCTGCTCCCGTTAGGGGGCGCCACAGCGGATCATCCGTTTCCATCTCTTCCTGTCCTCTGCATCTTCCTCTGTCACACCAGCCACCTGCATGTCCTCCTTTGTCTCCAAACCGTCCAACCTGTGCTGTCCCTCTAATATACTCGTTCCTAATCCTGTCCTTCTTCATCACTCCCAATTAAAATCTTATCATCTTTTTATATTTGCGATTTTTTTATGAATGTTCTTAATCCAACATGCTTCTAGAATGAAATTCCGGTTTGTTGATTCCATTATGCAAAGTCAAGGTCACATGAGAAAATACAACAAATTATTCAGGTTTTTTCGTTTTCGTTATTGCGTTGTTATGTAGTGCGTGCTCCATCTCGCTGCTCACTGCGAGGAACGAGGAGAAGGGGAAACGATGCCGGCTGCATGAGAGCGCAGCCGATTTCCTAACCACGAGTCGGATGCTGAGAAAAGGAAGAAAAAAATAAAAAGAAGGAAGAATTTCATAAGTCACCGTGAGGACCTTCTGGCTGTGAGGGGACCGCGCTAACCACTGTGCCACTGTGCTGCCCGACCCCCCCAAGGTTGGACTACCCCGGGGCTCGAACCCAGGACCTTCTTGCTGTGAGAAGGTCCTGGGTTCGAGCCCCGGGGTAGTCCAACCTTAGGGGTCGTCCCGGGTCGTCCTCTGTGTGGAGTTTGCATGTTCTCCCCGTGTCTGCATGGGTTTCCTGCGGGGGCTCCGGTTTCCTCCCACAGTCCAAAGACATGTAGGTCAGGTGACTCAAAGACATGCAGGTCAGGTGACTCAAAGACATGTAGGTCAGGTGACTCAAAGACATGTAGGTCAGGTGACTCAGCCGTACTAAATTGTCCCTAGGTGTGAATGTGTGTGTGTGAATGTGTGTGATGGCCTAGCAGCCTGTCCAGGGTGTCTCCCCGTCTGCCACCCAATGACTGCTGGGATAGGCTCCAGCATCCCCGTGTCCCTGAGAGCAGGGTAAGCAGTTAGGATGATGGATGGATGATGGATGGATGGACTGTGAGGATCGCTGGATAAATTTGTCAGTACGTCCAGAGAAGTGGCTGAGCAGGTGTCCATAGCTAGCAGGTGCATGTGACTGTGACCATAGACTACATGTGATGTAGGCGAAGACCTGAAATATTGAATTATAACATACTGTCATACTTCAGCATGCAAAGATAAAGTGACAGCTGAGCTGACTTGATGATGTAAAGCCAGTAGTTTTACCATGGATTTTTTCCCCCTTTGAAAGACTACAAGAGCAAAAAGTCAAAGCTGACAGTCCAGTGGCAGCTGGCCAGTACAGGGCGCTGGGGCGCCGCCTCCTTCAAACATCCATAGATGAAAATCTACTTAAACATGTTAAATATAATGTAGATGTATAATGCAAATAATGATGAAATAAAAGTGTCGTCAGTCTGTGAGCGCCTGTCAGCAGCATTACATGTTGGTTCACATGGTATTTGGTTGGTTTCTGTCTGAATACATATACTTCCTGTCTGAATACATATACTTCCTGTCTGAATACATATACTTCCTGTCTGAATACATATACTACCTGGGTGAGGGGCGCCGGCCAAACCATACCTTCTGTAAGCCCTCAAACTTGTGGCAAGCAGGTGACCTGAGGCTGCTGTCTGATTGGTTTCTTCAGGTTTTCCAGGGGGCGCTGTTCTGTGTCCCCAGACACTCCCACTTTTATTGGCAGTGAATTGGTATTGTTTTAATGTTTTCTGATCTAATGTGATTGGACAATTCTCATGGCTGTCAATCATGTTCACACCCACCACCACGCCTCGTCTCAACTGTCAATCATCCACCGTCTACCAACCCTGATAAAATCTATAGGCTACATGGTCCTTCTGAATACCTCTGTGACTGTGTGGACAGTAAAGCAGCTGTCAGGTGTGCTGCACCAAGGTACATGGTGCCCCCTCCCCCCAAACATTTTTAGCACCAGCCGCCACTGGCTGAAACTATGTGCATGATGATGCTGTATTATTCATTCATTCATTCATTCATTCATTCATCATCAGCCACTTCTCCGGGGTCGGGTCGCGGTGGCAG
Organism: Lampris incognitus; assembly: GCF_029633865.1. Taxonomy (NCBI): domain Eukaryota; kingdom Metazoa; phylum Chordata; class Actinopteri; order Lampriformes; family Lampridae; genus Lampris; species Lampris incognitus. The sequence goes on along the minus strand of NC_079215.1, from coordinate 2,578,414 downwards.
CAAGTTAAGTAGGGCACTCCAGACCTCCCTCTCCCCAGCAACACCCTCCAGCTCCTCCTGGGGGATCCCAAGATGTTCCCAGGCCAGATTGGACATGTAGTCCCTCCAGTGAGTTCTGGGTCTACCCCGGGGTCTCCCCCCCAGTTGGCCGTACCCGGAAAACCTCCAAAGGAAGGTGCCCAGGAGGCATCCTGATCAGATACCTGAACCACCTCAACTGGCTCCTTTCGACACGAAGGAGCAGTGGCTCTACTCCGAGCTCCCTCCGGATGTCTGAGCTCCTCACCCTATCTGTAAGGCTGAGCCCAGACTCCCTACGGAGGAAACTGATTTCAGCCTCTTGTATCCGTGATCTCACCCTTTCGGTCACGACTCAAAGCTGTATTATTCTACTTGTTAAAAATGTATTGTGTTGAGATTAGAAGACCTCTGTGTGTGTGTGACCGTGATTCATGCACATTCACCACAGTGAGAAGGGCCTTGCACTTCACCCTCCGAATACATGTTTCGGTTTTGACACTGTTGCTGCCCGATCCGACTCAGCCGTAGATGTGAGTCACGAATGTGTACAGTTGACTGAGATGGAGCAGCGATGGAGCAGCGTTGGTCGAGTGAGCGAGTGAGCGAGTGAGAGAGAGAGAGAGAGAGAGAGTGAGAGAGAGTGAGAGAGAGAGTGAGAGAGAGAGCGAGAGAGAGAGAGAGAGAGAGAGAGTGAGAGAGAGAGAGAGAGAGAGAGAGTGAGAGAGAGAGAGAGAGAGAGAGAGTGAGAGAGAGAGAGAGAGTGAGAGAGAGAGAGAGAGAGAGAGAGAGAGAGAGAGAGAGAGAGAGAGAGAGAGAGAGAGAGAGAGAGAGTGAGAGAGAGAGAGAGAGAGAGAGAGAGAGAGAGAGAGGAGAGAGAGAATGGCGAGAGGGAGCGGCGGTAGTGGGAACAGAGGTTTCTCAAAGGTTTTGAAATCACCGCAACCACGAGGGGTTCTTCATCATACACTCAACTTTGCACAAAGAAATTTAGGCTGATAGGTCCGGTAGTTTGCGAGATTAGTCACACAGACACACACACACATACACACAGACACACACACACAGACACACACACACAGACACACAGACACACACACGACCCAACACATAATTCCCCCAGGCTACCGGCTGGCAGAGATAACATGTCTGTGTGTATATATGTCTGGACCCCAACATGCTTTTTGTTTTTTGTGGATTTTCCCCAATTGTACTTGGCCAATGACCCCACTCTTCTGAGGGGTCCTGGTCTCTGCTCCACCCACTCTGCTGATCCGGGGAGGGCTGCAGACTACCACATGTCTCCTCCCATACATGTGGAGTCACCAGCTGCTTCTTTTCACCTGACAGTGAGGAGTTTCACCATGGGGGATGTAGTGGTGGGAGGATCACGCTGTTCCCCCCAGGTCCCCCCCCCCCCGAACAGGCGCCCCGACCGACCAGAGGAGGCGCTAGTGCAGCGACCAGGACACATACCCACATCCGGCTTCCCACCCGCACACACGGCCCATTGTGTCTGCAGGGAGCTGGAGGTAACACAAGGTTTCAAACCAGCGATCCCCGTGTTGGTAGGCAACAGAACAGACCGCCACGCCACCCGGACGCCCCACACCCCAACATGTTTAAATGTGGTTTCTGAGTCGCTGCTGTTTGGTTGGTTGACCAAACACTCAAATATACAGAAAAATAACAGCGTCTGGTAGAGTAACCGTAAGTGTTTGTGCAGGAAGTAGATATGGCTAATTATAACATCGCTACACCCATGCATACAAGCAGGCGGCGTAGCGTGAGAGCTGCATTACCTCTGGACATGTGTAACTGTGTAACATCTTGAAGAAGCGTCTGACATGAGCCGCTTTCTTCTTGTTTGGTCAGAGTGAACCGTCACATGAGCTGTCCAGCGAGCCCACTGTCGCTTCATACTTCTATTCTTAGACCCGTGGTACATTAAGAGCTGCAGACTGGCTTCTCCAGAACAGCAGGTCTCTGCAGAGACCTCTGAGACCCTTCTCCCTGTGTCGCTGTTGGTTCTCGGTGTTTGGGGTTTACAAAAGGGAGATGGTGCAGTGTTGCCCCATTTTGGGGGGGGGGGGGGGGGCACTAAAAGCAGTTTCACCCCGCAGGCTTTTAATGAGCTTAGAAGTTGATTTCTTACCTCCGGGTAGACTGATGGGTCCGCAGCCGTGTCCCTCCTGGTAGGTCTCCGTGCTGATGTAAATGTACTTCTTGCACAGCCTCCACAGGCCAAAGTGGGCCGCCTCGCACGTCTGGTTGAGGTGCTTCACTGGCGGGCTGAGCACGGCCCAGTGGTCCGTCACCACCGCCGTGAACAGGCAGGCCATACCCACCAGGAGCACAACGATGGCAATCTTTATCTTTGTGCGCTTATGCATGGTTGCTGCCGTGTGACGGGGACCCCCAGTCGCAAAAGTCTCCTTCTCCTGATGTAGAGGATTAAAGAAAGGAACAGATGTATTAAAAGAATAAAAAAAGTAACCCTCGAAGTCCTTGTGGAGATGCTGGGGAAGCAGGGACACGCTGGTGTCTGTCCTGACGGGTGGGGGGTGGTGGTGGTGGGGTGGGGGTGTCTTCTCTCCGCAGCCACTGCAGCAGTTGCTCCCAATAAGTCTCTCTTTCTGTCCCCGCCTAGATTCTCTCTCTCTCTCTCTCTCACCTCCCTCTGTCACAAATGTGTGTCTCTGGTGTGGAGAGGGAGAGGGAAGGGGGCCAGACTGCTATGGCCTAGTTACAACTCGCCTCCTCTCTCCACTCGCGGTATGTGCGTCGTTGTGCAACTGAGGGGCTGCAAGTTTAGACGTCCAGCTGTTGGGGTAGATCAGGAAAGTTGATGACCAGACCAAGTGACTGGCATGGTGGGGAGTGGGCTTGTGTCGGGTGGTGAGGCGTCGTCGGGTGGGATGGGGTGGGCGGGACCCGGTGCTATAAATGTGACCTGTGAGTCAAGTTGTCAGCTTGTCTGTTTATCGGGTTTCAGCGCTCGCAGAAACGGTTCTTTCCCATCCGTGGTCCCATCAGATGGTCGCACGCAAGGTGCAAGTGTGGCCGTGGTGACCGTTTAGCTTTTTTTACCCTTTCTTTCTTCTGTTCGTCGACAGGCTGTTGCTGCGTAGCTTCACCGCCGCCGGTCCGTCAGCCGTCTTCTGGTGGCACACGGTGGGTTTCTGCCCGTAAGCTATTTATAAGGAGGAGCCGGGTGTGTTTCTAATGAGCGGTGGGGCAGGCCTCCCCCCCAGACCACTCTTCACTTCCCCTGATCCAATATTATTTAAAGCTGCCAGGGTACACGGTTTGTTCCCACTAAGTATAGGATGGTTTGTGCCCGGCATTAGTGTCGTATACACAGTGTGCAAAACAGTCGCACCACTTTCATAACAAGTGTTGTGTTAGTCGTTTCTAACACAACACTTGTTATGAAAGTGGTGCGACTGTTTTGGCACGGTGGTGCAGCGGTTAGCATGGTCGCCTCACAGCAGGAAGGTTCTGGGATCGAGCCCCGGGGTAGTCCACCCTCAGGGGTCGTCCTCTGTGTGGAGTTTGCATGTTCTCCCCGTGTCTACGTGGGTTTCCTCCGGGGGTCCGGTTTCCTCCCACAGTCCAAAGACCTGTAGGTCAGGTGACTCGCCGTACTACATTGTCCCTAGGTGTGTGTGTGTGTGTGTGTGGGGGGGGCTCTGTGATGGCCTGGCGGCCTGTCCAGGGTGTCCCCCACCTGCCGCCCAGTGGCTGCTGGGACAGGCTCCAGCATGGTCGCGACCCTGAGAGCAGGATAAGCGATCTGGGTAATGGATTATCATGTATTTGGTATCAGTGGTTTGGCTAATGGATGGATGGATGGTTGTTTCTCGAAGCATCACGGGCATTATATTACAGCCCGAGGTTATTATTGTTATTATCTCTGTCTGTGTTGGGGGATCTGGATTAATTTGGGTGAAATCAATATGTAACTGAAGCTTTCCCAGAGACGTGTCTGTGAGTGTTCTCATTCATCCAGGTCGTCATGGTTATCCAAAGGAGTTGAATCAAGTGCAGCTGGACTTGGTATATATCCGTGAAACATATACTGGTGTATATTCATGGATATATACCAAGTCCAGTTGCACTTGATTCAACTCCTTTGGATTTCACAGAGACTCAACTGCCAAGTCATGGAAAGAAAAGACCGTCCTGGTGTCTCGTCCGTTGACAGTACAGCCCTGTTTAAGAATCAATCAATCAAGTTGCATCAGCACTTCTTGTTTTTTTGGACCCCCCCCTCCCCTTATTCTCCCCAATACAGTTGGGGAGAATACCTCCCAAGCCGGAGGTAACACGGGGATTCGAACCGGCGATCCTCATGTTGATAGGCAACGGAATAGACTGCCATGCTACCCGGACGCCCCGAGAATCACCACTTCTAGAAACAAGATATATTCATTGTCTTGTGTTGTTGGGGGCTGGAGTCTGTCCATCTAGACGTCCTGGACAGGTTGCCAGTCCCTCACTAGTAGCGCTGTAGTCAAGACCAACCAAGGCAAGACCAAGTCCAGACCAAGTCTCTAGAGGGGCAAGGCCGAGGTCAAATCAGAGATCGAAGCTTATCGAGTCCATGACTTTAAGGTGGCGAGTCCAGCTCACGACCAATGGGGCAAAACTTCTGTAAAGACTGATACAGGAACAGTGCAAGTCCAATTAAACACCACGACTGTAACTAACCGTAGTCTAGAGTCCAAGTAGAAATCAACATTTTACTAACTTTTTGGTCTTTGCTTCATAACAAAAGTTTCAGATTCCAATTTTCTGTGTAGAGACATAAGTTAGTAAGAACTGAAAAAGACCGTTGCCTAGCAACACAGGGATCAGCGGTTCAAATCCCCGCGTTACCTCCGGCTTGGTCGGGCGTCCCTACAGACACAATTGACCGTGTCTGCGGGTGGGAAGCCGGATGTGGTAATGTGTCCTGGTCGCTGCACTAGCGCCTCCTCTGGTCGGTCGGGGTGCCTGTTCGGGGGGGAGGGGAACTGGGGGGGAATAGTGTGATCCTCCCACACGCTACGTCCCCCTGGTGAAACTCCTCACTGTCAGGTGAAAAGAAGTGGCTGGTGACTCCACATGTATGGGAGGAGGCATGTGGTGGTCTGCAGCACCTCCCTGGATCAGCAGAGGGGGTGGAGCAGAGACCGGGACGGCTCGGAAGAGGGGGGTAATTGGCCGGATACAACTGCGGGGAATGGGGGTAAAAAATTTGTTTTTAAAAAAAGCCTTTCAGGGAAAAAGCCTGCAAATTATATTTTCATCTCAGGACATAAAAAAGTAGTTCAGTGACACTGTCAAACTGCAGTGAGACCACCGTGGGACATTTCTGTCCGTCCTTTCCTGCTCTCGACAAGCTCGACACGTCTCACAGCACAAAATGGAAAGGCTTTGAAAAGGCTTGACACTTACTGCAGTTTGTAAGAAAGCCTGAAAAGAAAGGTTGTGCTGTCACCACTTTGATAACGCTGCTCCAATGATTGATCTTTCTTCCCCGAGCCGTGGCCCACTTTGAGCCTGTCCACAGGAAGGGTGACCTACTTAGGGCTTCCCTCTGCCGTGTAAGAACCCACACACACCCGTCTGACAGTGGAGAGTCCCCGGCTCACAGTAGCAGAGGAAGAGAGAGCGCCCGCAGGCCTTCACACAGGGTCGCCGCTGGCAACAGATGATCCCTTGACCTGACGTCACCCTGGCCGTACGCAGAGATGCCCCTCTGTCTCAGAAATGAGCGAGTCGCCACCCCTTTTACCCCACTTCTTCACTGGTTACTGTACCAAAGCTCATCCTTCATGCTGCACTACAGCATTCTCACTTTTTCCACATAGAGCAACACACACACACACACACACACACACACACACACACACAGAGTTTATGCTATAATTAATCACGATCCGTCACAGTGACGGGTGGGGTCGTAAAAAAATTGTCACCGTCTATTTTTTACCGGTCATATTTGTTTTCATGTTCACGAGTGTTGCCATGGTGGTATTCGGGTGCGGGGCGGGTCGATAGTGACAAAATCAAATATCATGGTGTTTGTAACTTTTACCGCCGTATGTTAATGTCCCGGGTCCTGGGTTCAAGCCCCGGGGTAGTCCAACCTTGGGGGTCGTCCCGGGTCGTCCTCTGTGTGGCAGTTGCATCTTCTCCTCGTGTCTGCACGGGTTTCCTCCCACAATCCAAAGACATGTAGGTCAGGTGAATCACCGTACCAAGTTGTCCCTAGCTGTGAATGTGTGTGTGTGTGTGTGTGTGTGTGTGTGTGTGTGTGTGTGTGTGTGTGTGTGTGTGTGTGTGTGTGTGTGTGTGTGTGTGTGTGTGTGTGTGTGTGTGTGTGTGTGTGCGTGTCCGCCCTGTGTGCCAGTCTGGCAGCCTGGCCAGGGTGTCTCCCCGCCTGCCGCCCAATGACTGCTGGGATAGGCTCCAGCATCCCCGCCTCCCTGAGAGCAGGATAAGTGGCTCGGAAAATGGATGGATGGATGTAGGGGTGTAAGAAAAAATCGAGACACTCGAGTGTCATGATCGTATCTTTTGTGATACTGTATCAATTTTTAATTGTTTACATGTAAAGGTTCGTGACAAACATTTTGTGTTGTGTGTAACCCTGTGACCGCTAGATAACAGTGTTGTAATCTGTCTTCAGCCATTTGACTCTTCCACTCGAACACAACAACGTAAACTGAGAGAGGAAATAGCCTAAGCACAAAGAACACAGGCCTATGAAACCACAATATATCACCTTTCTAACAATATCACAATATATCACCTTTCTAACAATATCACAATATATCACCTTTCTAACAATATCACAATATATCACCTTTCTTACAGCGTCACAATATATCACCTTTCTAACAATATCACAATATATCACCTTTCTTACAGCATCACAATATATCACCTTTCTAACAATATCACAATATATCACCTTTCTTACAGCATCAAAATATATCACCTTTCTTACAGTATCACAATATATCACCTTTCTTACAGTATCACAATATATCACCTTTCTTACAGTATCACAATATATCACCTTTCTTACAGCATCACAATATATCACCTTTCTTACAGCATCACAATATATCACCTTTCTTACAGCATCACAATATATCACCTTTCTTACAGTATCACAATACATCACCTTTCTTACAGCATCACAATATATCACCTTTCTTACAGTATCACAATATATCACCTTTCTTACAGTATCAATATATCACCTTTCTAACAGTATCACAATATATCACCTTTCTAACAGTACCACAATATATCACCTTTCTTACAGTATCACAATATATCACCTTTCTTACAGCATCACAATATATCACCTTTCTTCCAGCATCACAATATATCACCTTTCTTACAGCATCACAATATATCACCTTTCTTACAGCGTCACAATATATCACCTTTCTAACAGTATCACAATATATCACTTTTCTTACAGTATCACAATATATCACCTTTCTTACAGCATCACAATATATCACCTTTCTTACAGTATCACAATATATCACCTTTCTAACAGTATCACAATATATCACCTTTCTAACAGTACCACAATATATCACCTTTCTTACAGCATCACAATATATCACCTTTCTTACAGCGTCACAATATATCACCTTTCTAACAGTATCACAATATATCACTTTTCTTACAGTATCACAATATATCACCTTTCTTACAGCATCACAATATATCACCTTTCTAACAGTATCACAATATATCACCTTTCTAACAGTATCACAATATGTCACCTTTCTTACAGCATCACAATATATCACCTTTCTTACAGTATCACAATATATCACCTTTCTTACAGCATCACAATATATCACCTTTCTTACAGTATCACAATATATCACCTTTCTAACAGTATCACAATATATCACCTTTTCTTACAGCATCACAATATATCACCTTTCTTACAGTATCACAATATATCACCTTTTCTTACAGTATCACAATATATCACCTTTCTAACAGTATCACAATATGTCACCTTTCTTACAGTATCACAATATATCACCTTTCTCACAGTATCACAATATATCACCTTTTCTTACAGCATCACAATATATCACCTTTCTTACAGTATCACAATATATCACCTTTCTTACAGTATCACAATATATCACCTTTCTTACAGTATCACAATATATCACCTTTCTTACAGTATCACAATATATCACCTTTCTGACAGTATCACAATATATCACCTTTCTAACAGTATCACAATATATCACCTTCCTTACAGCATCACAATATATCACCTTTTTAACAGTATCACAATATATCACCTTTCTAACAGTATCACAATATATCACCTTTCTTACAGTATCACAATATATCACCTTTCTTACAGCGTCACAATATATCACCTTTCTAACAGTATCACAATATATCACCTTTCTAACAGTATCACAATATGTCACCTTTCTAACAGTATCACAATATGTCACCTTTCTTACAGTATCACAATATATCACCTTTCTCACAGTATCACAATATATCACCTTTTCTTACAGTATCACAATATATCACCTTTCTTACAGCATCACAATATATCACCTTTCTTACAGCATCACAATATATCACCTTTCTGACAGTATCACAATATATCACCTTTCTAACAGTATCACAATATATCACCTTTCTTACAGTATCACAATATGTCACCTTTCTTACAGTATCACAATATATCACCTTTCTCACAGTATCACAATATATCACCTTTCTCACAGTATCACAATATATCACCTTTCTTACAGTATCATAATATATCACCTTTTCTTACAGTATCACAATATATCACCTTTCTTACAGCATCACAATATATCACCTTTCTTACAGCATCACAATATATCACCTTTCTGACAGTATCACAATATATCACCTTTCTTACAGCATCACAATATATCACCTTTCTGACAGTATCACAATATATCACCTTTCTAACAGTATCACAATATATCACCTTTCTTACAGTATCACAATATGTCACCTTTCTTACAGTATCACAATATATCACCTTTCTCACAGTATCACAATATATCACCTTTCTCACAGTATCACAATATATCACCTTTCTTACAGTATCATAATATATCACCTTTCTTACAGTATCACAATATATCACCTTTCTTACAGTATCACAATATATCACCTTTCTAACAGTATCACAATATATCACCTTTCTCACAGTATCACAATATATCACCTTTCTTACAGTATCACAATATATCACCTTTCTAACAGTATCACAATATATCACCTTTCTCACAGTATCACAATATATCACCTTTTCTTACAGTATCACAATATATCACCTTTCTTACAGTATCACAATATATCACCTTTCTCACAGTATCACAATATATCACCTTTCTAACAGTACCACAATATATCACCTTTCTTACAGCATCACAATATACCACCTTTCTTACTGTAGCCGGGTGGTAAAGAACCGATCTTTCTTCCTGCAGAACGGACCCATCACATTACAGTATCACAATATAACGCGATATATTGAATTGTAACTCTGTATCGTGATTCAGATTCTCGCCAATACACAGCCCTGCCTAGGTGTGAATATGTGTGTGTGTGTGTGTGTGTGTGTGTGTGTGGGTGTTGGTCCTGTAATGGTCTGGCGGCCTGTCCAGGGTGTCTCCCCACCTGCCGCCCAATGACTGCTGGGATAGGCCCCAGCATTCCATGACCCTACGTTGGATAAGCTGCTTGGATAATGGATGGATGGATGTTAATGTGACGACATTTTGGGGATGAGTGTTGGTGCTTTCATAAGATGTTTACACAAAAGGAAAATTTTGTGAAATGATCTTTAGAGATAGGGTGAGGAGCTCAGACATCCGGAGGGAGCTCGGAGTGGAGCCAGTTGAGGTGGTTCGGGCATCTGATCAGGATGCCTCCTGGGTGCGTTCTTTTGGAGGTTTACCGGGCACGTCCAACTGGGAGGAGACCCCGGGGTAGACCCAGAACTCGCTGGAGGGACTACATGTCCAATCTGCCCTGGGAACGCCTTGGGATCCCCCAGGAGGAGCTGGAGGGCGTTGCTGGGGAGAGAGACGTCTGGAGTGCCCTACTTAGCTTGCTGCCACCACGACCCGACCCTGGAGAAGTGGCTGAAGATGAATGAATGAATGATCTTTAGTAATGTTGATATGATGACCAAACAGGTAGAGACATTTCATCGTTCATGTCATTCAGCTAAAACAGTCGAATAAATTTAGAGAATTGTCTGGCTTTATCGTAATGCAATCTTTAAGACCAGGTAATGGCAATGTTCCAGTTAGCTCACAATATTATAACAACTAAAACTGAAGATGGTGTCTGGTCTCATATCACAGTATCGATATTAAATGGATATATTCTGAGAGCCTGATGAGGTATCCACTACTGGACTGCTAACTTTGCTCTTTTCTGCTCCATTGTATCCGCACCGTAACTGACAGGAATATGTCATTTTCTCAAAAAGTCGACAAAGCCGATTTCTTATGTTGAGTCCTTCAAAATGGCGCATGGCATTTGGAATTACGCACCACCCCTTTTAAAGTTCAGTAAATGACAGGAAATTCTCAGTTAATGCAGCCCTGAGTGAGGATCCTCCATTCTTCATTTCCTATAGCCCCTGTAACTACATGCATTACCCTAACCTTAACCTAATCCTAACTCAGATTTGAACCCTAATCCCAACAAATTCCCAGCAAATCAAAAAGACGTGCATGTTAGGGTCAGTACTCCTGACTGAGGCATGGCAAGACCAACTGGAGTTGGTCCCCGGGTGCTGCAGGGCGGTTGCCCACTGCTCCTAGCTACACAGCTAGGATGGGTTAAATGCAGAGAGGAATTTCCTTATGGGGATCAATAAAATATCTAAAAAAAAAACCAATCACCAGCAGTCATATTCCTCCTTTGTTCAACCCCTTAATGAGCGCTGATAGAACGCATGCAGTTACCCTGTGTTCACTAATACAGTAACAGGAGAGGTGGTGAGTACTGGGCCAGATGTCCTACTTGCCAAAAGGGATGTGAAGCAGTGCGGTGGCCTCTGACTTCCTGGTGTAGTGATAACCGCCGGTCCATCAGGACCTTAGCATATGGCCGCTCCTGCACGAATGTGTCCGCAGCAGCATCTTCTCATGGTACCTCTTGTTTTCACAAAGTCTGCTGTGGGGGCGACCGGGTTCCCGGCGGTATAACCGGGGGGGTTGATTGGACTCGTTAGCCTTGGTTGGCAGCCAATCTAGGAGAAGGACAACTCTGATTTCAAACCCGGGTAGATGAAGCTCGTTAGCCTTGTCAGGCTAACCTCCGCTGCCTTGCGAGTATACTTGCGTATGGGAGAGGCTTCGGGAAGAAACCCTGAGGAAAAATCTGCATCCGTCTCCATTGCCAGTCGTCTCGCTAGTCTTGCCACTGGTAGCAGGTGGTCTCAGATGAGAGAGTGGGGCTGATGATGCGCAACTCTTCCTCACTTTAACCATCGCGCAAGTCATCGGTTGTCCATCAGAGGATGACGAGATGGTCCTCGTCGCTGCGACGGACGAGTAACAAACAGTACAGTCATAATACAGTGTACCTGTATGCACCTTGTCAGACCTACCTCGTGATGTCTTATTTAATTGCTGCATCAGTGTTGTCGGTGCATAATGATAATCTCTGTGTTGGCCCATCAGGGAGGTGCTACCGGTGCTCGAGGGCCAACACAGAGGATGAGGAGGAGCTTCTTCCCTCAGGCCATCTGACTGCTAAACAAGAACTGTGCCTAGCCCCCCCCCCCCCCCACACACACACACACACATTAGTTTACACTATTTGCTCAATTAAATGGTAAATGGACTGCGTTTGTACCGTCCTTCTCTTGTCTACCGACCATTTAAAGCGCTTTACCGTGTACGCCTCACATTCACCCATTCACACACGGATGGCAGAGGCTGCCATGAAAGATGTGAACCTGCTCATCAGGAGCACATAGAGGTTCAGTGTCTTGCTCAAGGACACTTCAACACGCTCTCTGGAGCAGCCGGGGATTGATCCAGCGATCTTCCGATCACTATCCGACCCGCTCTACCTCCCGAGCCATGCCACCCCACTATTTGCACAATTCTGTGTATAGTACATGTGTATATAGACTATATTTTTACTCTTATTTCATTTATTTAAATTATAAAAAATAAGGCTCTTCACTATGCATTGTACTGTGTATGATTGTGTACATGACAAATAGAATTTGAATTTAATTTGAATTTGAAATTTTGAATTTGATCTTTTGAAAGTGTTACTTGCTTTAAATGTGGTTCTGTTTTTGGAGAGCTACTTGACAAGCTCCATGGGTATTTTTAGTCTCTGATGCACATTTTTTCCTGCCTTTTTACTGTACTTTTCTTTTTTTCCTTTAATCACTGTACTATTCCATCCTATATTTTTGATGTGTAGTTAAAAAAAAAAATCCCCAAAGTAAACTAAACTAAACCCAAGTCCTAACCTTAAAATAAGAAGAAGCGAAGACTGGCCAAAATGTCTGCACTTTGAAAATATTCTCTACTACTACTATTATGACTACTACTACTACTACTACTACTACTACTACTACTACTACTATTATGACTACTACTACTACTACTACTACTACTACTGCTATGACTACTACTGCTACTACTACTACTACTGCTACTACTGCTACTACTACTACTACTACTACTACTACTACTACTACTAGTAGTGCTGCTACTACTACTACTACTTTCGGCTGCTCCCGTTAGGGGGCGCCACAGCGGATCATCCGTTTCCATCTCTTCCTGTCTTCTGCATCTTCCTCTGTCACACCAGCCACCTGCATGTCCTCCCTCACCACCTCCATAAACCTCCTCTTTGGCCTTCCTCTTCTCCTCTTCCCTGGCAGCTCCATATTCAGCATCCTTCTCCCAGTATACCCAGCATCTCTCCTCCACACACCATCTCAATCTTGTCTCTCTTGCTTTGTCTCCAAACCGTCCAACCTGAGCTGTCCCTCTAATATACTGGTTCCTAATCCTGTCCTTCTTCATCACTCCCAGTGAAAATCTTATCATCTTCATCTCTGCCACCTCCAGCTCCACCTCCTGTCTTTTCATCAGTGCCACTGTCTCCACACCATATAACATAGCTGGTCTCACTACCATCTTGTAAACCTTCCCTTTAACTCTTGCTGGTACCCTTCTGTCACAAATCACTCCTGACACTCTTCTCCACCCACTCCACCCTGCCTGCACTCTCTTCTTCACCTCTCTCCTCCACTCCCTGTTACTTTAGACAGTTGACCCTAAGTATTTAAATTCATAAGCCTTCATCACCTCTACTCCTTGCATCCTCACCATTCCACTGTCCTCCCTCTCACTCACGCATATATATACCGTTTTGCTCCTACTGACTTTCATTCCTCTTCTCTCCAGTGCATACCTCCACCTCTGCAGTGCATACCTCCAGCTCCTGCACCCTACTCTCGCTACAGATCACAATGTCATCCGCGAACATCATGGTCCATGGAGACTCCTGCCTGACCTTGTCCGTCAACCTGTCCATCACCATTGCAAAAAAGAAAGGGCTCAGAGCCGATCCTTGATGTAATCCCACCTCCACCTTGAACCCATCTGTCATTCCAACCACACACCTCACCATTGTCACACTTCCCTCATACATATCCTGCACCACTCCTACATACTTCTCTGCAACTCCTGACTTCCTCATACAATACCACACCTCCTCTCTCGGTACCCTGTCATATGCTTTCTCTAAATCTACAAAGACACAATGTAACTCCTTCTGGCCTTCTCTATACTTCTCCATCAACATTCTCAAAGCAAACATCACATCTGTGGTGCTCTTTCATGGCATGAAACCATACTGCTGCTGCTGATCATCACCTCTCCTCCTCTTAACCTAGCTTCTATTACTCTTTCCCAAATCTTCATGCTGTGGCTGATCAACTTTATACCTCTGTAGTTGCTACAGTTCTGCACATCACCCTTGTTCTTGAAAATCGGTACCAGTATGCTTCTTCTCCACTCCTCAGGCATCCTCTCACTTTCCAAGATTGTGTTAAACAATCTAGTTAAAAACTCCACTGCCATCTCTCCTAAACATCTCCATGCCTCCACAGGTATGTCATCAGGACCAACTACCTTTCCACTCTTCATCCTCTTCATAGCTGCCCTCACTTCCTCCTTGCTAATCCACTGAACTTCCTGATTCACTATCCCTACATCATCCAACCTTCTCTCTCTCTAATTTTCTTCATTCATCAGCCCCTCAAAGTATTCCTTCCACCTTCTCAGCACACTCTCCTCGCTTGTCAGCACATTTCCATCTCTATCCTTGATCGCCCTAACTTGCTGCACATCCTTCCCAGCTCGGTCCCTCTGTCTAGCCAATCGGTACAAGTCCTTTTCTCCTTCCTTAGTGTCTAACCTGTCATACAACTCACCATACACCTTTTCCTTTGCCTTTGCCACCTCTCTCTTTGCTTTACGCTGCATCTCCTTGTACTCCTGTCTACTTTCTTCATCTCTCTGACTATCCCACTTCTTCTTTGTCAACATCTTCCTCTGTATACTTTGATGTACTTCCTCATTCCACCACCAAGTCTCCTTGTCTTCCTTCCTCTGTCCTGATGACACACCAAGTACCTTCCTAGCTGTCTCCCTCACTATTTCTGCAGGGGTTGTCCAGCCATCTGGCAACTCTTCACTACCACCCAGTGCCTGTCTTACCTCCTGCCTGAACTCCACACAACAGTCTTCCTTCTTCAACTTCCACCATTTGATCTTCGGCTGTGTCTTCACTCTCTTCCTCTTCTTGGTCTCCAAAGTCATCCTACAGACCACCATCCGATGCTGCCTAGCTACATTCTCCCCTGTCACCACCTTGCAGTCTCCAATCCCTTTTAGATGGTGCCTTCTACACAAGATATAGTCCACCTGTGTGCACTTTCCTCCACTCTTGTACATCACCCTGTGTTCCTCCCTCTTCTTGAAATATGTATTCACCGCAGCCATTTCCATCCTTTTTGCAAAATCCACCACCATCTGTCCTTCCACATTTCTCTCCTTGACACCATACCTTCCCATCACCTCCTCATCACCTCTGTTCCCTTCAACATGCCCATTGAAGTCTGCTTCAATTACCATTCTCTCCTCCTTGGGTACCCTCTCCGCCACGTCATCCAACTCACTCCAGAATTCTTCCTTCTCTTCCATCTTACACCCAACTTGCATATGTGCTGATAACATTCAGCAATACACCTTCGATTTCCAGCTTCATACTCATCACTCTGTCTGACACTCTCTTCACCTCAAGTCAAGTCAATTTTATTTGTATAGCCCAATATCACAAATTACAAATTTGCCCAAGTGGGCTTTACAGCAACACAACATCCTGTCGTTAGACCCTCACATCGGATAAGGAAAAACTCCCTAAAAACCTTCAACAGGGAGAAAAAATAGGAAGAAACCTTGGGGAGAGCAACAGAGGAGGATCTCTCTCTCAAGATGGACAATGTGCAATGAATGGATGTTGTGTTTACACAATTTACACAATACAACATTGAAAGAGGATAAACAGAATTATAATGGACTTATACATTTATGAAGAATGTGATAAAATTCATAAAGCACACTCCATCTATCCAGCACACCCTTGACATACTCTTCCTTCAGAATTACCCTACCCCATTTCTCCTCCCATTCTCACCATGGTAGAAGAGTTTGAACCCTCCTCCGATGCTCCTGGCCTTACTCCCCTTCCACCCGGTCTCTTGCTCACACAGTATATCTACCTTTCTCCTCTCCATCATGTCAGCCAGCTCTCTGCCTTTACCAGTCATAGTGCCAACATTCAAAGTTCCGACTCCCACCTCCTACTCTTCCTCCTCTCTTGCTGTTTCTGGACATGGCTTCCCCCTCTCCTTCTCCTTCGCCCAACAGTAGCATAGTTTCCACCGGCACCCTGCTGGCCAACAGTACCGGATGGCGGTCATTGGTAACCCGGACCTCGACCGATCCTAGGGTCAAGACCGATCATAAGAGTGCATATTTTCAAATCAAAAATATGCACTCTTATGGTAGAAAAACCCCAAATTGGACCTCAGAAATATAGCTAAACAAGAACACACATGCACACAAACAAACACACACACACACACACACACACACACACACACACACACACACACACGCACACACACACATCTTTATAACACCCTATTAATCTATTTTGGCTCTGAAAGGTCACATTCCACATTCCAAAAGTGGTTTTATTGGCACACACATCATCTGTGAAAGGATAGCGTTGTCGGGGGGTAGACTGTCGCACAAATTGATATGTGCGTCTCCCAGCCTTACGTTACGGAGCTTGTTGGCACTGAGTCTGTCATTTGAAGTTATTGCATTGACATAATGGCCTCCATAGGAGCCACAAGCCCTGACCTCTCATATTCGAACTTTGAACTTTGACCACTTCGATAACCACTAGTGAGACAACGTTAATGGAGAATTAAGTGCAGAGGTGAGTCCTCAAGGGGCTTTTGAGACATTTCAAATAACATCAAGGGAAATAAGCTTATCCTTTGGACTAATGGTGTGGGTTTAACCTGAGCCACTTAAACGCTATTGATTGTAATCACGGAGGATGTGCGGTCTGCATCGATTACTGCGCACCATGACTGCTCCTCAGCATCAGTGGTAATGCACACAGGGTCATGGCCATTTATCACCTTCCAGTATGGCTAAAGTGCATATTAACTCAGGGTGTAGTAAGTTTTCACCTCATTTCATCTGACCTCAAGCTTTGCAGGCCAGGCCACCCTGATCTCACCAGTCAATCACGTTGTAACCTATTGATCTGGTGTGAGAAGTGGTCTGGTCTCTCTCTCTCTCTCTCTCTCACTGAGATCTGTTTTAAAGAGGGACCCCACAATTAAGGGCTGTCCAATCACAGCTTTGGAGGCTACATATCAAATGCCGGATGCTGCAGTGTTGTGGACCCTGGAGGGTGGTGGCCTGTTTGTCGATGGGGCACTCTTATAGAGCGGTGAGACATATGGTGCAGGCGGTGTTCAGAATCTGTCGGCTGATACCACAGAAGGCCGTCAGCATTGTGAGATGTATGAGTTTATCTTCCACGGGATATTAATATTGTCATCATTTCAGGGTCTCAGACTACATCTGGATCTGTTTATTTTTTGGCCATGGCCAAAATGAATTGGGTTTTTGGACCTTGTTTGCCAATCATTTTGATTTGAAACTGTTGTGTTATATGTAGTTAGACATGATATATGGTGAGGTTATTACGTTTTAGCATGTTAGTGATTTTTTATTTATTTATTTTAACCCCCCTTCTCTCCCCAATTGTATGCGGCCAATCACCCCACTCTTCCGAGCCGTCCGGGTCTCTGCTCCATCCCCTCTGCTGATCCGGGGAGGGCTGCAGACTACCACATGTCTCCTCCCATACATGTGGAGTCGCCAGCCGCTTCTTTTCACCTGACAGTGAGGAGTTTCACCAGGGGGACGTTGCGCGTGAGAGGATCACGCTATTCCCCCTCCCCCTGAACAGGTGCCCCGACTGACCAGAGGAGGTGCTAGTGCAGCGACCAGGACACATACCTACATCTGGCTTCCCACCTGCAGACACAGCCAGTTGTGTCTGTAGGGAAGCCCGACCAATCTGGAGGCAACGTGGGGATTTTAACCGGCGATCCCTGTGTTGGTAGGCAACAGAATAGACCGCCACGCCACCCGGACGCCCTGAAATGTGTTTTTCTGACGTTCCTCTCAGTGAGAGGGAGGCCAGACCGATTCTCATGAGATGCCCTTTGCATCTTTTTTGGAGCGTTCCCCTGCTGGTGATGACAAAACCAGGTTTAAAAGGTCCAGTTCATACTCAGGAAGCAAGTATGCTGCCAACATTGTTCACTGTCTGCCCTCCCTTTGCAGGAGTCATCTTTATTTCTTTCAGTTCTCATCATTAGCCCATGTGATTTCTTGTTCCATGCACTTTTATAAATGCATTTTACTTCATAGAAAGGAATTTTCACATATTGTATGTACTGTTCAAGATATATATATATACACTACCGTTCAAAAGTTTGGGATCACCCAAACAATTTTGTGTTTTCCATGAAAAGTCACACTTATTCACCACCATATGTTGTGAAATGAATAGAAAATAGAGTCAAGACATTGACAAGGTTAGAAATAATGATTTGTATTTGAAATAAGATTTTTTTTACATCAAACTTTGCTTTCGTCAAAGAATCCTCCATTTGCAGCAATTACAGCATTGCAGACCTTTGGCATTCTAGCTGTTAATTTGTTGAGGTAATCTGGAGAAATTGCACCCCACGCTTCCAGAAGCAGCTCCCACAAGTTGGATTGGTTGGATGGGCACTTCTTTGAGCAGATTGAGTTTCTGGAGCATCACATTTGTGGGGTCAATTAAACGCTCAAAATGGCCAGAAAAAGAGAACTTTCATCTGAAACTCGACAGTCTATTCTTGTTCTTAGAAATGAAGGCTATTCCATGCGAGAAATTGCTAAGAAATTGAAGATTTCCTACACCGGTGTGTACTACTCCCTTCAGAGGACAGCACAAACAGGCTCTAACCAGAGTAGAAAAAGAAGTGGGAGGCCGCGTTGCACAACTGAGCAAGAAGATAAGTACATTAGAGTCTCTAGTTTGAGAAACAGACGCCTCACAGGTCCCCAACTGGCATCTTCATTAAATAGTACCCGCAAAACACCAGTGTCAACATCTACAGTGAAGAGGCGGCTGCGGGATTCTGGGCTTCAGGGCAGAGTGGCAAAGAAAAAGCCATATCTGAGACTGACCAATACAAGAAAAAGATTAAGATGGGCAAAAGAACACAGACATTGGACAGAGGAAGACTGGAAAAAAGTGTTGTGGACGGATGAATCTAAGTTTGAGGTGTTTGGATCACAAAGAAGAACGTTTGTGAGACGCAGAACAAATGAAAAGATGCTGGAAGAATGCCTGACGCCATCTGTTAAGCATGGTGGAGGTAATGTGATGGTCTGGGGTTGCTTTGGTGCTGGTAAGGTGGGAGATTTGTACAGGGTAAAAGGGATTCTGAATAAGGAAGGCTATCACTCCATTTTGCAACGCCATGCCATACCTAGTGGACAGCGCTTGATTGGAGCCAATTTCATCCTACAACAGGACAATGACCCTAAACACACCTCCAAATTGTGCAAGAACTATTTAGAGCAGAAGCAGGCAGCTGGTATTCTATCGGTAATGGAGTGGCCAGCGCAGTCACCAGATCTGAACCCCATTGAGCTGTTGTGGGAGCAGCTTGACCGTATGGTACGCAAGAAGTGCCCATCCAACCAATCCAACTTGTGGGAGCTGCTTCTGGAAGCGTGGGGTGCAATTTCTCCAGATTACCTCAACAAATTAACAGCTAGAATGCCAAAGGTCTGCAATGCTGTAATTGCTGCAAATGGAGGATTCTTTGACGAAAGCAAAGTTTGATGTAAAAAAAATCTTATTTCAAATACAAATCATTATTTCTAACCTTGTCAATGTCTTGACTCTATTTTCTATTCATTTCACAACATATGGTGGTGAATAAGTGTGACTTTTCATGGAAAACACAAAATTGTTTGGGTGATCCCAAACTTTTGAACGGTAGTGTGTGTATATATATATATATATATATATATATATATATATATATATATATATATATGTATGTATTTGTATGTATATATGTATATACATATATACATATATACATATATATATATGTCTATCGATCTATATCTATCTATCTATCTATCTATCTATCTATCTATGTATATATATATATATGTGTGTGTGTGTGTGTGTGTGTGTGTGTGTGTGTGTATATATATATATATACACTCACTGGCCACTTTATTAGGTACACCTTGCTAGTACCGGGTTGGACCCCCTTTTGCCTTCAGAACTGCCTTAGTCCTTCGTGGCATAGATTCAACAAGGTACTGGAAACATTCCTCAGAGAGTTTGGTCCATATTGACATGATAGCATCACACAGTTGCTGCAGATTTGTCGGCTGCACATCCATGATGCGAATCTCCCGGTCCACCACATCCCAAAGGTGCTCTATTGGATTGAGATCTGGTGACTGTGGAGGCCATTTGAGTACAGTGAACTCATTGTCATGTTCAAGAAACCAGTCTGAGATGATTCGAGCTTTATGACATGGCGCGTTATCCTGCTGGAAGTAGCCATCAGAAGATGGGAACACTGTGGTCATAAAGGGATGGACATGGTCAGCAACAATACTCAGGTAGGCTGTGGCGTTGACACGATGCTCAATTGGTACTAAGGGGCCCAAAGTGTGCCAAGAAAATATCCCCCACACCATTACACCACCACCACCAGCCTGAACCGTTGATCCAAGGCAGGATGGATCCATGCTTTCATGTTGTTGACGCCAAATTCTGACCCTACCATCCGAATGTCGCAGCAGAAATCGAGACTCATCAGACCAGGCAACGTTTTTCCAATCTTCTACTGTCCAATTTTGGTGAGCCTGTGCGAACTGTAGCCTCAGTTTCCTGTTCTTAGCTGACAGGAGTGGCACCCGGTGTGGTCTTCTGCTGCTGTAGCCCATCTGCCTCAAGGTTCGACGTGTTGTGCGTTCACAGATGCTCTTCTGCATACCTCGGTTGTAATGAGTGGTTATTTGAGTTACTGTTGCCTTTCTATCAGCTCGAACCAGTCTGGCCATTCTCCTCTGACCTCTGGCATCAACAAGGCATTTTCGCCCACAGAACTGCCGCTCACTGGATATTTTCTCTTTTTCGGACCATTCTCTGTAAACCCTAGAGATGGTTGTGCGTGAAAATCCCAGTAGATCAGCAGTTTCTGAAATACTCAGACCAGCCCGTCTGGCACCAACAACCATGCCACGTTCAAAGTCACTTAAATCACCTTTCTTCCCCATTCTGATGCTCAGTTTGAACTGCAGCAGATCGTCTTGACCATGTCTACATGCCTAAATGCATTGAGTTGCTGCCATGTGATTGGCTGATTAGAAATATGCGTTAACGAGCAGTTGGACAGGTGTGCCTAATAAAGTGGCCGGTGAGTGTATATATATAGGGATTCAAAAGTGTGGCAGTATGGGCACTTTCAGCACATGCAATTGTTCTTTTTTTTCTTTTTCCATCCATTATTTGAACCGCTTTTCCTGCTGTCAGGGTCGCGGGGATGCTGGAGCCTATCAAAAAACATTTTCATTTTTTTTTATTTTGTAGTAGTGTGATGACAGACTATACAGAATGACAACACAGTACAAAGCGAGACAGACAAACCTAAAACACGTGGGACGAAGTAGTTTTGTCTTCTTCGGTAAAGGAAATGCTTCATATTTACAGACTTGACAGTGATATATAGTTTACAGTACATTGTTATAATACTGCTGTATTTTACTAACACAGACATGTTTAAATAACCACCAGCCACAGATGCAGAAGGCTCAGTATTAGTGTGGCATGAATTTAATGAAGAAAATAACATGTAAATAAACATGGAAGGACTTGGGAGGATAAAAAAACATGCTGCATATATATATGCCCTACACATATGCCCTACACATATGCCCTACAAATATGCCCTACACTTATGCCCTACACATATGCCCTACACTTATGCCCTACATATATGCCCTACACATATGCCCTACACTTATGCCCTACACATATGCCCTACAAATATGTCCTACACATATGCCCTGCACTTATGCCCTACACACATGCCCTACACTTATGCCCTACACATATGCCCTACACTTATGCCCTACACACATGCCCTACACTTATGGCCTACACATATGCCCTACATATATGCCCTACACATATGCCCTACACTTGTGCCCTACACATAAGCCCTACACATATGCCCTACATATATGCCCTACATATATGCCCTACACTTATGCCCTTCACATATGCCCTACATATATGCCCTACACATATGCCCTACACTTGTGCCCTACACATAAGCCCTACACATATGCCCTACACTTATGCCCTTCACATATGCCCTACATATATGCCCTACACTTGTGCCCTACACATAAGCCCTACACATATGCCCTACATATATGCCCTACACATATGCCCTACACTTGTGCCCTACACATAAGCCCTACATATATGCCCTACACTTATGCCCTTCACATATGCCCTACATATATGCCCTACACTTGTGCCCTACACATAAGCCCTACACATATGCCCTACATATATGCCCTACACATATGCCCTACACTTGTGCCCTACACATAAGCCCTACACATATGCCCTACACATATGCCCTACACTTATGCCCTACACACATGCCCTACACTTATGCCCTACACATATGCCCTACATATATGCCCTACACATATGCCCTACACTTGTGCCCTACACATAAGCCCTACACATATGCCCTACACATATGCCCTACACACATGCCCTACACTTATGCCCTACACATATGCCCTACACTTATGCCCTACACACATGCCCTACACATACGCCCTACACATATGCCCTACACTTACGCCCTACACATATGCCCTACACTTACGCCCTACACATATGCCCTACACTTACGCCCTACACATATGCCCTACACATATGCCCTACACATATACCCTACACATATGCCCTACACATATACCCTACACATATGCCCTACACATAAGCCCTACACATATGCCCTACACATAAGCCCTACACATATGCCCTACACATATGCCCTACACATATACCCTACACATATGCCCTACACTTACGCCCTACACATATGCCCTACACTTACGCCCTACACATATGCCCTACACTTACGCCCTACACATATGCCCTACACATATGCCCTACACATATACCCTACACATATGCCCTACACATATGCCCTACACATAAGCCCTACACATATGCCCTACACATATGCCCTACACACATGCCCTACACTTATGCCCTACACATATGCCCTACACACATGCCCTACACATATGCCCTACACATATGCCCTACACTTACGCCCTACACATATGCCCTACACTTACGCCCTACATATATGCCCTACACTTACGCCCTACACATATGCCCTACACATATGCCCTACACATATACCCTACACATATGCCCTACACATAAGCCCTACACATATGCCCTACACATAAGCCCTACACATATGCCCTACACATATGGTCCACACATATGCCCTACACATATGGTCCACACATATGCCCTACACATATGCCCTACACATATGGTCCACACATATGGTCCACACATATGCCCTACACATATGGTCTACACATAAGCCCTACACATATGCCCTATACATATGCCCTACACATATGCCCTACACATATGGTCCACACATATGCCCTACACATATGGTCCACACATATGCCCTACACATATGCCCTACACATATGGTCCACACATATGGTCCACACATATGCCCTACACATATGGTCTACACATAAGCCCTACACATATGCCCTATACATATGCCCTACACATATGCCCTACACATATGGTCCACACATATGGTCTACACATATGCCCTACACATATGGTCTACACATATGCCCTACACATATGGTCTACACATATGGTGTACACATAAGCCCTACACATATGGTCTAAACATATGGTCCACACATATGCCTTACACATATGCCCTACACATATGGTCTACACATATGCCCTACACATATGGTCTACACATATGGTGTACACATAAGCCCTACACATATGGTCTAAACATATGGTCCACACATATGCCTTACACATATGCCCTACACATATGGTCCACACATATGCCTTACACATATGCCCTACACATATGGTCTACACATATGCCCTACACATATGTTCTACACATATGGTCTACACATATGCCCTACACATATGCCCTACACATATGCCCTACACATATGGTCTACACATATGGTCTACACATATGCCCTACACATATGCCCTACACATATGCCCTACACATATGGTCTACACATATGGTCCACACATATGCCCTACACATATGGTCTACACATATGGTCTACACATATGCCCTACACATATGCCCTACACAGACATGTAGGACTTTCTTGGCCCTCGGCTGGTAAAAAGCTACTATACCAGAAGTGTGATGGCAGTTGAAGGTGTGCTGGCGAGCTGTGCTTGTGTATTTATATATGCTGTGTATTTGTGTCTACATCACTCAGTACGTTTACATGATGTTAGAAAGTGGATTTATTGTGTTAGTGCGACCAAAACTGGACTTTTAAAACACACGTAAACGTGTTAGTCCCTCTGAAGCCGTTCTAAATCTAGATTCTGGAGGTGGGACTAACACAGCTAGATGATGCGGTTGGGGGTGGATTTACTCTGGCATGTGTACGCTTCAGTCGGCCCCAAACTGGCCTAGGTGTTCTGCACATGATCCGTAGGTCCCACGGCCCAACAGCAACCAGCTGAAAGGGGGCATATCGCCACCTACCGTACTGGGGTGGGACATACTTCCGTCAGTAAGTATCCTCCCCGGTTCTTGTATACTGGGACGGCGCCAGTAGTCCAGTCACGTGACCTGATGGCGCTGTAAGCGTAGCTCCACTTAACCACATGTAAACGCGGTCGGTGGAAGCGTTTACGTCTGTGTGTGGATGTCATACTTGCGTTATTAGTAATTAGATGACTACAGTGTGATAATCCAGTTCTTCCAGTGGGTCCAGTAGAGCCGGACCCAGCTATACGTATTGTGCATAGACACAAGGCATGATGGTCATTCATCACCGAGTTGCTTTCCTGCATGTTAATGCAGGTACGGGAAAAGGTCGGGTCTTTCAGAAAGAGCTGAAACGCTGGGCTTATCACCACTAATGAAGTTTTGGCTTTAGCGGCGCCTGTGGCTTTGTCACTTGAAAGAGCGTCTTTAGAATAAAGAGACTGAGAGATGAGGGAGGAGGAGAAGCCTCTCGGTCGAAGAGCAATGTCAGGCCGCCTTGCCCGCAGTCAGGCCGTCATAGTAACTCACGTCAGCTGTGAGTTACATAAGCGTTAAAAGTCATACTTTCCTTTCTAGTTTTGGCAGAGGTACATTGAGACATGCCAGCCAACTGACCCCCCCCCCCCCCCCGGTGGGAGTAATGTCAGCCATTTTAAAATCCCCACACATGTTCAGAGAGACGTGGGAGAAAGAGCCTTTGGAGATGGAGCGTCTCTGGGGAACGCTGCATGTGGTGTTGACGTTCAGGCTGCACATGTCCTCTTAAAGCTTCACTAATGCTCTGGAAAACATGAGATCACAGGATTTTAACACGCGACCACATGATTTTAGCCCGAGATCACATGATTTTAACACGCGACCACATGATTTTAACCCGAGATCACGTGATTTTAACACGCGATCGCATGATTTTAACACACGATCGCGTGATTTTAACACAAGATCACGTGGGGTTAACATGAGATCACGTGATTTTAACACGAGATCACGTGGGTTTAACATGAGATCACATGATTTTAACACGAGATCACGTGATTTTAACATGAGATCACATGCCTTTAACACGAGATCACGTGATTTTAACACGAGATCACATGATTTTAACACGAGATCACATAAATTTAACCCAATGTCGCATGATTTTAACACGCGATCACATGATTTTAACATGAGATCACATGTTTTTAACACGCGATCACATGATTTTAACATGAGATCACATGATTTTAAGATGAGATCACATGATTTTAACACGTGATCACATTATTTTAACATGTCGTACCGGGTGATGAATGCCCACGACTACATGAAAATAATCGCCCATCAAATAGTTCATAATCATTATCAGTAAATAGTACTAAGCATATGGAAAATATGATCAATGATCCTAGGGAATTTTACACTATATATATATATATATATATATATATATATATATATATGTGAAAATACCACATTTTAGAATCCAGTTGAGGTCAACATCGTTAAATTGTTTGGTAATGTAAAGTATAATATCAAACCAAAAGCAGTTGTCAAATATTACTCCCTGAAATATTTCCTAACACATTTTGTGAGAAATCATAGGTCATATGTTCTTGCTAATCGTTAATTGAGACAACAAAACTGTGCATAAAACTATGACAAAATCCAAACTCCATTCTTATACCACACCATTGAAGGATGGTGAATGATAATATGACTTCCTGACCAGTCCTGTCAGTAAATAAAGGAAGTATTTAATGCTGAAACATTCCTTTACATTGTTCCAAACTTACACCCCATAATGCCACCTTGTCTTATCAACACAGGGGCAATACCTCGTCATATTAAACCAAATGCCATGTTGATATCGGAGGATTTGCTTCATGAACTGCGAATTGGTGGGATGGGTTGTCAAACATAGACCCATGGCTCTGCTCTCGAACCAACTGCCAGAATTGTTCCCAACTAATGTTTTAAATAGACTGCTTCTGCCAGGGGTCATGTTCCTCATTCACGTTGGCCAAAGCGACCACTGATACAAGTGAGCGGAGCCACACGAGAGAACAGCGGAAATGTTACGCCGTGCTCCTCTTCTGTTTCAGGTCTCCGAGATTTATGTGTTTGCATGTAGAATAAACACTGCATGTTATGTGTATGCACCACATGCACCCACATAACGCTTACAGAGCCTTAAAATGAAGGGTCGGCATGAGGGTGTGTTCTTTTCATGGTTTATGTATCCCAGCTTGACCCAAAAGAGCACGGTATACCCTGGTGGTCGAGTCAGCCATCTCTGGGTGTAAACACATTGTTCTGAGACGCACCGACAAGGACTTTCTATGAGCTGCAGAGTAATCAGCTGTTGCCATGCCTCTGTGTCAGTTTACATGGACCTGAAGCTAAAGGCCTTGAACTGTCACCGTCTCTCGCGTGTACAGCGTGACGCCGGTGCTAACAAGCACCCGGGCTAGCTCTGGTTTTTTATATATACTCTATTAAGCCCTGTGGGGAAATTCTGCTCTGCATTAACCATCCTGGCTGTGTAGCTAGGAGCAGTGGGCAGCCGCCGTGCAGCACCCAGCGACCACCTCCAGTTGGTCTTGCCATGCCTCGGTCGGGGGCCCAGACAGGAGTATTAACCCTAACATGCATGTCTTTGGCGGCGCGGTGGCGCAGTGGTTAGCAGGGTCACCTCACAGCAGGAAGGTCCTGGGTTCAAGCCCCGGGGTAGTCCAAGCTTGGAGGTCGTCCCGGGTCGTCCTCTGTG